>NC_142012.1:25992166-26309916 GCF_049901735.1 Notechis scutatus
GAGCCATTGACATCTAAGGGACAGTTTTGTCTCTCCTCTCTGATCTTAAAAAGTGAAATACCTGTTGAAGTTTTGAGACTCTGGTTTATATAGATGCATATATCTAAGAAAGAAACAGAATTCCTAAAAGAATGTGGACACTGTCCTTTCTCTCATGGATTCATGCACATAGGCAGGCATATAGACCACCACCACCACAAAAAATTACATTTATACCTTAAAGCAATTTAGTTTAAGAGGAAAGGGGGTGATTAATTGAAGGCAAATTTAATTTTGAACAGGATCAGTGTGGAAAATTAATTAGAAGTAAATTAATTGAAGAGAAATTACTGATTTGGAATAATTGAAGAATGGCAGGTGGTTTGGCTGGGGAATTAATTGTGAAATTTAAATATATGTCCTTATTTCTATATTTGCATCTGCAATATGAGTTAATTTATTAGTATTCTTCAGCTCTCTACTAATCTGGAAAAATATTAATATCTCCAATTAATCTTTAGTTGGTTCAGCAGGCATAAAACTTTTAAGTACCTGATATCACTGCTGTCTATTATTTACTGGTATCTACAGAGTTCGTCTTGTTCAACTACTATTGTCCAGATTTATTGTAATCTTCATGATCAGATCTGCTCACAAATGGAAGAATATAGATTGTTGCAAATCTGTTGCAACAAAAAAGTAAAATTTCTTCAGAAACATATATTTTAATATTTCCTGTGGTGAAAAAAATGCTGATTTTCTTTGTCCTACTAGAATTATGTAGATAAAGAGCCTTATAGTTGTTCATATGTGTTCTTTTTTAGGGAATAGCTACCTCACTGGGTATTTTGGCAGACATCTTTATATCTATGAGTGAAGATGATTACATCAGATTTAAAAACAATTCTCAGCTTGGCCTGGTAACTATTTTTACAGCAGAGATGAACTTGATTTAACTAATTTTCATACATACATACATTTTAGAGCAAGCATTATGAAGAGTACAGAAAAAGAATAAACAATATAAACCAAAGGAATTAAACAAGAAAAAAGAAAAGAAAAGTAATTTATATCAACATCATTCATCATATTGCTTTATAGCTATCTTTGCTTGCTAACCATTCTTGTTTATGCCACATTTATACAGTTCACATATTTAGCCTTTTGTTCTCTCTCACCTTTTCCCCAAGATTCCATTGACTTCATCCAACCTTCCTCTCAACCCATTCACCTTTGTTTCATATACCAGTATTTGTTTTGTATTTGAAGTTCATCATTTTCATTGTTTGGGCCATCTTTTTTTTTTAACATCATTTATTGATGTTTGTATTCAAGCCACATTTGTGCATTACCCATTCATTTACAACCATGTGCTATATTGCTTGTTTTATCACCCTTCTTAAGTTTCCCATTGCCCCTTTGTCCAACTTCCTTTTATGTTTATCTGCATGTACCCAACTCTCCCTTCTGTACAACAAAGTAGCCAGGCTGTTACTATAGCTATTTTTCACTTATTTCAACCAACATTCTTTCCTTGCAACCAGCCATATCCACTTCCTTTCTACAAAATTTTCATCACTCAAAATCCATTCATTTTTTCATTTATTTTAAATGTTATATAAAAGGACAAATACTTGCTCCAGTTATTACCAGCTATGTATACTTTGCAATTGATGCCTCCCTCTTCTAATTCAAATGCAAGTACCATTAATAAATTAATTTTCAAATTATAGTTCTAATTGCATCAGACACACTTATATTACATTCACTACAAATTATTTGGACTGTCAGGAACCTACATATCATTATTTGTTTACTGAAATACAGATACATTAATGTCTTATACCAGTGATGGCTAACCTATGACACACGTGTCACTCGTGACACGCTGAGGCACTTTGACTGACACACCTGTTGGTGTGGGGAAAACCTGCACATTTAGAGGCTGCCTGTGCTCTGCTCCAATCCCTGCTCCCTGCTTGTTGCGTGGAGGCGTGGTGTCACCGCTGCTGCAAGATCTTTGCAGCAGAGAACCAGTTTTAACTGCCATAAACTGAGGTTTGTCAGTTTCATTACCTCAGGAACGCTACAGGAGGAAAGGAGATCCATGAGGTTCACAGCCCTGTAAGGTGGCCTTCCGATCCCCACATCCTGCACCTGCAGCCCTGAGACCAGGGAGACGAGTTTCACAGCCCTGTGTGATCACCCCAGCCCAGTCCATCATAAACCAAATTATTGATATTTCTTGAAGTGACACACGACCCGAGGAAGGCTACATTTTTTCCCGATTTTACCAAGCTGAAAAGGTTAGCCATCACTGTCTTATACCATCCAACATACTATCAGCATTCCTTGTTTATTTGACCAGAAATACATGAAGCAAATAAGATGATATTACACACATATGTATTACTCCAGATCAATATTGAACTATTCTGTAAGAATTCCATTTATTATTCCACATGTTTAATTGCTATCATATACTGCTTTGGGCATATTTAGCAATCTTTACCTTCTTATTTATACAAAATAGTTTGTAATTCAAGCCTATTATTTTTCACACACTGTCTCTGAATTAAGAGATGCAATTAAGTCTATGTCATATAAAATATGCATTTAAAAATGTCAAAATAAGTATCCTTCAACGTTAATTTTCTTTCTGTTATTTTATTAGAACCTTCTTAAAGAATTTGATCACCGTTTACTTTCAGCTGCCGAAGCTTGCAAGCTGGCTGCAGTCTTGAGTCAGTTCACACCATTGTTTGTGCTCACTGCAGTTGTAAGTACCATGTTCAGCATTCCTATTTTCTTCCACTCTGAAAATTCTTTACAACGGCTTTTGTCAACTACTGATATAATATGCTCCTGGCTAGCTAATACTTGGGATTCAAATTATAATATGAATTTCTAGTGCAGATGAAATGAATGAAATATAAAGCAGAAAGTTAAACTGCACCCAGGGACAAGCTTTTTACTCTAAAACAGTTATGATTTATTTTAAACAATTATTTGCTATTGCCTGAATGAATATTGCAGTTCAGAAAAATAGATAAAAGCATGTTCCATTTATTTCACTGGTGTTCACCACAGGGTAAGTATTATGTGTATTAAATGCAGCTTCTGTCAGAATCCATATTTAGTTATCAATAAGTTGAAATTAACAAGACATTATTAATCTTGCTTTACTTGATCCTGGAGTAGAAAATGTGATTTCTTTCACATTTCAAGGCTATAATTCCCATATGTAATTTATTTGTTTATTTATTCATTTATCACATGTTTACACCACCAATCATAACTAAGTGACTCTGGGCAGCTTACAAGATTGATTGAGTTAATTTGGATGTTTTGTATCTTTCATTTGGATGTTTTATCTATTTCTGTTGTAATTATACTCATTCTTGTTTGAATATTTTATTTTAATGTTTTTGAAGGTGTTTTTACTGTATTCCTCTAAGCTTCCCTCATTTCTAACAAAAATGAGCAGTGATTTAAAATGTTATGCTAAATAAATTTATGTTAAAATAAAACTAATAATAATATTTCACTAAAAGTAGAAACCATAATCAACTGAAAATTAATGAAAACAATTCTGATTACATGCTGGAATAGATTTTTAAGGGATTTGAAACATATATACTGAGACATGAATTTGACAAATTCTATTCCTTCTCACTGTATTTATTTTTTCAGAATATCCGGGGAATGTGTTTGCTAACTTACAGCTGTTCAAGTGCATGTCCTCCAGAAAAGCAAGCATTTTATTTATCTCAAGCAAAGGAGTCCTTTGAAATTGGTTTACTGAGCAAGAAGGACAAAGAACCAGTCACCAGCAAACAGGAGCTCCACAGTTTTATCAAAGCAGCTTTCTCCCTTGCCAAAGTACACCAGCGTCTGTATGGGGAAAGCAAGAGCCTTAATCAGGTGAATCGGTTGTGCCAGGATGCTTTGGAGAAGCTTTATGCTTACAGTTATTCACTTCAAAATGAAGAGCAGGAAAAAGAACTGCTTGCTAAAGACATTATGTCCCTGGTCATGTCAGTTAAAGAACAATTACAAGTGCAAAGTTTTCCTAATTCAGATGCCAAATCCTACATTCCTGATTGCTACAAAACTGATGTCAAAAAAGAGGTTCTGAATTGTAATTTGAGCTTTGAGGAGGTTCTCAGAATGTATTTTCAGCATCATGAATCAGTCTGTGATGTTTTTGAAAGTACTTGCAGAAATCATAAAATTAGACCAGGAAAACAGAAGGCAAGAGCCTGTATAACAACTTTGAAGACTGAAACCAGAAATGTGGATACCATAGGTGCTACAGAAGCAAATTCTCATTATGACAATCACAATGGAGAAATCCCAGTTTCACAGAAAGAAAACAAAAGACAAAGAAAGAAAATTTCTCACATTGTTTCAAGGAGGGCTTCTCTTGATGAACAGACAGAAAGTGAAACTTCTGATAATCAAAACAATGCTAGTTGGGAAGAAATTGTCAATAATAAAAATGATCTATCCCAAGATAAGGAGCAGAAGACAAAGAACATTATAGAGTTGCCTGAAGATATTGAAAGGAAAATTCAAGAAAGTGATCTTTGTTTGTTAACTAATAAAATACACAAAATCACACTTCAGCACTCTCAAAATGACACAGGTTCTTTAAAGCATCCCTTTCCGAAAAGCATGCCTTTCACTAATACACCAAAAGAATTGGACCCAAATTTAAGAAAGAAAGATACGGAGGCAGGAGTGGATGCTTCAAAACAGTCATGCAGAGGAGCTAGTAGCAGCAACTCCAAACAAGATAAAGTAATGAGTTCTACATCTGAAAAAGAAATAATTTCTTCAGGGAAGGTTTCCAGTACCAAGGACAGCAGCAATGTTCCTATTTCTAGTATTAGAAAAGGAAGCATTGAAAACAATGCAAACCATGCACGAGATTCAGGCCCAATAAGTAGAAATCATTGGCAAATGGTTGACTTAGAAGGAGAAACAGAAGATGGAACGGAAGATTCACTAATGAATCCAGATTTACCCAATGAAAAGACAGTACCTGCTTCTATCAGAAACAATATATCAAAAGCTGAATGTGACAATTTTGTACAAAATTGGATCAACCAATCTGCCAATATGATGTTAACAGGATGTTCCTCTAAAATATCTGAAGTTAAAACACAAGCAGAAGATGACTGGGAGCTGGTTTCTGATGATAGAAGAGAGTTAACAGACCATGGTACTAATGAAGGTATAATAAAAGACCCACAAAATTACAGGACTGAGGCCCCAAGTTGTTCATTAGGATGGGGCAACAAGCAAGTTTCAAATCATTCTAGTGATTGTGCTACAACTGAAGAAGGTGATGAAGGTGAAAATACGAGAGGCATTTTAAATAGCTCCCACAGCTCAAGCTCTCTGAAATCATGGGTCAAAGGACCCAGTTTTTCCAGTAGTTTTTCTGAACTGGGAAGTCCTCTCTTAATGAATTCTAGTGAAAGCTCTTTTTCCTTTATTAGCATGGCCAAAGAACAAATGCAACAAGCTCGTATTCTGAGCAATGATGATTATAACAAGCTATTTTCAGGTGTTGAACATGCTTGGCTCGTTGAGAGAATGAAGAATACAGGATTCTTTAAACCAAACCTCCTGCATAGAACACACTGTAAGCCACATTTTTCTAAACTATTATCTTTGCTCCAGGAATTTATGCTATGTTATGCTATTTTCAGAGACAGAAGTTGATTGCATCCTGGCACTTTCATACTGATTTATAAATTTGGACCATTTGACTCATGGTAGGGTTACAGGCTCATCCACCCTATGGGATCAGAAGTTCAGTAGGACCTGCTGCTATGGCCAGCAGGTAGCACTATGCTTTTTTTTTTCTTTTTACATATTTACCACCAAAGGTGAGGGATAAATATCAGTTAATATTGCCTAGCCTCATTCTGAATTTGTATTTCTTTTCTTTGCCCAATTTCTTTCTTAATGTATGGATATCAAAATCCAGGATCTATTCTGTACTACAGGTGTGTCCAGGGGTGGGATTCTATCAGTTTGCACCTATTCGCTAGATCCAGTTTTTAACATTCTAAGCAGTTTGGAGAACCAGTTGTTAGAAGAAATTACTGGCCTAATCCTGTAAGGAAGGCAGGTAGGAAACATTTTGGTGTTGCTTACAGAAATTGCCTCTCCGTTAACCCTTATCACATTCTTGGCAGGACTAGACTTCCTGTCTCAGGAACATCCCTGGAGTTTTTTCCCCCTCCTTTGCTGGTACTTTGCTTGTGTGGAGTGACCATTCAAAGTTACAATGGCACTGAAAAAAGTGACTTATGACCGTTTTTCACACTTACGACTGTTGCAGAATCCCCACAGTCACGAGAGGCCAGGCGAGGAGATGCACACCTTGACGTGAGTGATGTTGAGTTGGCCACGCCCAACCATTCACATGACCTCCAAGCCATGCCCACCACCTAAGCCACGCCCACAGAACCGGTTGTTAAAAAATTTGAATCCCACCCCTGGATGTGTTAAACTCAAGGGCTAGATCTGGCCCATGGGGTGCTTTGATCTGGCCCATGGAGACAGCGAAGGACTGGGCCGCAGTGCCTCTGCCAGTGAAAATGGAGCTCGGGAGGACCCCACTTTCAGCCGCAACGGCCTCCTGCAGCCCTCTGCCAGTGAAAACAGAGCTCCATTTTCACTGGCAGAGTGCTGCAGGAGGCATCAAAACGGAGATTGGGAGCCTGTTTTCACTGGCAGACTATTCAGGCCACCAGAGGCACCCCTAACATGAGTGACATCAAGTTGGCCACACCCAAACCGGCCATGCCTACCCCAGCCCCTGAGGTCAAACACAACCCTGATGCGGCCCTCAATGAAATCAAGTTTGACACCCCTGCTGTACTACAATTGTCTGTAGCAGAGCCAATGTGATAATAATCTGCATATTATGTAAAACTAAACACATAATCATTTTGGGGGGAATGATGTAATTCGTGCTATTCTCTCCATGCTACCACATAGGATGCCATTAGTTCCAAGGGCTTCTCCATTCTTTTTGCTGGGTCCCCTTCCTCAAAGCTGCAGCTGACCGCACATACAGAAGTTCACTATGGCTGCGGATGTCAGATGATTGTATGGAATCTTGTAGAGCAGGGATCCCCAACCTTTTGACGCCGCTGCCCGGTTCCGGCATCAGCTGGGCGCCGCGCCCGGTACCGGCGTCAACTGGGCGCCGCCATCTTTGACGAAAAAGCGCTTCCGGTGACATCACCGGAAGCGCTTTTTCATCAAAAAGATGGCGGCGCTATGCCCGTGAGCTTTTTCGGTAGAAATGGCTTTCTACCCGAAAAGCTCACGAAAGCTGGTGCCGCCATCTTTTTAACAAGCGCTTCCGGTGAGCTTTCTACCCGGAAAAGCTCACCGGAAGCACTTTTTTACCAAAAGATGGCGGCGCCCAGCAACCAACGGCCCGGTAAGGCTTGTTCCGCGGCCCGGTACCGGTCCGCGGACCGGCGGTTTGGGACCCCTGTTGTAGAGGGTAGTACAGTGAAGGGCATGATACTCAGTCTATGGCTATGGTGAAGCTCATTAAACACACAAGCTTCATACCCTGCCAATGCGAATTTCATCAAAATGTTGGTGTGAAATTGAATAATACTTATTTTTCATCCAACAATAAAAGGGAAAAAAATGATGCTGTTTTTATTTTTATTCATTTTTCAACATATTAAGAACATCATTTTTCAGTGAACAGCATCACATTTCCATTACAAACATGGCTTTAATTTCATACTCATCTTTCACATTTAATTTCAAATATTACCATTGCTTTTCATATTTTCTATCCTTTTTATTGTATGCTTTCCTCCAGCTTATTTTGTTTATTTTTTCAGTTTATTACTTGATCTATTCCCCTAACCTTTAAATAAGTCTCATATTATCATATTCATTATACTTTATGATTTTCTCTATCAGGTTTGCACTTTCATCGCAGATCTTTAATTAATCATTCCATGAGTTCAATTTCAATTCCAACATTTCAAAAAAGTTTCTCCTGCTATTAACAATTTGAGTGCGCTACCCCTATAGTTTACATATCATGTAATTAATCCCCCTTTAAATCCTATTAATTATTTAGTTTTGATTATCACCTAATAAATTAAAAACAATATTCTTCTATCAACTACTACATTGCATATATACTTTTCAATTGAGGGTCTGCAAGTTTCTCCTTCAATTACATACATAATATATATAATTTAATAAAAAATTAATCTATTTAATTCATCATAAAAACTGATATTATTCCCCTAATCCCCATTTCCATATTTCAACTATAATTCATACTTTCATTACACATAGCTAATATACTTATCATAATTCCCTCTTTTTCACAATTATTCCGTTTGACTCTGTGTTTAATTCCATTGAAAATATATACATATCTTACCATAACAAAACAATGTCAGCTCCAGTCTCTCATTTCAATAATCTGTATTTCACTATTTTCTAATAGTAAAAAGTAGTCTATTCAATTCATCATAGAAGTTAGTATTACTTTCCTAGTCAAACTTATCATAATTTCCCCTTTTTAACAATTTTTCCGTTTGGCTATGTGTATAATTCCATTAAAAAGAAAAGAAAAAGAAATGAGACAGCAAACTTACACCAACAAAACAATATCAGTTCCAGTTTCACATTTTATAAATCTATATTTCACTATTATCTAGTTAATTAATTACTTTTAATTCATTTATATTACACCTCATCAACTTGCAGAATCTTCTCTCTTAATATTGAGCTAAACATTATCTCTGTGTCTTTCAAACAAACATTTTCTTTTCATCCTTACTTGATTCACATATTTTATTTGTTTCCTGGTCATGTTTCTTATTATTTCTTTTTCCCTTCATTCTTCCCCTCCTTTTTCTACTCCAATTTTTGTCCCCCTCTCTTTTTAGTACTGTCTTCTGCCCTTCCCTCTTCTGCTGTTTCTTTTTGTTTGGTTTGGTTTTCAATATAAGCCTCTTTTTAAACACCATTTCAAACCTCAAACTTTTTAAATTCCCCTTCTTTTCTCTCTTCGCTTTAACTCTCATTGTTTTAAATGTTCGTTAAAGATGGCCTCTTCTGTACTCTGCTCCTCTTCTTATGACATTCCTCGTTGTTCTTCATATTCTAAAATCACCATTTGTAAAAATTGCAAAGTCGGGCAAAGCAGTTTGCCTTCTTCTTTTAACATTTCTTTCATATTTCTAAGTTTTAGTTCTAAGAACAAATCTGCCATTTTTTCACTTTTATCCAGGAACTTGATTCAACCAATATCTATAATGTCTATTTCCAATGATCAGTTTTTATTAATTCCTCTTTAAATTTTCTTAATTCATCTTATAGTTCAATGTCCATAAAAGTTTACACCAAAGTTACTAAACTCCCAAAATGGTTTCTTCCTGCTTTTTTCTTTGTCTTAAATGTTCAATAATTCACTTTCATTTTCCAGGGTCTCTATTTTATTGTATCCTAATCAGTTAGTTTGTATCCAGTAAGTCCTTGAAGGAACCAGGCTTTTAAAAAGAAAAGGGGGGAAAGGGGGATATAAACAATTCATTTGGCCACTAGATGGCAGTCTCCATTATATCTAAAATCCAGTCTTTTTTCTCCCACTTTTTCCCCCTCTATTTCAGGCTTTTAAAATTTGATAAGTCCAAGTATCAATTACTCTCCCCCTCCCCCCGATATGTCCAAATAAGGCTTAAATTATGCCTTTTGGTGTTAGAGCCATCTGTTTATCACATATAGGCAGAAATCTTCTTCCGGCTTCTTCCTATTAAGATTCAAAGCCGCTTTAAGCTGTCAAAATTTATTTCTTCACTTCATTATTCGCCGCTTCAATTAGCTCTCTTAAAAATTTTCTTTAATATTATTCCGGGGTACCTTTTATTTAGAAGTTGCGCCCAATTCTCTGGGTTTCTATACTGTCCTCTTCTTCTCTGCTCCTGCACAATCTTATCCCAGTCAGCTCACCTCTTCAGGGTGGCCATATTGGCCACCACTACGGCCATCTTCGGGAGAGGGAGTATTGCCAAGCCAGGGAGGAGAGATGCGGCTCCCATCGACCCAGTCAACAATCTCTCCCTTCTTCACCACCTCTACGCGTGGCTTTGGCCCCAAATCAGGTTGATCGGGGCCCTCTGATGATAGAGCATGAACTGAAACCGCGGACGATTGCAAATTTTGGTCCATAGGCAAGAGAGTCTAGCCGGAAGTCCCCAAAAGTTCAAGACTTTTGAATTCAGATCTTGCTATAATATTTGATACAATTGTTTTTCTATGGATTTTGTGTCATATATATTATTAAAATATAAGATGTAAATAAACTGTTAATGATTTAATAAGAGATAGAATCTAAATACCGATGTCCACATATTTCAATTAAAGTTCTGTATCTGCTGCAGAATCATTTGTTTTGATTTAAGTGTTTTTGTGGTTATCATATACAATGCAATATATTTCCTTTGGGGGCATGAACGTTTTACATATGTAGTCATCGGCAAGATATTATTGAAAAATATATTCTCAATCCAAAGCAACTAATCTTGTTTTGCTTTTCTGTGCACATACGAGACTGATAGCACAATGCCGCAGTTTTTACAGATCAGATTGTGAAAGCACATTTGACATACTGTAACTCTGTCACTTCATCCATTTTTTTCTCTAGATGCTCTTCTTTTGAAATACTCTAAGATATCTGGGCTGTGGACAGCTCAGGAGACAACTGCATATATTGGAGATAACTTGAGTGTGGCAAAGAAAGGCAAGCAGAGGAATGCTTTTTGGATACACTTTCTGCACCAAGAAGAAACCCTGGGAAAGTATGACTCAAGCTAACATATGATCTGGAAAAGTTCACATAAGCAGAATCTTACTTCAGACTTTGTAGAGTAAAGTGTTCCACCATTGCTGAAGCTACATGTCGTTTTAGCAGCCTAAGATAAGTGGCAAATACAACACAAAATTGAGCGGTCTGCCACTACTTGATTCCCACATCTGCTTCCTGAGATAACCTTTCCGAGTACCTAGATTATAGACTTCATTTTCAATTCCCAAAATTCTCCAGCAGTAGAAGCACTAAGCACGCCTATTACTCAAAGGATGAGTGTAGAAGTTTCAGTTGCCAGACCAGGTCTGAAGTTGAAATAGAGAAAGGGTAACATTAAGATAGCAGATATCCTGGGTCAGCCTGAAGCCTGGGGCTAGGGAACTTCCAGTGATTCATTTTACCACAAATCTCCTCCTCCACAGGAAAACCAGAGTTCTTCCTGGAAAAGTCTTCCTTCAATATTATCGATGTTTTTCATGAACGTTTGCCCTCTTCCCACTACTAGAGTATTCCAATAGCTCATCAATTGCATATGGTTATACCCCTACTTTCTTAGATACTTTCCAAACATGAGAAAAACTTACATCAGTCATACAGCATTTCCTATTCTTTTGGGGGGGGGGGATAATTAAAAGGTGGAGGCAAAAGTAAAGGAAAACAGAAGGAGGTTCAGAACCATGGCTCCCCTTTTTACTGATTTAAAAAGTAGGGATTCCTCACCTATGAAAAATCTTCCAGGTTATTCATAGGGTCATTCTGCCTAGATGGTATTTGTGTGTGTGAGAGAGAGAGAGAGAGGCATGTCAAACCTGAGCTGCTATTGGAGAAGAGCAATGGATACATTTCCTAAAGAAACATGAGGAGCCTCTGTGGCGCAGTGGTTAGAGTGCAGTACTGCAAGCTACTTCTGCAGCCAGCTGCCTACAATTTGGCAGTTCAAATCCCACCAGGCTCAAGGTTGACTCAGCCTTCCATCCTTCCGAGGTGCATAAAATGAGGCCCCAAATTGTTGGGGGCAATATGCTGACTCTGTAAATTGCTTAGAGGGGGCTGTAAAGCATTATAAAGTGGTATATAAGTCTAAGTGCTATTGCTATATTACTGTGGTATATGTTAAATTAGTCCCAGTAAATGGAGAATATTATTTGTGCTGTGTTACATTATCCTTAGGTATGTTGGCAAAGAATACAAAGAAGAAAAAGAGATTGTATACCATTTCAATGATGTGGAACGGCAAATGACAGCTCAGTACTATGTGACAGAATTCAACAAAAGACTGTATGAGCAAAACATTCCTACACAAATCTTTTATATTCCATCGGTGGTACTCTTGGTAAGGAGAAAACAAAAGGCTATAATGAATTCAACAGAATACAAGGAGAAATGTCCTCATTAAAATAGTGGACTGTATCTATGTTGAGATACTATTCATACTGTAGCTCTCTTATTTCTTTGCCAGATACTAGAAGGCAAATCTATCCAAGGATGTGTAACCGTGGAACCCTACATTCTAGGAGAATTTGTGAAGTTATCCAACAACACCAATGTAGTAAAATTGGAGTACAAAGCCACAGAATATGGACTTGCATATGGTCATTTCTGCTACGAATTTTCCCAAGGCACAGATGTGGTGGTCGATTTACAAGGTTTGTAAACATGCAGTCATCATATGGTGAAAGCTAACATTTTATTAGGTGAATGGGTTATTAAAAGCTGAGGTTTGTTTTGAACAGGCATAGCTTCTTCATCATGTGACTATTTAGAGTTCTAATTTCAGTGGCCATAGAATGCTAAATAATTACATGGGACAAAGATGAGAGGAAGAAGAAAAATGTTGGCAGGTAGAAGGGAGAATGGAATGGAATTAATGTACCTCAAAAGCAGCCAAACAGCAGCAAAAGTTTTAACTGATTGATTGGAAGATGCAAGTGATTAATCTCCATTTCACTTAAGCTATAAGTAATTTCTCATAAGTAGATTCCATAAATAATTTAGATATCATTTGTCCTCATTTGTGAAAATAAGTCTGAATACATTTTTCTACTAAAGTTACTATGGTGTCATGACTGTTCAATCAAAGAGATTACTGTTTTGGAATCAACTCTGATTCAAAGACACTATTTATTTGGAATGTTCAAATCACTGTTGATTTCTGATACTTATATAGTTTTCTTGGCAAAATTTCTGAAGTGCTGGCTGTTGCCTTCTTCTCTTTTTCTGGGAAAGAGTGACTGGCCCAAGTTCACCCTGTTGCCTTTGTGGGAAAAAAAATTAAAACTCATAAATTCCCAGTTCTAGCCTTGAGGTACTCTGCCCTTTGATCCAGTTACAGAACCAATATTTCCTGCTGAAATATTTTAGGAACATAGAATCAAAAGAGCATATAATTCTACTTCTGCTGTACTTCATACTTTGAAACTGTTTTTAATTGTTACATTGTCAATAAATATGCCTTTAATACTAAGGGACTAAGATAGATCTACTGTAGATTCAAATCCATCTTTAGCCATGGAAACTTGCTTGGTGATTAGGCCAGTTACTCTTTCTTGGTGCAACCCACTTCACAAGGTGGCTGCTAGGTAAAATTGGATAAGGAAGTGCTATGTATACTACCAAATGGAATATAAATCTAATAAATAAAATGTTACAACTTTTAATCAGTGGAAACATTTTCAAAGCTGCATAGTCATAAGTCACCATTTGTGAGTTGGGTGGCTTGTTTAATAACTAAAATCATTTTTGTGCATTTTTGCTATTAACGTTTGCTTGGAGTAGGAGAGTTTATATAGTGCTTACATTAAGAAAATGACTTTTTGTTTTGTTTTGTTTTTTCCTTTGGACAGGCTGGGTGACTGATAATGGAAAAGGCCTCATTTATCTTACTGATCCCCAGATCCATTCTGTCTCTAAGAAAGGAACATCAGGCCTCACAAACTTTGGAAAGAAAGGAATCTACTATTTCTTCAATGATCAGCATACAGAATGCAATGAAATCTGTTCCCGTCTTTCATTGACAAGACCTTCAATAGAGAAACCAAAGTGATATTAGATAATCCTTGCCCCTTTCTTTACCCAAGAGTTCCTGCTGTGACTTTTCAACAAATATATTTTCCTATTTTTTTAATATCTGCACCATAATATCCAATTAAATTGTGTTAATTATATGTTCTAATATCAAAAGCTCATTCTGTAATAAGGCAAAGACGTTACTCAGAAGGAGAGGCCTTGCATTGAGTTGCTTCTTTTTATCTTATTCTTTCTACAACTGCAGTGTTGTATGCACAGAAGTGTTGTTCTAAGTATAGAAATAGCTCTGCGCCTGAGCATCATACAAATCAGTCATTGATAGGAAAGTCAATACTGATAAAAGGCAGCCTATACACACCACCTTACCTTATCTGGAAATGATTATTAATATAGCTAAGCCAAACAGGCTTGGTAAGAGTTCAGCTCTACCAGCACTCATGTTCTTTATGTCATGCATTTTAAGTACATTTTCTTCCAAAAGGCTGCCTTTTTCCTTTTTTGTATTAATACTGCAATACAAATAAACCAGCGGAGCACTGTTAAATTCATTAGTCAGCAGACTTCAACAACTGCTTAGTTTTATATATGAAGTGGGAGCTCTGCTTTCAACTTGAGCCATGGGCCCTGATTCATTTTCAACTTATTATCCAGGGACCAACAAGGAAAACATGATAATAGTTTCCCAAAAAACAATACCCCACGTTATAGTCAAGGAATCAAGGGGATCCAAAAAAAAAAAAAATCACAAGGAAGAAGGAAACTCCTTTTTTCCAGTTGTGATGTTAATGTAGGTCATGGTCTAATTATCTGGTATCCTGATGTTTCTTCATCAAGTATCTGGCATCTTCAGAGGTACAAATTATATATTTCTTGAAAGCTAACAAATCAAAACAAAAATAACTTCATAAAAATCTAACCACCACCAATGGTCACCCTAAAACATTGAAGCAACAAAAAATAATTAAAAGCGATTAAAAAGCTCTACATTTAACTCTTTTCTTAAAAAGTCAGTGTGTCAAAAATCTGCAACATTATCCTTAATGCTGATCTCACGTTTGTGTCAGAGAAAGTGCATTCCATAAAACTATTTAAAACTGGACTTAACTTATTCAATAATATTTATTCAAGAAGGTACAGTCCTAGACCAAACCTTAAAATAAATCTGAATAAAGAATAAATAAAAATGTTAATAATTCAAAATAAAAATATAATTGTGGAAAGAGGTTGGATCTAAGGAGCTTAATGGTATATGAACTTGTTATGTATGTATGTTTGGACATGTATGTGTTTAATGTGTAATTTAAATATTAGAATTATTAAATTGATAAACTGATGCAAAGCTATATGAGCAGGAATAAATGGAGATTCTCCCAAAATAAATGAAAGCATAAATGTCCTGGGGCGCAACTACTCAAAATCATTTTGAAATGCATCGGGAGGCTAGGTGCATAATAAAATTCTTTTTTTTAGCAGACATTCCTTGCAGTCACTGGGCCTTAATTTTCCATGCTAGTTTCCTAATCTTAATTTTAAAGCTCAGAGCTGTTTTCCCAGAGCTATTCCTAAATCAAGTGGTCCCTCATTCTGTTACATTGGCCAATGCTATTGCCATTGATCCTAGAACAGAGGGTGTTGCTCAAAGCTATCTAACATATTCAGGCTGCTTCTGGTTTGACATTCATCCTCTTTGAATGTTTTGTAGTATGTATGCTGTTCTTGCACTGGGTAAAAGCAGCTGTTACTTTTTATTCTTTCTTTCTATCCATCTTTCCTTCTTTCTTTCTTTCTGTTTATGAAGCAATCTTTTGTGTTTTTTGATCAAAGCTTATAATTCATGGATGTGACCTTCCTGGACTTTTGTCAGCTACCACCTGGAGGACTTTAAAAAGAAGCAGTAGAGGAATTACATTGTTTCATTTCCTAAATAGTCATATAGGAATATTTTTATTGTCATGGAACAGTAATACACATTTCCTGCACAAAATTCATTATTGTAACTAAAGCTGTTACATGATTTCCCTTCATTTTTTTAAGGTTGGCAGAAGAGAATTTCTAAATCACTGTGGCTCTCAACCCTTTTCCCCCTTTAAAAGTAGTAATTACCTTTGTAGCTTTCCCAATGTTAAACAATGGTGGGATCACACTATAGAGCAGACATCTGTTTTGTACCACCCTGTGTGATGTGGATTTCTTTGAGTACATCATTTCACATGACCCTGGAATACTTAACAAAATGCATGTTTAAATCAATGATTGGCTGGTTGTTTCATCACACACCCATTTATTTAAAATATATATTTAGAATGCCATTTAGATGGACGATGCCTGACTTGATGTGGATGTACATTAAAATAGTGATGCTCAATTAAACAGGAAGATTTCCACCAGAATTAGTTTAACATATTTAGATGATGTAGTATATACTTTTCTACCCAAAGAACATAAAGATATGAAATCTTTAGGTTCTGCGTCTAACTGCACAACTAAGAATAAGGCAAGATCTAGACTTAAAATGGCACTGATGATAGAGGGTGGAAGAATATTGATGTTTTTTGTAGGTGGATGGAAAGGAAAGATGAAGGTGAGAAGTTAAAGAGAAAGTAATATAGTTAATGAAACTTTTAAATGGTCAAGGAATAGTCTGGAAATTTAAAAAGTGAAGTTGAAGTCAAACTTGGAAAGCAACTAAAGAAACCAGGGCTGTCAGATTGGAAAAAGTCAAGATTGGATAGCAGCATGCAGTGAGCTTGGCAGGGGAATTCAGGGTCTGGGACTGATTTCCAGGCCTGAAAGGCAAGAAAAACAAAGCAGAGAGGAGGAGAAGCAAACTCGGCCTTACTGGCTCTGTTGTGGTTCACTGGCAGCCTGTGCAGACGGCAGTGGAATCGGACAGTGGAGAAGAACAGGAATCAGCCCGGGAGTCTAGAGAGGACTTGGACGAGGAATCCTGCATCCGATGCAGAGATGGGGCCAGGACCATCTGGAAGTGGTGTGCTGACTCCGGAGCCTCCGGAGTCTGGTAGCAGCGAGACAGAGGAACAAGGGGAGCCTGTTCCTAGAGCATGTGTGTGCGCAAAGCTGCTAGAAGGCAAGAGCAACTGAGACAAAAGGAGCAACTCGGGAGTAAGGCTTGGAGGTGATTGCCCCACCCCCTTAGGTATAAAGGAGGTGCAAAGGTAGAGAAACCTTTGCAGGAAGCAAAGTCGTTCGCTCTGTTCGGATTAAACCTTGAAGCTCTGTGTGGACTTTGTACTTTGGTTGGTTTTTTACAGTTAATTTGGCACTTTAGTTGTTGGCAGCAATTCAGAGGAGATTATCTCAAAGGTGGGTGCTTATCTCGAGGAACTGTTTGAGACTCATTACGGGCTGGGAATGTACATAATTCCCAGCATTGAAATAAAACAAGAGTTGTTTGGACTAAGTGTGTGCTTAATTGTGGTTTCAGGAAGCCATGGTCAGAACAGGCTCCTCTGGTGGTGTTCCTGTGATGCTGCTCCATTGCATCTTCTGCAATGGACATAGAATCTGCAGTTTGAGATAAGAAATTTCAGGGAAAAAATATAGCACTGGCTTCATTGACCCGGCATATCCGCAAACAAGGACAAATTAAGTTTGTTGTTGATATGTTGTCCTCTCTGTTGCAAGAAGTATATTTACTGGAGTTTCTGTCTCGCAAGTCCTTGGGAACTTCAACTTACGATCCTGGTTATGATGGCAGCCCAGCAATTCACAACCAAATGATGTCCCAGTTATATTGGGCCTAACACATATAGGTAGAAACTTTAAATGCAGTGTTTATGTTAGCACACAAGATATTTCCATCAATCCGTTATCATGTTTTTGATTAATTTGCTCAAAGAAAGGATCAGAGTTAAGAGACTACAGGTAATCCTAAATTTACAACCACAATCGAGCCCAAAATTTCTGGTTTTAAGTGAGGCATTTGTTAAGTCAGTTATGCCCCATGTTACAACCTTACTTGCCATAGTTGTTAAGTGAATCACTTCAGTTGATAAGTTAGTAACCCGGTTGTAAAGTGAATCTGACTTCCCCATTGACTTTGCTTGTCAGAAGTTTGCAAAAGATGATCACATGACCTTGGACACGGCAACTGTCATAAATTCAAGTCAGTTGCCAAGCATCTGAATTTTGATCACATGACCATGGGGATACTGCAAAGGTCGTAACTGTGTAAAGTGGTCATAAGTCACTTTTTTCAGGGCCAATGTAACTTTGAACAGCCACTAAATGAACTGTTGTAAGTTGAGAACTACCAGTGTTTGCAATATTTGCAAATATTTACAGAGTAAAGAGAGTATTTGCAATTTTTTTTTCATAAAGTAGTCTGAGATATGTCCCACTGCTCAGGCTTGATAAGATGAGATGCCCTGTTCTAAAATGAAACAAATCAATCTCTGTTGTTGCAAATGAATTCCTTATAGGGCACAATTCAATAACTATCCCACTCATCGTTCTTTGAATCTGAGTTCTGGTATTTGTCAAATATCTGGTATATCGGTTTAGTCCCAGGCTTTATGTGTTATAACTCACTATTATGTGCCAAGCCTGCCATTACCTTACATAGTGTTTTATATGCAGATTACACCTATATATTTGTTGTAAATTATCAATTTTATTGTAGAGATAATATATAATTCTCTTGCTATTTAAGTAGAAAACAGGAATATTTTTTGAACACAGCAGCTTTTAACAAACTTCCTTGCGCTATTTTTTATGAAGGTATGATGATGGTACCTTTTTAAAAGATATATGAATGTCTGTGTTATTTTGAGATGGATCAGAAATATTTCATAAAAGAATCCATGATTTCCACAAAATTTAGCTTAAGGAAAAGGGAATGGCTTTATCTGTCAAACTAGAGAGAGTTCGGATTTTGTATAGCTGCTTCTTTATCCTCCTTTTGTCACCTATATGATATTTATGCTGCATTGTTTGAGTACATAAATGTTCCGTCACAGTCCAGAGCTACAGAAGAAATTAGATAGTAAGAGTAAAAAGTGGGAGAGAGAAAGGAGGAGAAAATTAAATCTCTTTTAAAGCTCTGTGCAAAATCTTCAGTGTTGGGACATTTGCAGCTGCATAAGAAGAAAATGCATTCAAAAATATAATGCCGCTGTGAATAATCCTTTTCTAGAGTCTTGCTCACAGACTGCTCAAGCTTTGTAAGGTGAACTTGAACTGGGTCATCGGTCTTGCTTTGGTTCCCATTGGTTCCCATCACCCGAGGGCATTCAGCATCTTGACTGTGTTAAAAAGAGAGCAAACAATCCATCAGTGATCCCAGAGCTACTTTCTCAAAGAAAAGGAAAATCAGCATGTGACAGTACATTTGGCTGTGGGGTTTTGCAGATTAAAAGGATACATGACAGCTCACGTGTTCCTAGGAAGATTACACCAGTTCTTGTTCACAACTAAGAAAGACAGACACCTATCTATTCTCAAAAACTTTAACCAAGGGACCAGGGCTCTATCTACCGAAAGAAGGCACTCAAACTCTGTTCAAGTCATTCTGTGAAGCTAAAATAAAGTAGCCTTTATTTTATTTTATCTGCTTGCATGTTGATAATGTTTGCTTAACAATTTCAAATAAATGGAAGGTAAATCCATGTTTTTGCAGCAAATATAGTTTAGTTGATATAATCATTTTACAGCCATGTATCCCAAAAGGGTTTTAAAAAGTGCAAAGGTTTAATATAATTGTGAAAAAAAATGTTAATGCACCTATGGAGCCTGGCCTAATTGGGATTTCTAAGCATCATATGCAGGTCTACATATAGTCAACAGGACAATACATGGAATGGACTACACACTGCAATAAGCCTTTTTTTTTTCCATATATTTTATTGGTAACAATTGACTTAGTTTGCATATCCCCCTAAGCCAAAATCAATGTCATTTCTTACTGTGCCTTAGGTCTAACTGCAGTGCATGAACCTGGTCATTGTTTTCTTTGCATTTTGAAAATGAGGAGCTATCTGAATAAACTGTAAGCATTTCTATTACATAGTCCTTCTCAATTAGTTGTACCCCTTTTTTATATTCTTCAGATTCATATTCTTTGTTGTGTTGTCATGCCTACACAGTCCTTATAATTGACTCTTAAAAATACTATTTAATTAACTGTAGCTATTAAACTTTGACAATTTCAGAAAGATTTACATAATTTGAAGAGATTATGTGTATATATAATCACATAATTTATATGTGATTATATATACCCATGTGTATGTGTATATGTATGTGTGTGTGTGTGTGTCTTGGCATGTTCGGGTCTTTTCCCGTGTAAGATTGAGAGTATCTTGGCGACGTTTCGACGAGGTCCCACTCGCCATCTTCAGGCTGGTGCTTTCGGCTTCGTGCTCGTGCAAGCAAAGCGTGATCAGAGCTGCTGTCTCTCTATAAATACTGGTGGGGAGGTTGCCTGTGTTGTCATTTCTTGATTGGTTGATGGAGTTGATGTTTGCAGGTTGGCTGGCTTTTTTGTAAGAACATGTGTGGCTGAGGTATTGGCTGTGTGTCTATCAGCCTCCTGTGTTGTAACGACCTGGGTAATGGGCTGCGTGATGACCTTCTGAGTTCTATTGTTGTGACATCCTGGGTCTTGTGCTGTAATCTCCTGGGTCGTTGGCTATGTTTTAACATCCTGAGGTTTTCTGGTGTAACCTCCTGAGTTCCATGATGTAATATCCTGAGTGGGTGGCTATGATGTGACGTTCTGGGTTTTGGTTTGGCTCTGAGTTTGAGGCCTGGCTATGTGTTCATAGCATGTGTCAGTTTGCTTGGTTTGGAGGTTGGGGTGTGTGGCAGCTGGTGATGCAGCCAAGGACTGGTTTCTGGATGGTGGTTGCCTTTCGTCTATGGGGTGGGTTTGGGTTTGAGTCTGGTGAGGAAGATTGATGGTGGTGTCATGTGTTGTTTTGGGTCCGGTTTTGGTTTTCGTGGCTGGGACTCATTTGTTGATAAGGGCTAGTTTCCAGATGTCTGTTAGGCAGGAGGTATCATCCTGTTTATTCATGTTATGGGGGTGTTTCTCTATTTTGATGGCTTCCCTAGTTATTCTCTTGTTGAAGTGTTCAGTATTGGAGATTAATTTGGTTCCTTCCAAATTAATTTCATGTCCTGTGGCTTTAAGGTGCTGGAAAAGGGAGGAAGTATTTTCTTCTTTTCTGACTGCGTTCTTGTGTTTTGCGATGCATGCATTCTCCTGTTGGTTTGTCCAATGTATGTGGCTGGGCAATTGTTGCATGGTATTTCATAAACTCCTTGGTTTTCTAGCTGGATCTTGTCTTTGGGGTTTCTTAGGATGTTGGCTATTTTTTGGTCAGTGCCAAAGGCTGTCCTGATATTGTGTTTGTGGAGAATTTTGCTGATTTTATCTGTGGTGCCTTTGATGTAGGGGAGGAGGGTGATACCATTATCCTGTTCTGTGTCTCGGCTTCTGGGGGGGGTCTCCTTTAGGATTAGATTGGTAATTGTGTTTCTTTGGAATCCATTGGAAATTAATACATTAGTGAGGGTGTGTAATTCTGTTCTTAGGTGGTCTTGTCAGCTAGGCGTTTGGTTCTGGAGATGAGGGTCTTGGCTACGGAATTGATCTGTGCAGGGTGGTGATAGGATTGTGTGTTTAAGTAGTGGTTGGTGTGTGTTTTCTTCCGGTGGATGGTGTGTCCTAGGGAGCCATTGGGTTTTTTGTAAATTAGGACATCCAGGAAGGGAAGTTGGTTGTTGGCTTCTGTTTCCATGGTGAATTGTATTTTGGGGTGTAGACTGTGAAGTGTGTGAGGAAGTTGTCCGGTTTTTCTTTCCCGAGTGGCCAAATTACAAAAGTGTCATCTACATATCTAAGACAGAGTTTGGGTTTATGTTCGGATTTGTCTAGAACATTGGTTTCAAAGTATTCCATGTATAGGTTAGAGATGACAGGTGAGGGGATGATGCCATAGGTGCTCCTTCTATCTGTTTGTATCTTTGTCCATTGTGGATGAAGTATGTGTTGGTTAGGCAGTGGTTGGTCAGATACTAGGATGTGCTTATGGGGGTTGCATTTGTTTTGGATGGCTGTCAAGGCTTCTTTAATAGATACTTGGGTGAAGAGGGATATGACATCGAAGCTCACGAGTAGGTTACCAGGTTGTAGGTTTTGTTTCTTTATTGTTTCTATTAGCTAACCTATACATGGAACACATTGAAACCAATGAAACCAATTAGAGAGTATAAATGGTTGCCCATCTGTGCGGTAAGAGAAGATGTGTGTTCTTAATCCTGGATTCTGGGACAATTGTAGGATTCTGGGTGAGTATTGGATAGTGCCATCATCCCCTGCCGTCTTCTTACAACCATTTGTCTGTAATAGGGTAAGATATAGGTTTCCTGTTTGAGCAGGGGATTGGACTAGAAGACCTCCAAAATCCCTTCCAACTCTGTTATTCTGTTATTCACTTTTTATGCAGAACTTTCTCAGTTTAAAACTTTAAAACCTTTTTCTTTTAAAGACTTAACTTCCAGTCTATCATCCTTCTTATATTTCTTTAGGCCTGGTATCAATTTGTCTGAATTCTTCTTAAAATATGTTATCTAGAACTACATTTGGACAAAGTGGTAACTGAAATCAGTAGTGCATTTTTTTAAAAAAAGAAACTGACTTTTAAGCCCCCCCAAAATTCAAATTTTTATACGTGATCTCTAAGCCAGGGGTCCTCAACCCCCAGGCCACAGACTGGTACTGGGACATGGACCATTGGGAACCGGGCCACCCAAGCGGCAGGTGAGCGTGTTAAACTCCATTTGTGCAAATGGAGCTTTGCACGCAAGTACCTGCCGCTTGCACAAATGGAGGTGCATATGTGTGCACCTGCCAGTTGCATAGAACCATCCTCTGTTCTCCCTCCTCCCCATCACTGGCTGGTCCACAGACCCTGAAAGATTGGGGACCTCTGCTCTAAGTTGTAGAACGTAGAATCACCATAAACAGTCCCCTCTGTTCAGCCAGTCAAAAATAATTGGCTTCTTATTGAGCAAAAGGCCAAACACTCCTAATAGATAAGACTTAATAGTCAGTTTGAGTATTCCTTGCTAGAAAATCATCCAGTGAGTACTTTCTAGTTAGCTGAAAACTGATTTTATAACTTGGCACAATGTAGGAATCAGCCACAGTTACTTTCTCAACAAGCCATGGCTTGGTATGATGTATGAATTGTTTCCAATTACAGAAAGATTTGCTTCAAAAGTCTGTGCAGGAGAGTTAAATATGGGGCAGTCATACTGAATTAACTTACTATGCTTACAGTTACACATGTGGTTAATTTAGACTGACTTTAGCTCAGAATATTAATTCAGGTAGTTTATAAACTGGGCCATTAACTTGTATGAGTTATTCAAGCCACGTATTGAATAAACATGGCTAATTGAAACTAAGGCTTGATGGGATATATAAAGCCCACAATATGAAAAGTGGGGATACAACAGGACTCAATACTACCGTAGTCTGGCTCCAGATATCTGGGCATCGGACTAGTTGCCTTTAGGAGCGCAGTGTTAAATTAAATAGTCATGGGTGCGATTTTATGTTCTTAATTTTGAAATAATGATCTTAAGGTCAGATACATTTTTCCAACAGCTCTCAGTTGCAGCAGCTGCCTTTGCACTCTGTTTACTTCATTGTATGTTTAATCATTTTCTTGTCCAATGCATCAATTGGCATTTTCATTTAGTTACACCAGTTGCCCTCTGCTGCCACGTGAGAAGTTGCTTTGTCCCCTCCTTTTACTAAATGACACTAGTTGATCATGTTGGAGCTAGAGTAGCACCGACTGATGTTCCTGAAGCTGGTGGTAGAGCAGAGTTGCTGTTCCCCCTAGACTGCAGCATCATGTTAATCAGAGCTGATTTGTAAAGGCGTCACCCCTCCTACCCCCCATCAATGGCACAGATGCTGCTTTGTGCTGCCTGAGACCAAGCAGCTATTAACAGCAAATACAGCGAGGGAAATTAATGAAAGACTCTACTAATAAAAGGCAGCTCAAGACAGCCAAATCAACTTGCTTCAAGCAGTAATTAACTTTTAGAGAAAGCTCATGAAGGTAAATATTCCATCAGCAGTAGTTCATGCTGTCTTGCCTCTCTTTTTAAAATAATAATAATAATAATAATAATAATAATAATAATAATAATAATAATAATAATAATAATAATAATAGGAGGGAGGAAGCAAAAGATGGAAAAAAGAAAAGCAAAATATAACAAATGAGATTCCAAGACCTAAGAATAATGCTCAATTAGTTGCTGCGATTCTCCTTTCATTTGAAGTTTCTGGCACAGAATACACACAACAATAATTAAGGTGCTTAAAAAAATATGACCCACAAGTATTCTTGGTAATTAAAATGGTTAAGAAATAAGTAAAGCCTCACGTATCCTTTAATACAAATATATGAATGACCACATTACATGTTGCTTCTTCTTCCTGGAAGATTATTTTTGTGTAACCATAACCATTTGTTATGAATTTAAATATTAATACGCACAAATGCATTTATATAGTGTAGCATAGTTCGGTTTGAACAGTTGTCATTCCTTCTAATGAAGCTTCAGCAAGCAAGTTCCCATAGATGGAGTGGAAACTCACAAAGGCATCACTCAAGGACCTGGATTGCCAACCTGATACTTTTCTTAGCATCTGCCAGACTCCATCTTTCTTTGTTTTAGAGAAGAAAAATGGATAGTTACAGGCTACTAAATAACAGTCTAATTCACAATTTATTTCCAAGGATGTTATAGATCCTACGTATCAGTGGTGGGATTCAAAAAATTTTTACTACCGGTTCTGTGGGTGTGGTTTGGTGACCATGGTGTGACTTGGTGGGCGTAGCAGGGGAAGGATACTGCAAAATCTCCATTCCCTCCCCCACCCCACTAACCTGCTTTCCAGCTCCGTTCTCCTGTGCAGGGCAACCAAAGAAGACACAGCTGGGACTCAGGAGGCAGAGAAGAGATGGGGGCAGGGCCAGTCAGATGTGGTATTTGCCAGTTCTCCGAACTACTCAAAATTTCCGCTACTGGCTCTCCAGAACCGGTCAGAATCTGCTGAATACCACCTCTGCATCATATACCCCAGAATTACAAACTACATTGATTTTGTTCACACATTCTGCTAATAAACTGAAACTGAAAGCCACTTCCACTCTGTGAAACTCTCCTGGTCTTAGCTTCATTCTTCTTGGGCTTCAGGAAAACGGTAAAGACCTCCATCTTGCATGGCAAAAGGTCTGTTATGAACTGAAAGTGATTTCATGGGCATGTGACATTTGCATTTTTAAATTTTTATTGTTATATGCATCTATTTTATGCTGACATTATCATAAATTTAGAACCTTCAGAAATGAGTAGCATACAAATAAAAAGGAAGATAGGGAGGGAGGGAGGGAGGGAAGAAGGAAGGAAGGAAGGAAGGAAGGAAGGAAGGAAGGAAGGAAGGAAGGAAGGAAGGAAGGAAGGAAGGAAGGAAGGAAGGAAGGAAGGAAGGAAGGAAGGAAGGAAGGAAGGAAAGAGCAATGTTTGAAAAAGCATTTTCCCTCATCAGAACTTCTTTGACAAGTTATATCTTTTTATCTGCCATGCTTATAGTTTCCACTGGCTGCTGCCTAATAAATCTCGCTACCTTGATTCTGGGGATTGTGTCAAGTAATTGTTCAGATAACGCCCATCACCATCGCCTCCACACAAAGCTCTTCTTATTACCTCCTTACACAGGTTTGAAATGATAACTCATGAAATAAGTCCTCATTTCATCATCACCTTTCATGTCTATACCATGGAGATAGCATCAATGTAACTTTCAGGGTTATATTATTTAGAGTGGTTACAATATTCATAAATCATCCTACAAATGCTCTTACAATATTTCTGAGTCATTTAAAAAATGCCAGCAATGCACGCAAATATGATGAATGAACAAGAGTGATTTATTTTGAAATGTATTTAATTTATTTCTTATGAAATTTATTTGCTGTCCATCTCATATCCAAAAATTCTGGGTGCTTACAGCATAAAAATGGTAAAGGGTTGAAAAATAATTTAAATGCTCAAAGTCACCTGGAGTAATATGGCAACTCTTGAAATCTTTCTCTTCAGCCACTCTTTCAATCCAGTATGTGAGATAATATCCAAATTGGATGACTGTGTGTGTTTTTTTTAAATACAAAACTCGAAAAGAAAAATAAAAGCCACATCGGATTAATCGTCAGTGCAAAATGGAATTTCAGACGTATTCTTATTCAGACAGTTCCTGCCAATCTGAGAGACAGTTAAAAACACCACAAGTCAGTTTTTGCTGGTGAAAGATATTGAGGAAATAGAGAATAAGAATAATGTTTGGATCTGCTTATGTATTTTAAAGGGCAAAAAAGCTTAAGAGTATTCTTTGGCTTTGAATTTCTTGATTGGGCAGAATTCTCTACATTATTGTCCATATCTAAGAAAATACGATTAGGGGACACAGTTCTGTTCTGCCCTTCAACAGTGTGATTGTGTGGCTGAGCGCAGCTGTTCTGAGCTGCTTGCCACCACATCAAAATATCCCCAATAAGGCTCTGATGACGCTTGCCTAGAAAACAGAGGCTTAGCTTCCATTTAACTGTCAGCCTTGCTCCTGGCTCCGTTTTATTCCTTCACGCTGAGTTTATCTGATTACTTCAGTCAAGTGAAACAGAAGGCCAGTTGACATTGTCAAGTCAGGCTTCAGTCAAATGTGTGACAGACGATCATCAAGTATTTCATGAACAGGCAGAAATAAGCTTCTGTGGAACACCAAGATGGTCTGAATAGAGTTGGTGCCATACACATTTCTGTCATGCAAACAAATGCAGGGTAAGGGTTGATGTGCACTAGCCCCTATTAGCCTGAATTCTGCAGGCAACGTCTTTCTAAAGATTTCCATAGTTTAGTCCAAAGTATGTTTACTTGGAATTAAGTCCCTCTATGCTAAATAGGATTGACTCTCTGCTAAGTATGTGTTTAGGTTGCAGCCTGAGGGTTCAACCTTACACACCAAGGATGTGCAAATCTTTTCAAGATAAGATCACATTAGCTTTCTGGTTGCCATGTTGGGAGGGGGAAAACACAATTCAAAATTGGATGGGTCCAGAATAAAAATGATCAAACCATCAAGTTGTAAAATGTTTTTCTGAATTCTTTATGGGGGGAAAAAATGCAATCTTGTCTTTCAAAAGGTTTCTTTTTCCATGTTTTCTTTGTTTATTGTTATATTAAAGTATTCTGGGAAAAATAAACTTACTGTCATACATGTTGGAATTACATCAATCAATTATGTAATTTGAGATATACTTTTTCAGAAGGTGGTTGAAAGTATGTATACACCAGGAAAGAAGTACCATGATGTTACTGATAAAGAAATTACTGATGGATTGGCATATTAATGTGCACTAATTCCTCTGATCAACTGCAAACTAAAAGTCTTGGAGCTATAATTAAGAGTTATACTGGATGATTTGAGCAGCATAATAAATCTTGGTTAGAAGAATCAGCTAAGAAATTTCCGATGGACAAAAATAGTGCTTTGAGTTCCTTGGATACAACTATTCAAGCCACAGTTGTCTCTGTGTGCATGTTCAGTGTTTTAAAACTTATAATAAAAAACTATAACATGTCCGATACTATCTCTCGTTTGTCTCAAGAACAAACGGCCATCTGATAAAAATCCCTTCTTCTGCCTTTAGATCCTTAACTCTTTTGGTCTTCAATATGAAATAATGAACTGCATCATCTGAGTAAATAAATGCCACTTCATTGAATAATGATTCAACTGATGACCTATCATCTCTGGATTGTGTGCAGGCCTCCAAGACTTCCAGCAGAGGTTCCAAAGATGATTCTTCTTCTTGTGCCATATCCATCATCAGACATTGGCGATCATGTTGGCAATCCTATTTTTATCAATAGCTGCATGAAAAAGTGCTGTTGAGTTTTGGCCAAACTGGTCCCTTAGATTTTGAAGCCATGGTGTTCTTCTTCTGCCTGGACCTCATTTGCCTTCAATATTTCCTAGGAAGATTAAGTGAAGTATGCCATATTTTTCTGGGTGTCACATCACATGTCCAAAATATTCTAACTTTCACTTTTTTATGGTTTTGATTATTTCCCTTGGCTTTCCCAGGTGGCTTATCCAAAGATTACACCATCAAAATTCAATGGCAATTTTCTAATTTTCAAAAGTATGAAAAGTATGGTATCTTTTTAAAGCAAACTAAACCTTAAATAATAATGGTAAATTCTGCAAGAGCTAAAATTGCCCAGAATTCACAGCCCACACACATTATTAGTGTGTAATTACTATTCCCTCTGCATCTCTTACTTACTGAAGGGGGAAAAAAGCAAAAATCCAAACAAAATCCATATTATTACGTCAGAATCATGAGATTTAAAGTGACTGTAGTTTTCTTCTCAGCACACCTTTTGGTGGCTTGAGTGGTTTGAACAATTTTTCTCAACCTGATTTTTCCAGACATATTGGGACAAAAACTTGCCAAAAATTATTTCTGCCAGGAATTTTCCATGTAGGTACTGCCATGACTAGAGATTGCCAGGGTGGCCAAAGCTGTGGTAGTAACGCTATCATGTATGGGCTGAAAAATAATCATATCAACACTAGATAGAAGGAAAAAGTTACCTAAAATTCCAAACTCTTTATTCTCATCTAGTGGTTCGATGGATTTTGGTAGCCTTGGTACTAAGCATATGCTAGAAATCCTCTTGGAACCATCACTGATTGGAGAAGAGCAGGTTTTGGATGACCACCATCAAGAAGTTGTGAGAATTGTTTCATTGTTTTTAAACTACAATGCTAATAATGTAACAAAGCGGACAACATTAATCAAATGGCACATTCCCAAGAGTCTGGCTGCTCAAAACTATATCCCTTGATTGATATTTGTTTGCAAAGCTATTTTTTCATTCTGCCTCCTTAACACTTCAACATCATTAATTTCACATCAGGATTGTACTAAATTATTATTTCAAAGTAGGGGATTGAATAGGAGCGAATAAATGTATAGCAGCTCTGCGGCTTGTATATAACACAACATAGAATGACATAACATAGAATAATAGGGTTGAAAGGGACTTTGAGGTCTTCAAGTCCAAATCCTCGCTCAAGCAGGAGACTTATACCATTCCAGAGAAATAGTTGTCCAATCTCATCTTGAAAACCTCCAGTGATGGAGCACCCACAATTTCTGGAGGCAAGCCGTTCCACTGATTAATTATTTGCACTATCAGGAAATTTCTCCTTAATTCTTGATTGGATTTCTCTTTAATGATCTTCCACTAGCTACTTCTTGCCCTACCTCAGGTGCTTTGGAGAATTGATCAACCCA
The DNA here is from genome assembly GCF_049901735.1 of Notechis scutatus. Taxonomy (NCBI): domain Eukaryota; kingdom Metazoa; phylum Chordata; class Lepidosauria; order Squamata; family Elapidae; genus Notechis; species Notechis scutatus. The sequence goes on from NC_142012.1 coordinate 26,021,462, forward strand.
CTTTTCTCTGTGAGAATCTCTCAAGGACTGGAAGATGACTATCATGTTATCCCTAGTCTTCCTCTTTGTTAGACTAGATATACCTACCATAGTTCCCTCAACTGTTCATCATACACTTTAGCATGTGGTCTCACACTAGTGCAGTATAAGGTTGCACTATCACTTTTCATGATCTGAATACTACCTCTCTGTTGATGCAGCCTAAGATTGCATTGTCTTTTTTCTCAGCTACAGCACCCTGTTGGCTCATACTTGACTAGTGGTCCATTACGATACCTAGATCCCTCTCACAGTTACTACTGTTGAGCCAGGCAGTAGTTACATTACTATATATTCTATACCTGAGCATTTGGTTTTTCTTGCCTAAATGAAGGACTTTACATTTTTCACCACTGAATTGCATGTTGTTGGATAGGGCCCTGTGTTCAAATCTGCCAAAAATAACTGTCAATAAGTCTGTAAAGAAAAATAAATATTTCTCCCATTTCAACCTGCAAAATGCTGAGATCCAAAGTCATCTTGCTTACCTCCACCACATCCATACCAGCTCTTACCAACATAAGGGAATTCCCAATTCCCAAAACCAATATATCCTCTGACTCTTTAGCCACTGTCCTGCAAACTATAGAATTATTTGCTAAGTGACAATGTTACACTCTAAAGAACAATAACTGGAAACAACCTATATTACTTTTAAATGTTCATATGCATAAAGAGACACTTTCTACAGAGATTGTATTCTCTCCTATTTTTGAAGCTTTGAAGCTTTTAAATGGTCACACAACTTTAAAAAAAGCAAAGAATTTCAATTCCCGGGAGACTTTAATGTTTGGCTTCTTGTATTTAATTTTATGTTGTGGTCAGTGACAGAAAATTAAGGGAGGAACACTGATCAACCACCATAATAATCCATGTAGCTTCTCCCTTTGTTGTAAGACATTCATCCAGAAGAGGCAGGGGAAATATCTTTGTTTAAGATTACACAGCCAAATTATGGTTGTGTGTCAGGAACACTCTTTTTTTAATTATGGTGCTATGCTCTGAGAAATGTGCATTATCCCAAAGAAAGCAAACACAGGCTCTTGGGGTTAGTCTTTGTCACATTGGCACTTGGTTTGGCTTCTCAATGCTATTCTTATGCCAAGGAGGGCAATAAACCCCCTTGAGAGACATAGAACTGCCAGTTGAGCATTGATAGCATAGAGATGCTTTTAGCACAATACACACAGGGATCATAAAGATGTTTTCAGGGAAGATGACCTCTTTGTCAGGAGAAATTAAGCTTTTATGGCAAAGAGCTGCTATGGATACAAGCAGCTTTTACTTATTTGGGATGGACAGTTGTCCATTTGTTGTCTTGTTTACATAGCACATCACATAACACCGCATTAACATTCTTGTGGGACCCAACTTCCCCAACTTGATAAATGTGGACATTTACATTTAAAGAAATTTATTTATTTGATTTCTAATTCTGCCCATCTCAACAAATGACTCTAATTAAGAAAATAATTAATTAAGCAGAATTTATTATTATTATTATTATTGTGCTGGCCAATAAATCAGAAAAAAGGACTTTAGCAAATCTTCATTTGATGAAATCAAGCTATGCCAGAATAAACTTTGCTAGATGCTATTGGATTATTTCACATTTTATTGGTAAACCAAATATATATACAGATTAAAATAAAGTCATGAATGATTGTGCTATATATATATATCCCACTGCTTTCAGCATGTAAAACATCCTAACGTTTGTGGGTTTCTCAACACTCACATTGCTTATAAACCACAGTGATTAGTTTATCAATGGGTGGTTTTGGTTTGTTTCACAAATCAAAGCCACATAAGCTATATCATGGTTTAAAGACTGTATCTGAAAGGCTGTATGCAATTATTTTAAATAAGTAATAAACAAGGCCTTCTGTTTGGATAAATGTTTGCTGAATATCCATTGGTTAGAAGTATTTGTTAAATTTGTTCTCCATTAGCTCTGTAGAGATTTGCTTATACTGTAACTAGAAGCCAATCTAAATGTATGGCTACGTTTTTCAAAAAGAGATATTTTTTCTATTTTTAAAAGCTGAACAAAGCCAAGAAAATCTATTTTGGGAATCATAAAAGTGGCCAATAATCTGTGTGAACAGATCTCACTCTCAATCGTTATGAGTGAAAGTTCCAATTTTCCCAGCCCAGTCAAGCTCCCCCACTGAAACCATGCTGTCTCCCTTCTGGTTTAAGCACACTCAACAACCTTGTATTGGTGCCATTATATTTGGAATAACAAACAAACATTTTCCTCATCCCTCTGGCATAATTGTAAACTACTAAGCCCCTGTTCAAACATTATTTAATCCATAAATTTTCCAAATGGCTTTTGCATCTCAGTTAACCATTGTCAAAATAGCTGCATTGTTCAGCATCTGCTAGAGTTTACCCTTCTGCAAAAAGCCTATTGGTGACCTCCCGGGCTTCCTAACGCTACATATGGAAAAGTGGACTCTTTCAGGGATGCAACACATCTTGCAATCTTTCTCTCAACATTTGAGCAGTTAGACCCCCAAGAAGAAAGAAAGCCAAGAAACAATATTGACAATGCAAAAGAAAAAGAAAAGGATGGGACTCAGAAGAGAGCTCCATTGAAGATATGGAACTGGACCAAGTTTCTTTATGGCAAAATGAATCTAACAAAACCAATTCTTCCTTTATAGAATTCAAGATACTGAAATAAAATATATTAAGTCCTCTTGCTGTGGTTGTCATTAGGGGCATGTATTAAAAGATTACACTATGTAAATCATTTTGTAAACTTCTATTAAGAGTGAGTTTTTATTTGTTTGAAACTAACCCCCAGCATACAATTGACAGATAACTAATTTCTATTGGTTAATCACGTTATAACCTAATAATGATTTAGGCAATCAAATTTAGTTGGAAAATCTAGCAGCTTTTGGAATGGTCCTAAGAGCCAAAGACTTAGTTCAAAACAAAGAATATTCCAAGGGAAAAAAAGGAAACTTAAACTCAGAGAGTGCAGCGTGACACTGGATCCATCAAATTCTACAAATGGCTTTTCTTACTGTAAGAAATTTTCAGGAAACTTCAAAGGGAGATGTTGAAGTGATTGGGCAGTGCAAGCATTTAAAGCAGTACCACAGAAAAGTGAGAGGAGAAACAGGTTTTATAAAACCCATCACCATAATGCAAACATTTCAGTTTGTTACTTGCTACTGCTAATTTGTGACCAGCAAGACACCAACTATGGAAAAAGTCAGAAAAGATTATTCATCCAAATATTATAAACCTGGCTACTGGATCGCTCCACTCATCTTCATTATTTCATTTCCCTGATTTCTAATATAAGTTTAGCCCCAATTTTTAAAAGGGGGGCAGAATATTTAACAAGTAATTTGTTTTGTAGCTCCGTGTCAAAAGCATGAGCAGAGTTGGAACATTGCAAAATTCTTAAATCTCACTGATTTCACACAGTTTAGATACAATTTACCATGGGTTGTACCTAAAACCTTAATTAATAGACTTATTAATAAATGTTACTGCCTTAATACAGGATAAACCAAAATGCATATTACATTCCTTGTAAGCACCCTTTTAAGAGAAAATGGGAAGGAAAGTCATAGATTCACCTAGTTCTTAGCTAAAGACAGAGAGCATCTTCCCCCTTTGGCACGGTCAGAGTTTAATCATTAAAAGGGACACTCTTCTTTTTCTCCTTCTTTTTTCTCTCCCCTACAAAGTATAAAGCTGGTCCTGACACAACACCACACACTGTCACGGTAGTAAAAGATTGGCTCTTGTTTTGTCCCTTCTAGCCAACTGCAAGATTTGGACTTCTCTGTCTCAGATTGCTGTGTACATCAAAGTGGTGATTATGCAAATACGCACTTTTAAAAGGGTGGGAGAGGGGAGAATTATTTATTACACAATAAACCCCCTACTTGGCTAGGAAACAATAGAGCTGATCACTTCTAGCCCAAGGCTGAAAAAGTGGGGGGTTTATGGAGCTAACCTAATTTCATTAATTCTTTTTTTGCAGGCATCTCTCTCTCTCTCACCCCACCTGCCTTTCAGGATCGAATCCAATAGATAGATTCGTGAGCTGCACATCCTATTCAATGGGTATTTGAGATTTGGCTGCCAATTAATGATTTCCAGGTGTTGATATCCAGAAATGGCAAAAAAAAGTATATTCTCTGTGTGCAATGTGGAAAAGAAAGAGAAGGAAAAGGGCTGGAATAAAAATGAAAGGGACAATAATTCTGGTCCTGCTGGTGAATAATCTAAATGAAAATCAGACAGCCTCTTATCAAGGGGAACAAATCAGATTGTTGTCACTGTTCACTGATGTTTGCTTGTTCTAAGTTTCCCTACTATGTGTTAGATTTATGCCCCTTGCCCCAAGTTCCAAGGTTTTACTGCCATGCTCCACTATTAAGTAATGCAAATAATAAAGTTACTAATTAAGGCCTCCCCAAAACAATTAGGTTGAATTAGTTCAAAATGCATGCTAATTTTTATGCTGTTTCTAGGACAAATATGGCAATAATTCATCCCTGTATAATGCATCCCCCTTCTGACTCATGAGGAAAGAGAAATGAAAATCCAAGTTTGTTGGATTTTGTTGGACATTGGTTGGTTAATGTCATTATAGGTAGCCCTCAACTTGCAACCATTTGAAGTTACAACAGCACTGAAAAGAATGACTTACAACTGGTGCTTACAAACCATTGCAGCATCCCCAGAGTCAAAAGTGATCAAAATTTGGACACTTGGCAGATGGCACATATTTATGATGGCTAGAGCATCCCAGGGTGATGTGATTGCCATTTGCAACTTCTCTAGCTTGTGTCCAACAAGAGATGTCAATGGAAGGAGCCAGATTTGTTTCACAAACATGTGATTCACTTAACAATTGACCAATTCTCTTAATCATGGCCCAAAAAAAGTCATAAAATCAATGCAACTCACTTAACCACCGGCTTGGTTAGGAATGAAAATTCTGGTCCCAGTTGTGATAATAAGTTGAGGACTGCTTGCACTGGGATTAATCATAAGGGAATAAAAGGCTGAGTAAGCTTACTCTAATCAACCTAAAGTTTTCATATGAAAGAAGGATTGGATTGCCTTTGTGGAAGAAGTGTAGCTAATTACAATTCTAGACAGAAATCAACCTCTTCCAAAGAATTAAATAAATGGAGATAGTAAACAGACATAGATCACAAACTGCATAGGCTTAAATGTTGGAAGAGGCGCAGTACTTTTAATAAATCACAATTATACCACAAAACTTTCTGTTCAACATCTGTAATCAAAATAGCATTTAGACACTTCATAGTGCTTTAAAGCCCTCTCTAAGTGATTTATAAAAGCAGCTTATTGCCCCCAACAATCTGGGTCCTCATTTTACCAACCTCAGAAGGCTGAGTCAACCTTGAACCCATCAAGATTGAATGCAGTGAGCAGACTCGGCCTGCAACACTGCATTCTAACCACTGCGTGCCACCATGGCTATTTTGTTAAATAATAATTCAAATATTGATTTTGAAAAATATTGCATTTTCCAGTTTTCATTTTCTTCTCCTTTTCCTCCTGATTCTGGATCTGCTTTAGTTTGAGCCTCCCATCCCCCTTATCTCAACAGGATTATATCTTTTTATTTAACCATAATATTTCCCCCCTGTTCTTGGTCTTGTCCATAATGTATAAACACAAGCAACCACAGTTTTATCAGAAAACTCAGAAAAGAAATAACAAGTGTGGATCCAGCCCTTGATAGGAATACCAGGATAAATTCAAGTGTGCCAAATTAAATATTGGGTTTTAAACCTCAGTCACTCTATGAAGTGACATGTGGTTAGATAAATTAGTATCATTTGGATTAATTTTGGCAGAAACGAAACTTTGTGAAATAAAGCAAATGGTAGTACCTGGATATAGAATGTTACGATAATCTTTTAACAACTTTTTATCTTAGTTCTGAAATAAGATTAAAAGTTTTATTTTTTAGCATCCCTAATCTTGTGAAGGTTTCATTTTCAAAATGGATTCTGCTGGTTTTTTTACATTTTTTAAAAAGTAGCTGTTTTGTTTGACTGTTGCATATTTTAATGAGGTACTATAAAAGACATGCTTTGCCACTTTCCTGTTTGATCTACAGCTGTGGGTTTTCCTAATAGTTTCCCATGAAATGATGACCCAAATCCAATTTTGCTTGGCTAATCCTGTCTTGCCAAAAATATGAAATGGGGGTAAAAACAGCCCAGAAGAAAGTTAAATACTATAGCTCCCATATTATTGACGAAGAAAATAGTTGATTTCTAGTCAATAGGAATCAAATTTCTCTAGAGATAATTTGCATTTTATTGCATTTTAATCTGGCAAAGTAGATTTTTTTCTTTATTATTTTAGTTAATAAAAACATAAAAATACTAAGAAAAAAGTCTTCATTGTGAAGCATATGCAGAATGGAAACACAGCTCAGTCTAAGATTACGTTTGGCACCCATCCAGGGCGGGGATTCAAATTTTAACAACCGGTTCTGTGGGCATGGCTTAGGTGGTGGGCATGGCTTGATGGTCATGTGACTGGATGGACATGGCTTGGTGGTCATGTTATTGGCTGGCTGTGGCCAATGATATTGATTGGCACACATCTCCTTGCCTGGCCTCTCATGACTTGGGGATGCTGCAACAGTCGTAAGTGTGAAAAATGGTCATAAGTCACTTTTTTCAGTGCCATTGTAACTTTGAATGGTCACTCCACACAAGCAAAGTACCAGCAAAAGAGGGGGGGGGAAAACTCCAGAGAAGTTCCAGAGAAAGGAAGTCGTCCTGCCAAAAATGTAATAAAGGTTAATGGAGAGGCAGTTTCTGTAAGCAACACCAGAATGTTTCCTACCTGCCTTCCTTACAGGATTAGGCCAGTAATTTCTTCTAACAACTGATTCTCCGAACTGCTAAGAATGTTAACAAACAATTCTAGCGAATAAGTCGAACTGGTAGAATCCCATCTCTGCACCCATCCCCAGTGGCAACTCAAAAGGACCCAAAATGATGGGAGCCAATTAAAGAGCAGGATAAAGAAACAATGACTTAACCATTAATGGGTAATATGAAAGGAATCTTCATTATTATTACATCTAAACAATAATGGATGGATCATTCTGGAGGACTCTGCAAACCACTAGTGAAAAAACAGTTTTAGTTAATGTGAGTTTTAGTAAATTCAGCCATTATGATTTCTAACCTGTGGCTTCCTCTCTTCTGCCCTCCCAGTCAGTATGGATTAAAAATACCATGCATTACTTAATGCAATGCATGAACACAGAATTGCTGGATAACCCAAAGGTGCCTTTTCCAAAAGGCAGCTGGAATTTCTTGTTTGCCTCCTTGAAAACATTTTGCTTCTCATCCAAGAAGCTTCTTCAGTTCTCAGAACTGAAAAGCACTTTTGGGACAATCTGGGTGATTGAGAATCTCCATAGACAATTGCTGGATAGGAGCTTCCATTTAAATCTACAATTCTCAACTTTGCTCAGATTTGAGATGCAGATGCAGTGTTCTCTGCTTCAGTAGAGGGGGAGAACAAGAGAAAGAAGCTATAAGAATAGAATAGAACAGAACAGAACAGAATAGAATAGAATAGAATAGAATAGAATAGAATAGAATAGAATAGAATAGAGTAGAGCGGAATAGAATAGAATAGAATAAAATGGAATAGAATAGAATAGAATAGAATAGAATAGAATAGAATAGAATAGAATAGAATAGAATAGAATAGAATAGAATAGAATAGAATAGAATAGAATAGAATAGAATAGAATAAGAATAGAATAGAATAAGAATAGAATAGAAAACGGAGTTGGAAAGGATATTAGAGATCTTCTAGTCCAACCCCCTGCTTAGGCAGGAAACTTTACACCAGGGGTGTCCAACCTTGGCAACTTTAAGACTTGTAGACTTCAACTCCCAGAATTCCTCAGCCAGCTGTGCTGGCTGAGGAATTCTGGGAGTTGAAGTCTACAAGTCTTAAAGTTGCCAAGGTTGGACACCCCTGCTTTACACTATTTCAGACAAATGGTTGTCCAATCTCTTCTTAAAAACTTTCAGTGTTGGAGCATTCACAAATTCTGGAAGCAAATTGTTCCACTGATTAATTGTTCTAATTGTCAGGAAATGTCTCCTTATTTCTAGGTTTCTTCTCCCCTTGATTAACAGAATAGCGGAGTTGGAAGGGACCTTGGAGGTCTTCTAGTCCTGCTCCAGGAGGAAAGCCTATAACATTCCGGACAAATGGCTGTCCAATCTCTTCTTAAAAACTTCCAGTGTTGGAGCATTTACAACTTCTGGAGGCAACTTTCATTCCACTGATTAATTGTTCCCACTGTCAGGAAATTTCTCCTTAGTTCTAAGTTGCTTCTCTCCTTTATTAGTTTCCACCCATTGCTCCTTGTCCTGCCCTCAGGTGCTTTGGAAATATAGCTTGACTGCCTCTTCTTTGGGGAAGCCTCTGAGATATTGGGACACTGCTATCATGTCACCCCTAGCTCAACATGTCCATTTAATATCGCACCCTTGTGTATATGGCACCCTGGGCTGGTTGAGTCAGCAAGACTCTCCCCCTCTCACTTCCTCATTAGTCCTGTAAAGGACTTTTTATTCTTTCTGTCCTCTGGGTCCCCCTTTGTTATGGCTGCTGGGCAACAGCCCCGGCTGCCTCCCACAAGGGGTGGGCTCCCCCGAGGCAGACCCCGTGTGCTAAGACAAGGCTTCTGTGATGCGCGTCTGCCGACTGTCACTCAGCCCATTCCGAATGGGTAAAGCTGAGTTAAGAATGGCAGAGGAATAGGCTCTTCCTCAACCCCACCCCGGCCATAGTGCTCTTTCATTTTGGCTGGCTCCCACTAGACAGCTGGAGAATTACCTGTCTGTGAAGCATCCAGCCAGCCCTTGTTTTGTGTATCATGCTGACGCTTTATCTTCTTATCATGGTTTACTAGACTCACAAGACTCCAAGCTCACTAAACACCAAACCATTAAATCACAGTTTGCTAGCTACACTGGTTTACCCAAGAGGCTAAACCACAGACAAGCAAAACACCACATTTCTGTTCTGAACTCAGTCCCTGAAGACCTGTTCCTGGACTCCAGGCTTTGCAATTTGATGCCAACCCGAAAAGTTTACATTTTCTTCCTTGGATTTTTCTGGGAGAAATTCCACTACTGTTTAATGGATATTAAAAGTGCAGGCTGCGTTTGAAGGGCTGATCAGATTTGATTGGAACAATTATTGTCTTTTATATTTGAAAAATGCATTTTCAATTAAATTAGAAATTTTGTTTTGAAATTGTCTTGGCTGGTGGAACAAGGGGATATAAATCCAGCAAAGAAATAAGCAGTATACTCAGTGTGTTTATTGATATCCCACCTTTGGTATTTTTATAAACAACTGACGTTGGCAAAAATATTTAATACTCCTTCTTCATCCAATATTCCCCACAACAACAACTCTGGGAAGTGGGTTGGGAGAGAGTGACTGGCTCAAAGTCATCCATCCAACTTTCATGTCTAAGGCTAAACTAGAACTCACAGTCTCCTAGCTTCTAGTCTGATGCCTTAACCACTAGACCAAATGGTTTGATCATTATTTTTAACCAATAACAATATGGAATGGGTTTTTTCCTCTTGTTAATTTTTTTTAACCTCTTTTTAAAAATTGCACCGCCATGATACAAAATCTGCATTCTTAAATAAACTTATATCCAAGGTTATTGAGCACGTATAAATAAATTACATTGATTATTGTGGGGTTTTGTCCCAGGTAGGTGTTCCAAGAATGCATTATTATGCTTTAATCCTTATTGTTTCACACATGCAGTTACTTAGATCATATGTTAGATTAAATCAGAATGTTGTTTAAGCATAGTGTGATATGCGAATCTAATTATTGTGGCTTAAGAGCCGTGGTAGCGCAGTGGTTAGAATGCAGTACTGCAGGCTAATTCTGCTGACTGCCAGCAGTTCGGCAGTTCCATTCTCACCTGTTCAAGGTTTCTTCCATCCTTCCAAGGTTGGTAAAATGCAGATCCAGATTGTTGGGAGCAATTTGCTGTCCCTAGTATAAACCACTTAGAGAGGGCTGTAAAGCACTGTGAAGTGGTATATAAGTTTAAGTGCTATTGCTATTATGAGCCATGATTTATGGTACAATATTATATGTGAACCAAGCAACTCTTTTTCAACACAAGGCTTAAAATCATTATTTCTCTGCTGCATGAACTTAATGGTACTTATGACCGTATGCTTCTATACCCATTTATTTGGAAGTGAACATTAATAAAATTTGTATCCAAATAGCCATAGATAAGATTGTATTTCAGAGGTTATAAAGATTGTTCCTTTGTGGATTTCTCTGTATTTATAGTATCAAGTTCTGAATAGTATAATTCTGGACAAAAAATCGATTTTTGAGTATATCCACAAATCCCAAAAGAGGGAATCTATTTTTTTTGTCATGTCAACACTTTCCAAATTGAATGAATAATAAAATATTTGCATGATACCCTCCTACCTCACAATCTGGTATTTTTACTGAGGGGGGGGGAGCAGGGGGAGAGGTGTCCTTTTACTCTTCAAATAGTACCCTTGCCTTTCATCTTTACAAAAGTGAAGTGAAACTAATTAAAAGTGATGCCCTGCCGAACATGTTTTGAATCATCTTAAGCTGCTTGCAGGTATCATTGTAACTCACTAGGAGCAGCCACCTGATCCTTATCTAAAGGATCCACTTCAGTGTTATCTTAAGACACAATTCTTAAATTGTGGGGTAGGTCTTAAGGCATCACTAGGACTTTATTGGAGTAAAGTGTTGCATCACTACTGAAATAAAGCAGGAAGAATTTGTCTGAATCCATTTATAATATTTCCTTTCATGTAGAATTGATTTATCTAAATATTTTCTTTCTTATGAAACATAACCAAGTATCTGTCCTGGATTGTGGTTCAGGCTATTCATACAGGTGCATTTGCACTGTTACAGCTTCTGAATCACTACGTATTAGCTTGGGGCTTAGTTTTGAATGTTTCTAAGTCTATAGCATGCTTTTATAAACCAGGAGCATTAGTAAATTGGGTATTACTTATGTACAAGAACTCTGGAATAAAGAATGGGAGCAATATCCCATATTAACCGATTGTGGCTAAGGCTCTTAATAATATATCATAAACTTAGAACTGATCACTATACTGTATAAAGAATTATGGATTTATCAAGCATGGCGGACAGCAGAGATGTTCAGTCTGCAATGTTGGGAAGACAATGCAACCTCTCGTCTGAAATCTTGGATTATACTGAAGTTTCATTTTTTTGTTTATGAATGGATGCTTCATCAATATGAGAGAAGTGCTGAAGATTATTTCATGCAGACATAGTTTAATCATCTGTTTAAGAATTGCTAATTTTCTTGAACACAGCATGGTATTGTTATTCCTTCTATATTAAAGCATTTTTTTAAAAAAAAAAACACTTTACAAAGGTTTTTTTTTTTTTTTTTGCTACTGAATCAATCCTTGAGGGATCAAGAATGATTCTTCAAGCATCATTATTACATTACCTCTGCCTACACTGTAAGGTGCCCACTTTACTTAAATAAAAAAGCAAAAACTCTACTATTGACTTAAAACAAAAGAAGAACCAATGCTTTCTTTAGGCCCTTGTGGATGCAGCGTCATATTCATGACGGAATTAATTTCATTGATTTTTTAAAAGGGATAGCTCAGAACCGATCTGTGATGCATTATTAGCAAAGCACATAAATAAAAGAGAAATTCTATGTTCATTAGGGTTTACATCCAAGACTGTAGCTAAAGGATATCTACTAAATCAGTCACAACTCAGAAATAATCTTCAGTCTATTAGCAAAGATCACCACCATTGTCTCTCATGAAAAATTATATACTTTATTTATATATGTTTCATGTCGAAGAACCACCTCCTTGCTCTGCAACTGTAAATACATACTAGAATAAACTCTGTAAAATATACAAAAATATATCTGTGTCTCTTCTCCCTTCCCCCATGTCTTACAAAAAAGTTTTTATTTCCTTTGCAATAAATAAAAGCACAAGTGTGTTGCTAATTACAATTTATGACCTCTGACATTTTTCTGTCTGTATGTTTAGTCTGTTGAAAGAATAAGGGCATTTTCCATCAATCAAAGGTGGGGATAAATAATGCATAAGAGAATCTTATTGCATAAGGGTTCCCCTCCATCCCATCCTTCTTCACCCCACACAGCTTCTAAATTCTCACCACCGCCTGCTCCTGCCCCCCCCCCCCCAAATTTCCACGCTTGCGTTCAGTCAGGATAATGCCTACAAATTATGCAGCGCCTTCTAACTCAATCTGAACAAGCAAATCAACAGATCAAGAAAACCACCCTCTCGGTCTTCATTTTCTCTCCTGTTCACTCCGCATAAATCATAGAGGAGACAGCTGCTAAAAGCAGAGGGAGAGCTAGGATAAAGAGGTATGGATATCGCCGTCAGCGGGGGAGGCAGAAGAGAGAGAAAGAACAAAAGACATTGTGGGAAAGTGCACATCACAGTGACAGAAAGTTTGGTTTGACAGGTGTAATTCCCACAGCCGCCAGGCTGGCAATGGGAAACAAGCAGATGCCACCAGGGCCAGGCATCGCTAACCTCGAAGGGATCGGTGCGCGGGAGAGGAAGACACTCAAAAGCGTCCAGAGCCCTACAAAGGGCCGGCGGAGGACCGCAGTCAGCGTCCCAGGGATCAGGCGCTCCGCCTTGATACTTCAGCCTCCAGCGCTGTTTGCTGCGCGCCCCAAGCCCGCCCCGGTCTTTCCGGGGAATGGAACCATGGGATGTCCGCTACTGGTGGGCCAGGTCAGTCTCCCCGCCCTCCGGCCCACGCGGGAAGGGACGAGTGGGAAGGGACAGCGGGCATCAGATCAAATCTCTGGACAGCAGATAGCCGGGGTTTTCCGGTTGCCAAAAGTCCAACTCTGAGGCGGAGCTGCCGGGGCTGGAAGGCGACAAAGTACAACTGTAAGCCGAGGAGCCGGCCGAAGGAGCGGGGCTGGTGGTGCAGCTCCAGGAACCCGAGGACGACGTCTGAGAAATGCTGCTGCTGCTGCCTGCGCCCCCTCCGCTGCTAATATTGCCCAGCATTGCCTCGGAGAAGGCGGCGGCGGCAGCTGCGGCAGCAGCAGCCGCTCCTCCCCCTCCGCAATGGTCGGCCAAGCGGAGCGTCTCGGTGAGCGCCCAAATATAGTTGTGAGCGAAGCGCAGCGTCTCGATCTTGGTCAGTTTGGCGTCCTCCGGGAAGGTGGGCAGCACCTCCCGCAGGGCATCCAGGGCCGCGTTCAGGTTGTGCATCCGGTTCCTCTCGCGGTTGTTGGCTTTCAGGCGGCGGCTCTTCTTCAGCCGTTGGACCGTCTCGGCCGTCTTGGTGAGGCGGGAAGCGTTTCGCGCCCGGCCGGAGCGCCTCTTATAGTCGTGCCGTCTCAAGCCGAGCAGGGGAAGGCGCGCGTGCTCCGCCGCTTTCACGGCCACCTCGGGCGCCTGTCCCGAAGGGGAGAGGACGTGGGGCGGCTCTTCTTCCACCTCGTCCTCCCCTTCGGAGCCCGACGAGAAAGGGGCGAGGGAGGAGGAGGAGGGGGAGGAAGACGACGACGAAGAGGAGGAGGAGGGCGACGACCGGGGGTCAAGGAGCCCCTCTTCCTCCTTCACTTCCAGGGTCTCTGGCTTCGCGAACATCCTGCAGGAAGAACACAAAACCAGGCAAAGCGGTCATTTCGAGGAAAGGCAGTTGGAGCTCCTGAGGGAACTTCCCTTCCCGGCCCACCCAAAACGCGCCCCTCACCGCGCGCAAGGGCGCACCCAGGCGTGGACGGGTCAGTGCTTACAAAAGAGGGGAAGCCGTTTGCTCCCCAAGAGTCCCGGCCTCGCTCTATAATACACCCGCGCGAAACTTTTCCACGGCATGGATAGACAGCCAACGTAACGGCGATGCACATCGACGCACCGGTCCACCCAAAGCTAATGGTTGGAGCCCGCTCAGCGCTTGAAAGTCTGCGGTGCAGCTCTCAGGGGTCACTTTGGGGCCACGAATGCCCGTTGACTTCATTGCATCGGGTTCGCTTGGAAGGTTTAACGTACCGAGCATGAACTAACCACAAGGGCTCCTCCGCTCGGCAAGGCGTTGCAAGAAATTGGCTGGGTTGCCTCGGCCTTCCTATCAATACTCGGCGGCCGGGGAAGGGAGGCAGAAAGAGCTGCGATTGCGCCTATGCACTAAGCGGGAGTTTTGGCTGCTGCTCCGAAAACGGCCTTCAGCCAACTAAGTTCGCCTCAAATAAATTGGGAGGGGTTTTTTTAAAAAAAAAAAAGAGAGAGAGAGGGAAGTTCGGAAACTTACTTGGCTCTTTTGGAAGTAACCGAATTGTTGTTTTTCGCTCGGCCCCCTTTTTTTGGCCACCGAAGACGCGGCTGGCTGCTTCTGTCTCGTTCCGCACCGCCCCTTGGGGCAACCTTCAAGGTTCAGCTTGGCCCCGCGCCGGTCCCTCCCGGTTGCTGGAGAAGGTCCCACCGTGGCTGGGTGTTGGTGTGGGTCCAGGGCTCCTTGCTCGGAGGGGGGGCGGAGGTGGGTGGGTGGGAAATGTCTTTAAAGGGCGGGTTGTATGGCCCGCCGCTGCCGGCTTGCGTGTGTGTAAGAAACAGGGCGGCTCAGTGGGGAAAAGCTGCTGGCACGCGCCTGGGCCCTCCAGTTAAAGCGAAGCTGCTTGTGTTTCTGTGGCTGTGTGTCTGGCACACGACTCTACTTAAAACCCCTTATATACCCCATGGAAAACAATCAATGTACCCCCGGGGCCTCCTCGGCTCTCCCCCTCCCCAGGTTTAGCTTTCCTTTTCATTTCATTACCATCGCTCATCTCTTTTCTTTTCTTTTTTAGGGTGTGTGTGTGTGTGTGCTCCTCTTTCCCCTCCCTTCCTTCCTCCCCCCCTTTTTTTTATCTGATCCTCCGAAAGTGTGTTTGGCAACCGGGACAATTCTGGGGTGTGATTGGTGCCTTGCGCTCGGCTGGAGCGTGCCGCTAATTTATTAATGAATGGGGGGTCGCGAGGCGCAGCTGGCCAATCAGAGCGTCCCGCTAGCCACGCGCGCTGGAACCTGCTTCCTTTGGACAACTCATTAGGCCCGAGGGGCTGCGCTGAGGGAGAGGAAGCGGACCTGTCCCACAGCCTTCGGCCCTCCATCACGCCAAGCGGGGCCCCGCGAGCCCAGGCAGGAGGGGCGCCTCCCCATGCTCCATTCTGCTCACTTTTGTTTCAAATTGGGAGAAAGAAGAGTGCGCCAAAAAGGAAAGCCGTGGTTGAAAAGAGGAGGCTGTCCAAAGCAAAGGGGGAAAAAAGAGAGAGAGACCCAGTCATGATATGTGTCTGTACTTGAAGAGCAGAGTGTGGGCAATTTGTATTTTTTTCATTATGAAAGTCTCTTCCAACTCATATTGATCAAAGTTTCACCCTTTAGAAAAAGAGCTTCTCTCAGGAGGGAATAGGCCACACCACAGAGTAACAGATACTCTTTTGTGATGCTTTTGATGCGTTGTGACCCCCCCACTCGTTGGTGTTCCTCTTGTTTAAACTTCCATTTATCTGTGGTTGGTTCCACTTGTGGTGCCACAATTGTGATCACAATTTGTGTTGCTAAGCAAAGCAGTTGTTAAGGAGTACCCAATTTTGTGACTTTTTTTTTTTTTTTTTTTGCCATGGTTGTTCAGCAAATCACTGGAGAAGTTAAATGAATCAAATGGTCACCACAGATCCATAAACATTAGTAAATGCTGCAGCTATCCCTCTTCTTTTCCTTTTCGAGAAGCTGTGAAACAGATAAAAAGACCAAACTTGATCAGTTATTGATACAATCCCTAAGAAAATCCAAAATTTTAGGCAGGCAGGACCCAATTGGCATCCAAAATATTCTTCCATTCATATTTTGGCATAGCAAGTATTCAGCTACACTTAGAATACCTAGTGAAGAAAGGCTCTCGATCTTTAATGCTTTCATCAGAAAGATAATACGTTAGATGTTCTGTGATTTTCAACTTATGAACATAAGTGAGCCCCAAATTTCTGTTGCTAACCATTTACAAAGTCTGCACTACTATTACTATTAATCTTCTCATCACTCCTTATCACCCATCCCCTCCCACTTGTGACTGTATGACTGTAACTTTGTCAGTTGTATCCTTACAATTTATATTGACTGTTTCCTAGTATGATTTGATCGCTTATTGTACCCTATGACTATTAGTAAGTGTTGTACCTTATGATTCTTGACTCTTGATGAATGTATCTTTTCTTTTATGTACACTGAGAGCATTTGCACCAAGACAAATTCCTTGTGTGTCCAATCACACTTGACCAATAAAGAATTCTAATTCTAATTTTGATCATGTGACCATGAAGATGAAACAGCTGTTAAGTGTGAAAAACAATCATAAATCACTTTTTTCAGTGCTCTTGTAATTTCAATTATTAAATGAATTGTTATTAGTCAAAGAGTCCCTGTACAACTAGGAAAATTAATGTTAAGGGAGGAAACTTTTTAATGTTGTGATCAGTGGAATTTAAGCAATTTATCTGTGAATTAGTGGGCCCACTTTGCTGATGGTGTTAAGAGGCAGTTGTTAAAGGTACTTCAAATTAGATTCTGTTAGTGAGCTGGGGTGGGAGTGGACTCAACAACTTAAACGGCCCTTTCTAAGTTTATGATTGCATGATTTCATAAGCAAGTAAGATGTTGCTCTTCCTCATGATTCTTAAATATCTTTTTCTTCTTCCCCCATACATTCTGTAATTTATTATTTTGTTCTGCTATTGATTACTATCACGCTTGGATAAATAAAACTACTTGTTTTATTCTGACATTTTGCCCCGGACCTCTGACCTGTAAACAAGATCTTGTGGAAGTCAGCCATTCCAGATGATCAACCTTGATTTTCAGGGTCTGGACTTGTTAGCATGGCAGAAGAATTGAATCCTTGGCAAGGGAATAAGCCACACATTAAAGCCAGAGTGTGGAGGAGTCCTTCTTTGCTTTGGTTTGAGAGTCTGTTTTGGCTTTCAGTGGAGAGTGCTTGTTCTGTGAAGCTTGAATTATAATAAAGGTTCTGATAAATTTTCTGGCTTTTGGAGCACATTTATTTAAAACCACAACTTACCAAGCACACCACTTTAGAGAATAATAGTAACAAGAAAGGAGAAAAGAAGGGACTTGCTTTTCTTCCGCTGAAAGCCTGTAAGGCCTGTAAGGTATCAATCCCATGTCCACCCATCATTTGTTTGGTTTCAGGCTCCAAGGTTGCATCAATTTAGTCACCTAAATTTCTAAACCAGGTTTTAGTTTCAGTGATGAACCCAGCTACTTAAAGTAGGTTGCAATTATCAGCCTCTCTTTCATTAATGAAGTGAATTTATATGTGTGCAGCCCAGACAACGAAAGTTATATTCCATATAAATGGTATCACTCCATTTATTGCACTAAGACTGCACTCAGTATGCTCCTGTTAGTTTATCTCTATAACATGCAGTTATTTCTTTCCATCACATCCATTCCAGGGCTTCATTTATTCTTTTGTCTTCTGTGTGACCAGGATTGAATTAGCTAATTCTACCTGTAGTTTACAACTGAAATTGATTCAATGAAATTAATTTGATAAAGCGTGCAGAAATTATCTTTGCACATGATGCATTCAACAAAAAGCACATGTAGTCTTTCTTGACTGTTTTAATACTTTGTTGCATCAAATAGCATTATTTCAACTTCCTTCAGACACATTTACTCACAGGCATATAGATGTACACAACTTTTTCTGCTCAAGGTCTAAAATGATCACAATTGGTATTGCCTTTTCATTAATTTATCAATACTTAAAATAAAAAAGAATGTAATGTACCAGGGAGGTAATTTTTCTGGCTTTGGCATAATTCAGAAAACATTGCAATTTAGACCCAGAATCTTCTGAAAGCAAAAGATCTACTTTACATACAACTAACTCTGGAGACTGATTGTGTGAAGCAACAGTGACTGGCTTCACACAACACTTATCCAAACCAAACCAATCACGTTGCTTTAATATGTTGTGTGAAATCTTCCTAACGTGGGAAGAGATAGTGCAACCCTCCTCACTCTCCATGGCCTCTCCATGGCCTTTGATACCATTGACTGGCCCAGGGGGCTGGGGCTAGGTGGCACAGACTTGTGCTGGTTTGGCTTCTTTCTCCAAGGCCAGTCCCAATCAGTGTTAATAGGGAGTGAAAGATCCAGAGCTCAGCTGCTTTTCCCATGAAATCACTAGATGAGATCATCCGTCACCGTGAGTTCAGGTACCATCACTAGGCTGATGCTACTCAGATCTATATCCTCATCCCCAGACCTAAGTGATGTTCTGGCTGCCATTTTGTGGTGCCTGGAGGTTGTGGGGGCCTGGATGGGGGACAACACACTTTGGCTGAACCCTGGAAAGACTGAGTGGCTTTGGGTGCATAGAGCTTCAAGATCTGGGACTTTAACATCTTTAGTTCTGGATGGAGTGGCACTACCCAAGAGAAACCTGGTCCACAACCTGGGGATTCTCCTGGACTTGCGACTCCTGCTCGAAAAGCAGGTAGCAGTCATAGTTAGAAGAGCCTTTCCACAACTTTGTTTTGTGCTCCAGTTGAGACCTTTCCCTGATCAGGAGTTCCTGCTCAGTCACTCATGACCTAATTAATCATCTTACACCTATTGTAATGCACTGATCAGGAGTTCCTGCTCAGTCACTCATGACCTAATTAATCATCTTACACCTATTGTAATGCACTGTACACGGGGCTACCCTTGAAGAACATTGGTGCAAAGTGTGGCAGCACAAACAGTTCTTAGGGCGCCTACAGTGGCCCATGTTACACCACTGCTTCATGAGTTTCAATGGTTGCAGATCTGCTTCTGGGTGCAATTCAAGGTGTTGATCATCCCCTTTAAAGCCTTGCATGGCATGAGTCCAGGCTACTTGAAGAACTGCTCACCCATGCCAGCAGAGGGCGCATACTGTGGATCCCATCAGCCAAGTAATTTTGGCTGGTGGAGTCCAGGAGAAGCGCCTTCTCTGCCAGAGGTGGTATTCCGCAGGTTCTGACCAGTTCTGGAGAACTGGTAGCAGAAATTTTGATTAGTCTGGAGAACTGGCAATTACCACCTCTGACTGGCCCTGCCCCCATCTATTCTCTGCTTCCTGAGTCCCAGCTGATTGGCTGGGTCTTTTTTTGTTGTCCTGCACAGGAGAACCGAGCTAGAAAGCAGGTTAGTGGGGTGGGGAGGAAATGAGATTTTGCGGTATCCTTCCCCTGCCACACCCACCACGCCACACCATGCCCACCACGCCACACCCACAGAACCAGTAGTAAAAAAATTTGAATCCCACCACTGTTCTCCACAGCCGTGGCTCCCGTCTTCTGGAACATCTCACCCCTGAGGTGAGATTGGCTCCCACCCACCTGACATTTTTGTAAGAGCCTATAAGACAGGAGTCTGCCAGGTGGCTTGGAGACCCAGTGTGGCACCTTTACACTGGATGTGGTTGACTAATTAGAATTCAACCCCACCTCCCCGTGTCCAGCTTCCCTCTTTGCCATCTTGCGTCCATGATTTTATCTGTTAAAGTTTTTATCTTTTGTGTTTGTTTTTTTACAATGGATGATTTTAATGTTTTTATGTTATAAGCCTCCCAGAATCATTGGACAGGAGATGGGTGGCAAATAAATGTTATGAATGAATGAATGAATGGTGTCTATTGTTAAGTTACAACCTCCTTGCTTGGGAGCCACTATAGGCCTAAATTTCTCGGGACCGAGCAAGAGTTAAGTTTACTGTTTATGCCCCTCACCTAATTTGCCCACCATTCTGATCAGGAAAACGAAGAGGTGGGGAAATATCTTATTTTTCGTCCCTTCTCATTTTGAAGCCCAGCGGGAGCGACGACAAACCGGGACGGCGGCCACTGGAGAGCACCTGTGTGTGGTCCGCTAAGTGCGTGCCGGTGAAATGGGGCTGAACTGTTATGCAAAGGAGAGGCTTGGGTGGGGGCGGAAGGCCGGAGATCCCTGTCCGGCTCGGGACCCGATCGGTCCAGCAAGGGTCAAACTGTTCAACCGCAGCTCTTTTCGCGCAGCTCAATCCTCCTTTCGGAGAACAATGAAAGGCCAAAGCAGGCAGGGATCAAGAAACGAGGGAAACGCCAGTGATTTAAGGGGAAGGGCAGGGAGCGGGCAGGATCGGCCGGGAAGGGGGGGACTTGGCGAGAAGCCTTTGTGATGCTTAAGAAGCCTGAACGCTGGGGCGACCTCTCGGAGGCCAAAAGTTACAGGGGAACCGGGCCCAGGGGAAGGCGACCGGGCTGGCTCGGGCCGACCGCCCAAGATGCGCCAGCCAGAAGGACGCCGCCAGGTTTCCAGCAAGAGGCGTGGCGAGGAGAAAACTTGCTGCGCGGTGGGACGCTCAGGTTCAGTCTTGGGGTCAGGGCGAGGGCTTCCCTCGGCGGAAGGCGCAAGAG
The DNA here is from genome assembly GCF_049901735.1 of Notechis scutatus. Lineage (NCBI taxonomy): Eukaryota > Metazoa > Chordata > Lepidosauria > Squamata > Elapidae > Notechis > Notechis scutatus. The sequence goes on from NC_142012.1 coordinate 26,042,094, forward strand.
CGCCCGTCTCCCCTCCCTCCCCCCGTCCCCCCATTTACACAGCGGGACTGGCCTGGGCGAGGGAGGTCTGTGGAACGGCCTGGTAAGGAAAGGCTCCGTCCGGGACTCACGCTAAGTCACTAAGCGTGGACGCAAACAACAATGACGGGCGTTTACCTCAGGTGCCAAGCAAGCATCCAATCTAATCCACATTTTGCTCTACAATCATGCGCTCTGTGAGAGTCACCTAAACCCGCCAGCACGTTAAAGGAGTAAAAACCCAGATTTAGCGAGCTGGTCTCAGCAAAGATAGAGGTGCACTCCGGTCAGACCTGTGATTTGGTAACTCCATGGACTTGCCAGTGCACTTTTCTGGGCAACAACGTTGTAGTGCTTTACTTTTTTCTCTCATACGGTTTTTCAATTTCTCAGTCTTGCTTGATCCACAAAAATAAACAAGTAATCCTTTATTCTTTGTAGTCTTCAATGTAGGATCTGCTTTCCTGTGTACTCCAGTCTCCAAGGCATTTGTGACAACAAGCAACCCCTGACAGAATCTGTGCAGGTTCCTATCTAACCCATATTCATCAAGCAAAGAAATTTAATTTTACTTAGAGGGCCTGAACTGTAGAGAAGTTGATTTCCAGATCATATTATACCATGATGTAGTTTCTTTGATTGTGGTTTAGTGTGAATTCCAACCTGCTCACTCTATAATTAATTAAAATGAAGCTAAATTAGATTTAAAGTAGTTAAATTTCTCCAGTGCAAGATTACATTTTGCAACAATTTCACAAAGTTCTGATTCATAAACTCTCTATAAAGAAAATTAAACTGCCACAGAAAATTGAACTGCCGCGTAAAGGAACACATGGCGGTTCTCTCCAAGTTTTTTCCTTTGAACAGGATTGAAATTTGGGGAGTTAGCATAACTGCAAGTCACTGGAAACAATAGCATACAATGAAAGCTAAGATGTTCACACGTATCCCTTGAGCACTGCTAACTAAATAAGAGAATAACTAAGAATATCATAGTCCACCCATGATAATTTCTTAAAAAATTATGTTGAATAAAAATGTCTTCAAGTTAAATGAGAACTATTTAAAAAATGCAAGATAAGGTTAATTTGCTTGGTGCTAATAAAAACAATTCAGAAGTATGAATTACTGTCACAAAAACTGTAGTCTATGCCCTCTGGATCATCAAGAAGTGTACAGATATGCCTTAGCTATTTGCATTGCACCAAGTGACACAGTCTTACATGGCATTGTACCCGATGCAATGCAAATTTAATCTATTTAAAGAAAGAAAGCTTAGAGACTCTTAATTATCAGTCTCTCTCCCCTCCCTCTTTCTTCAACCTGTTAGGCTTAGTCAAACAGGCCAGAAAGAACTAAATAAAGGTTTTTGACTTTTATAAGTTATCTATCACCGTAACTGTTCTTGGATATCACTTTAATTGTAAACTTATTTATTTTTTATTTATTTGATTTGTCAATCGCTTACAAGAGAATAGGTATAAGAATAAACGTGAGTATGAATACAGGAAATAGGTATGAATAAATGGGGACAATAGGACAGGGACACACTTCAGTTTGTAATGGTGTCTTATTTATTGTTATTGTTAAGATGTGGCACTCAGAAACTCTGAAGAGAGTAGTGCAAGAACACTAGGTGAAGAAATTGATCTTGTTTATAGGGGGGCTCCAAAGGGCACAACAATTTCCCTGTACTTCCTTTGGTTTGACAGATGGGTGCCCTTTAGGGGTCTCATCCGAAGATGCCTATACCCATGTAGCCTGGAGGCATCCCTTGCTTGTAATTATTCTTTCTCTCCCTCTTTGTGAGGGTGCTCTGATTGTTTTGTCTGCCTCATTTGCATGGCAGGTGCAGGCTTCAACAGTGATTTTTAAACTTCAGGCTGTTCCTCCCTCCCTCTCTCCCTCCTCCTTTTAGGGCGGTTAGACTCTCTCCACCCCAGCCTCAGGAGCCCATAAGCTCTTCTCCATTTTCCCAGAACCTTGAAGATTGCCTGGTTGAGATGCAATGCTTCTTTCTTCTCTCCCCCCACTGTCCCTGGCTAAAAGAACAGCCGATTGTGAGCAGAGATGGAATGGACACCCAAAAAGAGAAGCCTGCAAAAAGGGACACTGGGTAGCAGGCGAAGGTTGGAGTAAGGGAGCACTAATCGCTGAACCAGGAGACAAATACGATTACCAGCTCTGAGCCTTGAGTCAGAAAGTCTCATAGACTTTAAGATGTTAATCCCCAAGCTAATCCTTCCTTTGGCGTGTTGGAATAGTGCAGCCACAAGAGTTGTTTTGTTATTTATATTGGCGTTTAATAAAACTCAGGCAGTGGTGAATGGGTTGCCCACTCTCCAATGGTAATTAATTCCCTATTTCAGTGACCCAATTGTGCTGGGATAGAGCAGCGGGACAGTCCCACTGCCCCAACCCGCCTTTGTGCAGTTTACATGGCTCTCGTGCTTCAACAGCTATGGAAACCCATTCTTTTGATGTCATTGAAGGAGTTTTCCTTGGGTATCTTCTAAACTTCAAGAACTCCTTTCTTTTCCCAAACGCATGAAAAGCGGGCCTGGCTTGACCACCTCTGTAGAATTTAATGATTCGTTGAAAGGGTCCTGAGAAAGGAGGGGGCAAGAGAAGGAGTAGATATAGACAAACACATATCTGTAGAAGAGACGGGGAAAAAGAAATCTGACAGATCCCTATTAAAATAAACTCTGTGCTTCAAAGTACAGCACAAAATTACCAAGTTTTATTTTGTTATTTATTTATTCAATTTCCAAATGTTGGAAGTCAAGGAATTCTAATTCTAGAATACTTAGGAGTTCAGTAGGATGGAATTCATTCAGGAGTAGGAAGTAGTTTAAATAAAATCAATGAAAAGTACATTGATTTTAATCAACCTAGGGAGCTCATGCAGCGGTAGCATTGAAAGACATCCCAACTCAAAATAGCAGGACTATGTCTTTATATTATGCACTTTCAGTGGAGGAAAAAAAAAAAATCCTCTTAGCAAGTCGCAGAAACAATTCAGAATTCAAATAAGAAAATACAGAGTGAACCATATGGCCAGGGTAGCTTGAGTTGGCTGCGTTTTTTCTTAGACAAAGAGGGGATTGAGAGTTGAAGGAAAGGAGAAAAAAACCCCAACTTTCCGGCTGATGAAGCTGTTGTCTAGAGGCAATGATCCCAAATCTCAAGGCTTTATTCCAAGCTCCGACTGAGACGTGATATGTCATATGATTAGCATCTTTCATATTTACAAGAGAAGTATAGGCTGCCAGCCTTTAGAGAAAGGCGAGAGAAAGAAGGGGCATATGCTGAAATGGATTTAGCATTTGAAAGAGAGAAAAGAGATTGGATAAATACACTTAAACGAGGATTTAGTTTTACTCCTGTTGCGTTCTAATGGATTGTTGATTGAGATTTTAGGGAGCTGGAACAGGGGTGTCACCAGTAATTTAAAAGATGCTATTCAGCTCTTGACTATTTCTTCCACACTTTGTGTATTAATGGGTTTAGTGACAGCTTGAGCTAAAAGAAAACCTTTTTAAGAAATAACCAAAATATGATAGTGAATCTCGCCTTCACTTTTGAAATGTAGATAGCTTTCAAAGTTTAGGGTGCAATTTTCGTTTGGCTGAAGAGAACTTCAAAGTCTATTGGTAAGAATTTTGCATCACATTTGAATAATTATCTTAATTCATGTGAGATTATGCAAATTGTCATTATTTCAAAGAAAAAAATAGATGACCTTTGCTTGCTACCTTCGTGCTGTGAAATGAAAAGCAGAGAGTACACTGGCTCCACCTAATGGACAATTTTTATTTCAGCTAGAATCTTAACTGCAAAAAACAAAATTTATATTTCTATGATGCAATATTTTAAATCTGTAAATATTTTCCATACAATACTTTGAGAAAGCTGATAACGTGTTATTTTAAACAATTAGAATAGCATTGTGATATATTAAAAGTAATACCTAGCTAAACAACGGAGGGCTAATTTCTATTAGAAAATTAAATTCTATTCAACACCATTAACTTCAATACATTTGGATATCCACTTTCTAAAATATAAATTGAACAAAAAATGAGAATATATGTTCAACTGATCATGCAACTACATCTTCTGTGCTGTTAGTTTTTGTAAGATGAATAAAACTGTATTTTATGTATCATTATCAGCAAAAATTGTTATTACGTCTTTGGGGTATTATAATTTATCATGATTTCTTAGGAGTATGAAATAGGTTATTAGTTTAAGAATGCTTATTAAAATAACTTTGATTTTATTGCCTCCTAAAATCCCAAAGATGGCATCCTTGATAAAGTGAATGTTGCAGGATCAAAGTGAATATTGCTATTCAAAAATATATCCTGTGATATATTTTATTCATTTTTAAAAATATGTAATATATTTCAAAATAATTATAGAAGTTATAGTATGTAAAATTTATATTAATAGGATGTGAAATATAAGATGGCCTCTAAAGCAATGATTTATGCCTTTCTTTTATAAGCAGTGATACTTATCCTGAGATTTAGGATGTTAACATAAAGAGAAACTCGTCTAAGACTGTGAAATAGAGAACTCATGCAAAGAAAAGCCAAGCCAGGTGGAAAATTTTTCTCAAATGAAAACACACTTTCCATTCCCTCCCACCCCTGCCCACCCTCCTTGGTTTGGTTTATAACTTAGCAGTTACCAACAAATCCCAAGAATTATAATGACACTTTATTGGGCCTTATGTATTGCTCAGACACACACCTTGAATATCATGTCTTGTTCTGACAATACACTTAAAAGATGGAACAAACATGATCAGGGATCTTTACATTGTCAGAAGTACAGAAATGTAAAGGATTTGTTACAGTAAGTGTTCAGAAAAGAAAACAGGAGGAGATATGATGGCATTGAAATATATGACAGGTTATTAGATAAAAGGCGAAGCCATGAAATAGTGAATTTAAGTTACAAAGGCAGACTACTGAAAATATTTACTAAAAGAAAATGAGGTTTAACAGTGAAATCAATCATTAGTGGGTACTCATCCTGTGCATGTGTTCTAACTTAGCTATAGCTATTTGTAAGAGATGCTTAGTTTTAATTCCTGCTTGAAGTTAGGGAGCTAGAATGGGTAGATAAGAGAGTCCCTTCCAACACAGTGATGCCAAGTAATATAATTGTAAGAGGGAAAAAAAGCAAGTAAAGACTTTCTTCCCAATGATCCCACACAAATGATTGCAGAAGGTAGGTATCTATTGTAATAGTGAAAACCGTAATCCATTATTTATGAATAAATTTGTATCCTATTGAAAAATCCATGTGAAATATTTTAAATAGGAGTTTATTTAATACCATGGTATTTATAGAGCAGTTCAAGAATTAAAACAGCTGTGCATGAAGAAAGTTTGTTGTCATGAAATGTACAGTTCCTAATAAGTTAGCTTTCATTAGAAATTACATTGTTATAAAGTTATTTATTATATTTAAACTTTTAAAAAAAACATTAATGTATGTAACAGTATTACTGGAGGCACTTAAAAATATAAAAACTGAAGTTTTTTGATTTTCAAGATGAAATTGTTGATATAATTCAGTATATTTATGCGTTTGTTTTTTGAGAAAGTGATTCATTTTTAGATTTTTTCTTTTTCATGATGGCTTCTTCTTCCATCTTTCTCTTGAAATAAGATTTAACAATATCATTCAGTTGTTGTTCACATTGGTTAGCATGTTGAAATCCATTTTTTCTCCCTATAAATAGCAGAATAGGATATTTACATATTAGCAATTAAACTTTAAACACTCTGGCCTTTGTATATGATAGATCTGCTTGATATAGTGATGACTTTAAAGAGAGACAATTTAAAGTTGTAAAGCAGGGGTCCCCAATCCCCGGGCTTCACAAGGGGTGGGAAAGTGTGCATGCGCACAACTCTATATGGAGTTGCATGTGCCCATGTATGCACCGCTCGCTCGCGTGGAACGATCCCGTCTCCCCACTCTCTCCCCCCCACAGTCTGCCAAGCTGGAAAGGTTGGGGACCACTGTTGTAAAGGTATCACCTTGAGCCGAGAGAGCTTGGGTAAGTCTCTGGTGGATCAAAAAACTTTTAAAAACAAATTTTAGCCCACCATTCCCTCTCTGATCAGATTATGTTGACAAATTACTCTTGTAAAAATAATATTGGGGTGCTTCTCCCCTTTCTTGCATTTCAAAGAACAGGCAGACTATAAGTATAATGAATAAATACATGAGTAAGTTATATTTTAAAATATCTTACTTTACCTGTGCAATGCTGAATAACGCTTCCCCATAATTTGTTCTTTCTTAAACAGTTTAGATTTCCTACTATCAATAGATGTCTCTTTCCTCTAGTCAGAGCCACATTCACTCTCTTTTCTGAATCTATGAAGCCAACTTGTCTTGTCCTTACACAAGATAAAACAATTATTTCTTTCTCTGCTCCCTGAAAAGCATCTACTGTAGACACCTGGACAGCCTTTATTTGGGCAGCATCCATGTGTACGGCACCAAACAAATTACGGATCTGCAAACAGAAACAGATGAAATCCATGAGAGTCTACAGCTTTGTATAAGCTCGAATAAAATTAAATTATGGGTAATGAAATATGATCTTAAAACATCTACCATTGGAGCAGGTTGAATTAAAAAAAGGATTCATAAAACAAATATTAATGAAAAATTTTATGGTTATGGGAGAAGTAGTACATTCAAAATTGAGGCAAGCCAGACCCTTACTGAACTATAAAGTTTTGGGTTTTAATTTATAGTGTATTTTTAAATAGAATTATCTCTGAAAAATTCCCAATTAGTTTAAACTAAAGCATAATGAAGCTGAGGGTCTTTTGTTTGTAAAAAATCAAATTAATGATATATTTTTTTTAAAAAATACTACATTGGAATTGTTTTGGTGACTAAAAAATACCTTGTTCATTTGGGATTTGTAGAGAGTTATTATGCCAATCATAGAGCCGTCTATTCCGCTGGCAACCAGAGATTGTATTAATTTGACAATGAAAAACGATTCTGCCATATTGTAGAAACTGTTGTCTGCTTCAATCTGGAAAACAGATTTTGAGTTATATAATGGAAAAAAAGTCAATGATACAGTAATTAGTTTGATAGCATAATGAAATATAGTACTATTAATTTAAGACTTTATCAAGTTACATTTATCATAGGGCTGCCACTGGAATGCTCAATCAAATGAGACAGAGAAGTACGCGTTCTAGGAAGAAGTTCATTTGTACAGATTAACTATTTTAGTCATAAGTGTATGAAATGGAGAAGATCCATGGATATGTTATGCTCAGGGTACAGTTACTTCATGGATATCTCTTCTACAATTTCTGTCCTAAACAATTTGGTTTATAAAAGAACATGAAAACCACAAGTTCTTAATTCTAAACCATTATCTTCAATTAATGCAATACTTACTTGTTCTGATCCATTAACATTATAAAAACACAGTGTTGGTAGCCAATCCAAGAGAGGACTTCGATCTATTTCAGAAATTCCATTCAACAGAATTCCTTCATAAAATAGCTCATTGGTTATAGCAGCAATAACAGGATGACAACGATACTGTGTTCTGAGTAATATAGGTGCATACCCCTGTGATTATAGCAAGGGGAAAAAGAAAGAGAGCAAAAATAATGGAAAACACTGTTAAATATCAATGTAATTATACAGTATAATGTAGGAAAATAGCAGGCAGAGCTGAGAGGGGGTGAAATTAAACACATCACCACTTTAGAGTCCTTGCATTTCTCCCCCCCCCCCCCGAATTCCTTTGACCCTTATCTACCACCAAATTATTAATTTGTGATGACCTACAACGTCTCTTCCAACTCTGATTATCTATTATTATCTGTTATCTGTTAAAGAGTTATAAACCCTTTATCCATAGCTATGGAGAACTGTGGTAATTTTTTTATGCACTCAGAAGGCTAAATCTACCTGCAAAGTGAAGTGTGGATTGTTGTTCTTTATGATGTTTAAACTGTTTTTTTTTTCCAAAAAGAAGTAAGGTAATTTGGTCACATACTCTTGTTTTGTTTTTTTAAATATATTTACATACTATCTTTTTATTTGTAATTTTAGAATATTTTCCTTGCAGCAAGTGTATTGTCAGATTATTAATCAGCAACATTTGGAATGTATTTTTTTATTTTAATAAAGGAAAAAATTGCAAAAGCCACCCTTCAAGGAAAAAAAACCATAATAGTTTCATCTTATCTACAAATAGTATATCTTATTTTAAAGATCTAAAAAAGGAATGTTATTTGATAAAAACATTTTCAAAAATTAGAGAAGCACCAGTATTTGTGAAAATGTTACACTAGCGTTACTGATTCAACACAGACACTGAAATTGATCCTGCCTGATTCAGAAATATGGAAAATATGATTTATTCTTTTAGGAGTGATTTTTAGAAACATTCTAATAGAAGCATTTCTTTAACTGCACCACTAATACTCTCTGAAAGCACTTTTAGATAACTAGTCCTTTTGATAATCTTGTATATAAATGCCTATTCGTGCATCTGATTTATATTCTATGTGTCATGTATTATGTAGAGCAGAAATATCTACTGAGTATGTGTACTACATATTTTCATAAAAAAGCAGGGCATATAACATTAAGAAAGCAACATTTTGCTGTATAAGATTTTGATTCACTTTCTAGGCTCTTAAGTATTTTTAAAGTTAAAAAAAAACAAGTCTCTATCTCTAGATATTAGAAGTACGTACCATCAAACAGAGTCGATCAAAGAGAGTTTGTTCCAAACCACTGTCATGTGCACTTTCAGATCCTTGAATGGTAGGCGGCAGCTGCTTAGGATCTCCAACAAGAATCAGCTTTTCACATTCAAAACTATAAATGGAAACATATTTCTGGCCATCACACATTAAACTTAAAAAATGGGAAATTTACTTTCAGTAAAAGGCAACCATATATCATATAAACCATAATGTTAGGCAAAAAAAAGTCTAAAGACAAAATAAATAGCCTGACCAACTTCCTTATAAATTGTAACTGGTAATACAGAGCTGAAACTTCTTTCTGTCTGTTTACTTGCTATACAGTTTAAACTTATTAGGCTTCAGACCTCTGTGCTAAAAACAGTTAATTATCTTTAAATTTATTCCATACCAGAAAGTTCATTAAAACTTGGAGCATGGTATGAAATTGTTAATACAGAAGCCCAAATAAAAAGAGTTGACAATTAAAATATTACCCATCTTTTAATATTTAATATTAAATATTTAACATTTTGCCAACAGAATGTATAATCTTTATTGATTACTTGTTCTTAATAAATATGTATTTTAAAACAAATATATACGGTAACTTTTGTATTGTTTATAGCATTTCCCTATTTAAATTTGCTTTCAATCATAACTCAGCTCTAATGCCTAGCTAGTATTTACTCTCTCTTAATTCCTTGGATAATATTAAAATGTTGCATTAAAAATGTTTCTTGAAACTTACCCAGTGTAAGGTGTCTGGTGTATTATACCCTTAAGAATCACATACTGAATCTTGGGATGCATAAAGGGCTAGTGTACCTTAATCAGATGTTTTGGGGAAATAAAAATAGCCATTCCTCTGGATTTGCCTGACCTAGCAGCTAACAGCAAACTGATTCAACAAGAATCTTTGAAAAAATACTTCCAGTTTCTTGAAGATAAATAATACCTTGCTAAGGCCCAGTTTTGGAACTGTAAGAGTTTCTCACCTTCATCTATATTGGCTGTCTTCACCATACTTGACCATCTCACTATTTCACCTTTAGTTTTCTACGTAATATATTGTATTTAAAACTTTATAAAAAACGGAGACCAGCTTCACACAGCCATTGTTGCTGTCAGCAAAGCCATCACAATTCCCCACTCCATTTTGAGAATTTAGTTACAAGGCTAGTCATTGAGTTGCTGTTTCTTGCTTACATCTTAAAACTTAAAGCAACTTACATCATAAGTTAAAACAATCAGTACACCTGAATTTAATGGTAGTCCTGAATTTATGGACATAATTGAGTCTTGAATTACATCTCATCAGTCATGCTGATTGTTAAGTGGGTCACTATGGGATTTTGCAACCTTTTCTATAGCAGTCATTAAGTGAATGTGACTGTTCTTAAGTGAATCTATTGTCTGGATTTTGCCAAATTTTGTCAGAAACTGAAAAAAAAAAACCTGTATATCATGATCATGTGACCATGGAATACTGCGAACAGCCTTAAATGCAGGGTGATTGCTGAGTGCCCAAAATATGATCATGTGACTGGGGGGGGTGTTCATTGAAATGTTGAGTCTGGATTATATGTTGTTCTGGGGAAGTCTATTGTAAGTTCGAACGATTGTTAATTGGCTGGTTATAAGTCAAGGAGTGTAATAATAAAGTAAACTGATGCCATACCTTGCAATAGGAAGCAGAGAAGATGGTTCTGTCATTTGACTACACTCATCTAGAATCACTATAGGAAACTTAAGACTTTTCAAGCATGGAAATGAGCAGGCAGCACAGGTAGATCCCACTACCTTCACCTGTATCAATAGAGGAAAAATAAAGCCATCTGTATACCCATACAAATAATGAACCACATGTTGTACAATCAAAATTCAATATCTTTGTTTGGTAATTGAATGCATTTATACTCAGAAATGATGCGACTAAAAAAAAATCAAATTTATCATGAAGCCTGATGAACAAACATGATCCCATGATGCTGATTTTATTACCCCTATGTTTGAAGTTTGCTTTAAAAAATTAGTAAAACATGCAAGGACTAAAAATACAAGTAACTGAATGTTCAATTTATTCATCTGATGCCAGGGTCCACTAACGTATTTCAATAAAAATGATGGATAACTTTATAGCCCAGTCTTTTTCATAATTATAATAAATGCTTGATTTAATTATGTGCTGACTCCGGAGGCTCCAGAATTTGACAGCAGTGAGGCAGAGGAACAAGGGAAGCCTGTTTCCAGTGCGCATGTGCGCAGAGCTGCCAGAAGGCAAGAGCAGTTAAGACAAAAGGGGCAACTCGGGAGTAAGGCTTAGAGATGATTGCCTCTCCCCTAAGATATAAAGAAAATGCAAAGGGACAGGAACCTTTGCAGGAAGCAATGTTGTTCGCTCTATTCGTATTAAACCTTGAAGCTCTGTGTACACTTTGGACTGTGTTTGACTTTTTACAGTTAATTTGGCACTTTAGTTGTTGGCAGCAATTCAAAGGAGGTAAAAGTGGGTGCTTCTCTCAAAAGACTGGTACTCATTATGGGCTGGAAATGAACATAATTCCCAGTGTTGAAATAAAAAGAGAGTTGTATGGACTAAGCGTGTGCTTAATGATGGTGTCATGGTCAGAACAGCCATGGTCAGAACAGATTTAAGGGGCAGTAGTTTGGTGGATTTTGAATTTAATAGTCAAATTTTGCCGGAAATGAGTTTGTCCAGATTTCAGGCAATAACTACACAAAAAATTGTCATTTGACAAACTCATTACAAATGTATTTGAAATATATTGAAATAAATATTGGTCCTTTTATTTTTAAATTGTCGTAATCTTTATGCTGCATGACTTTACAAACGGACATGTTCATTTATAAATCAGCGGCTATGACACTGAGATATTCTTGGCTATTAAAAGAATACCTGAGGAGCCCCCTTCCCAACATCCAACTCATAGTTTAAAACGGGTTCCATTGGCTTTACTCAAGATGGCTTTCTGTTGATTCTTTTATGATTTTTGTTATGCCACATTGTATTACTTAACCGGAGCATCGAAACATACTGTAACAATAATTTTAAAAAATCTATGCTACATATTGGCACATGCAAATACACTTCATCATTACCTTTCTCAGGGAAGCTTTATTGGTGCCCAGTTTATGTTGTTCAATGGTCTTCTTCACATACATTTTTTCCACTGGGCTCAAATCCTCCTTCATCAAGGCAAGTAATTCTTTCAGCTGTTCATTTTCAGATCTCAAGTCAGCATGCAAGCTTTAACATATTGTATAGGTAAAAGTAAAGGTTCCCCTCGTACATAATACATGCTAGTTGTTTCCGGCTTTAGGGGGCGGTGCTCATCTCCGTTACAAAGCCAAAGAGCCAGCACTGTCCGAAGACATCTCCGTGGTCATGTAGCCAGCATGACTAAATGCCGAAGGCACACAGAATGCTGTTACCTTCCCATCAAAGTGGTTCCTGTTTTTCTACTTGCATTTTTACATGCTTTCGAACTGCTAGATTGGCAGAAGCTGGCACAAGTAACATGACTCCGTTATGCGGTGGTAGGGATTCAAACCATTGTATGGAATAATACTGACTAGAACAGTCTATTTATGAAAAGATCCCTCTGCACAAAAGACTGCCGCTTCTACTTTAGGTAGAAGCTGGTATCTAAGGGAAGATCCCAGTCACCCATGTCACAAAAGGTAGCATAGCATGTTGTTTATGGAATAAAGAACAAAAGGGATTATCTAGTCTGAATGAGCCTTGTGTAAAAAATTATATTTATACCCAAATAATTATAAGCAGTGACCCACGTTACAATTTACTTGTTCATATATGTGTGTACTCAAAAATTTTGCACAAGTAGTAGCCAGCAAGAATTTATTATTAGATTTATTGGGCTAACTATCTCTAAGCAGCTCATATATTTGTTTTAAAACAAACATTTTACACCAGTTTCTTCCAGAGTAGCTTATAGACATCAAAACAAAATAAAATAAAAAATAATTTTAAAATGACCAAACAGCAGAATGCAGTTAACAATAAAATCATAGAAAAATTCATGACTTTTTAAAAAGATCTGAAAAATAAAATGTCCTGTAACACAATAATATAGAAGTACTCAACACTTCAACCTCATTAAGAATCCATTTCAAGTGCTTATTTTGATAATTTATGTCCCATACTTTCCAATACTTAAATGGCTTACATCCTTTAATAAAAGCTTCTGTCAGAATGCCCAGTGTTCATTTATTCCATGTTGTCTTTGGAGGATAGGGATTAATGGTAAATTAATCTAGAAAAATATTTTATGATGAAAGCAATAAAGGAATAATTATTCTAATTGTATAAGTTGCTAAAAATTATTTGAATTTCCGCCTAGCTTCTTGTACTTTAAAAAAAGTCACACAACTGTGACAGCTGCTTATATGGCTCTCTCATGAAAATACTAGCTTATGCTTGTGCCTCTACACCAAGGGTCTTCAAACTTGACAGCTTTAAGACTTGTGGACTTCAACTCCCAGAATTCCTCCTCCTCCTCAGTCATTTTAGCTCAGGAATTTTGGAGTCAAAGTCCCCAAGTCTTAAACTTGCCAGCTTTGAAGACCTTTGCTCTACATAAATGCTTGATCAAAGGCTCCTTGTAGACTCACAAGTGACTTTTGGACCTGGCTAAACATTTTCAGCAAGTTACCTGTAAGGAAGTATTGGCTTTGCAATTTTTTTAATGCTTCCCACTCTAATGAAGTCTTCAAATCCAATGTCTAGTAGACTGAAATAAACAATAATTCATTATTTGAAATACCTTAAAAGAAATATTGATCCTTTCATTTATATTTTTCATGGTCATTAAACTGCATCACTTTTCATGAGCAAATCTGAAGCTATCACACTGGGATATCCTTAACAAATTACAAGGGCTTACGAGGTGAGCCTTTTGTGTGTGTGTATGTGTGTATGTGTGTGTGTGTGCACACACATACACACACCTTTGAGTCAGTGTTGATTACTGGCAATTGTCCTGCAGTTTTCTTTACAAGATTTTGGAAGTAGTTTACCAATGACTCCTTCTTGAGACTTGAGACAGAATAACCAGCCCAAGGTCTTCCAACTGTCGGTGTGCCTGAAGCAGGACTAGAACTCATAGTCTCTTGGTTTTTAGTCTGATGCCTTAACCACTACACCAAACTGCTTCAGGAGGGCGAAGGAACACATATAAACAGTTTTTCTCCATTTGAGGGGTAAATCTTTCCACTGAATGCTTCAGAGACAAAGATATATTAATGCTCATTTTAATCTATGAAGGGACTGTGAATTGGAGGGATTTGGGTAGAAACTTGCTACATTAATCATTTTGTCACTATGTGGCAGGGTAGTTATGAGAGGAGACTCAGAAAATTGCTCTTGAAGCAGAATTTGGTTCAAATTTCCATAGGTTTTTATAGAATTGCAAGTTTCCAAAGAAACTCCAGTAACATTTTAGGTTGCTACCCAGAAGAAAAACAAAAGGCTGCATTTGATTAGTTTGCAAAAACAGAAGAGTATATCAGGATTAAATTGTATGCACATACAGTATTATTGTAAAAAAAAAACAAATTTTATGGAAACAATTTAAGCATGATTTCTAAATTACTAACCTCAATAGTATTCTGTCTACAGCAACATTGGTGGAAGAAGAAACCAATATTTTCCATGGCACTGACCGTTTGTCATTAGCTGCTTCATGGATTTCAAATATTTGTGTCAGGAATAAAATAACAATAGCCAGCAATAAGCTTTTTCCGGATCCAAATACACCTACATATGTAGTTTAATAAATTAAGTATTCACAGAATCAAACATATTGTGTAGTATTCTTTCAAATAGATATTTTCTTTGAAACTGGACAGAACATTAAGGGGGGTTAGAGAAATCAAACATTCATCATGAGAAAACATTAAGCATTCTTAGCTGTATATACAATATATTAATTGCATCTAATTAATTGAAAAGTAATATTGGAATTAGAGTAGAAAGCTGACTAATGCTATGATTGCAAATATAGGTAGTCCTTGACTTATAGCTGCTATTAAGCCTGAAATTTATGCTAGAATAGTGAGAAGATTCTGATAATATTCTTTCCTAATTGTGTAGGTAAGACATATCTTTCCATTTAACCTGCAGGTCATTGATATTGAAGTAGATTGCACAGAAAACCTATTCAGTATAAAACCTCCTAAATAAACCTAAATAAAATTCTTAGTTTCCTCCCCATTGCAGGCTTTTGCATATCCCAAATATGCTCATGGAAAAATCTTAACCTTCCAGAGAAGATTTGCTGGGGTACATGGGAAGCTGCAAGATGGAACATGAATTTAGTACTGTATAAAGTTCAAAAGTTTGAATATAAATGGTTGCTAATAATAAAAACATCTAAATTAAAATCCTGAAAAAAGAAATGTTTAGAGAAGAAAGACAAAATTGAATATGGTTCATTTAAAATATAGACTGAATATAGCAGGGGTCCCCAACCTGTGGACTGTGAGGGGTTTGCAACTGGGTGGAGGAAACGGACAGCAAGCGTGTGTGCTCCATTTAATCAAACAGCGTGCATGCTTCCCGGCCCCTCACACGGAACCATCTCCCTTCCAAAGCCAGAAACATTGGGGAATTCTGGAATACAGGACTGGAGAAGGAAAAACCCCCGAAGCTCTTATGAAATAATTTACCATGTATTATTGTTATTGGAAACGTCGGATGCTTCGCTGTTTCTGTATTTATTTCTTGAGATGTCATCATGGCACCAATCTGCATCATTGCTGTGACCTGATCTTTATTTAGCTGGAAAGCTTGAATAATCTTATCAGCAAGATTTATAACTATTTCTGGGCTGAATGCATCAGATTTTATTGCATTTGTACTTAGCCCTGGTGGTTTAAACTTTTGTTTTCTTTCTTTGGTTTTTGGAAATAATTCTTTCCTAAAATACAAAAAAAAG
Source organism: Notechis scutatus (assembly GCF_049901735.1). Classification (NCBI taxonomy): domain Eukaryota; kingdom Metazoa; phylum Chordata; class Lepidosauria; order Squamata; family Elapidae; genus Notechis; species Notechis scutatus. The sequence continues at coordinate 26,057,857 of NC_142012.1, forward strand.
ATAAGATTTAACCTTAGCACTAGAATTAAAACATATTTCCAGTCAAATAATTCAAATGTATTTATATCAATGAATGTACAAATTTGTTTCTGTTTTTAAAAGATAGTATTACTACTTACTTTGTAAGTAGGTGTTGCATGATTGGCAAAGTGATTGAACTGACATTTTCCTGTATATTTCTCAAATTTGTGAGTTCAGTGCTAGCATTACACACAAACAATGCATGAACAATCACTAAGAAAGAAAATATAATAAGAAATAGATATTTAGAGAGGAATGTGCTAAAAAAATTGAATATTAAGTTAGGTCCAAAAGGACAAAACACTAATATGCATGCCAAAATCAATTGTAACAATAGTTTTTAAGGTAAATAATAGACATGGGGAGATTCAATTGAATCTGTTTGCAAGACTCGTGGATTAGTTAGCGAGGGTTGTTTTTCCTTGTTCTGAAAGCAAAATTTTTCAGAAATGACCTGCCTCTAAAAATTCTCATTCTGGTGTTGTTCCCTGGAACGGAAGAGGTTTTTGAATTATTATTATGATTATCTAATTTTGTCTGTTTAACAAGGATATATTTGGATTTCCCCCCCATCTCTTCACATACCATGTAAATGTTTCTATAAGAAAAGCAGGTAATTGTGTTTCACTTCAGTCCATTCCCTGTACTCTAGCTCTGCTTTTCCTCTGAGCTTTTCAAAGTGTATATATTATGCCTTGAGTTTAATCAAAGTTGTGAAAATATTTAGCTTTCTCAAGCTGACCATGAACTAAGATAATTTTCAAGCAACACATTTTAGTTGCAGCAAAATATCCTGTGGATAAGTAAAATATTTTGGCTATTTACATTTTCCAACTTACCAAATGCCCTGAACTGAGTTTTCCATTTTCTTTGAAAGAGCTGATCTAATTCAATGATAATCTTTCCAGTAAAAGCTCTTAGAATTCCGTTTTATGGCATATTAGAGAGTTAGTCATATTTTGAATAATCTATTCTAAAAAAAACAAACAAACCCTTGAAGAGAAACTTACTATCTGAGCGCCAATTTGATGGGCTATAACCATTGAGAGGCTCCAACTCCACTTCATTATTAGAGGATGGTCCAAAAAAAACACTATATGCAATGAAAGTGTCCAGTGGTTCAAAGGTCAAAGTCTTGGAAACAACCCAAAGGTCATCTGTCAACAAAGTACATACATTTGCATAAGTTACAACAAGCAATCAATTTTATTTGAATTCAGAAGTAAAGCTACAATTGAAACTTTGAAAAAAACAGTTATTTTCATTTTATATTTCCTATGGATTCTTGCTGAAAATATCCTGGTATTTTTCCTTCTCTTAACCAGCAATGCTTTGGGTAAATACCTATTTTCATATTAAGTAATTTCATATTCTTAAGAGTAATATTTGAAAAACTATTCTCTGAGAGGTATTTTAGATTTTATCATGTACATCACTTAATTGATTATGAACAGAAAAAAAAATCATTCACAGCTGTTTTATTATATAAGCTAAATATTAAATAAAAATATAAGAATATTTATTTATTTACATACCTATAGTTTCAATTTCTAAGGCCACCATTTTGAGTATTTTAAATAATTTGGAAATATATGTCTAACACCACTCATGCTGTATACTGAACCAGCTAGAGTTTCCAAGTGATCTTCAAAGGTAGCCCCATAGAGAACATATTGCAATAGTCCATAGATGAGGTGATTAAGGCAAACTGATTGTAAAAAGGGTCTCCTACTTTGGGAACAGGTGCAAATGATGCATAAGATAAGTCTATGCAAAAACTTTCCTGGCCACAGCTGCCAACTACTTTCTGTGTAGGAGCTACAAGTCTAGGAAAAACTCCAAACTATACACCAATTCTGTCTGTGGAAGCGCAATCCATCCAGAACTAAAATTAGAAAATCCTCAGAGTCATATAGTTCATAGAGCCATAGCCATTCAGCATTGCTGACTGTTGGGCTTAACCCTCTTCCATCCAGAGCACAACAGAATTAGGAACTGGGACAAAACTGCGACAATGTCATTTGGTCAGTCAGGGAGTCAAGATACATAGCTTGGTATCATCAGAACTGAGTTAGCTGCTTTGAGGACAGGAATCAATTCAAATCAATCGATCAATCAATTATTGATGATCTATTATATCTTTTACAATAATTATTTTATTGTAATAGATGACCTGCAGTGGTGGGATTCAAATTTTTTTACTACCAGTTCTTTGGGTGTGTCTTGGTGGGCGTGGCATGGCTTGGTGTGCGTGGCAGGGGAAGGGTACTGTAAAATCTCCATTTCCATCCCACTCCCGGGAGAAGATTACTGCAAAACCCCATTCCCTCCCACCCCACTAACCTGCTTTCCAGCTGCGTTCTCTTGTGCAGAGCAACAAAAGAAGACCCAATCAATCAGCTGGGACTCAGGAGCAGGGCCAGTCAGAGGTGGTATTTGCCAGTTCTCTGAACTACTCAAAATTTCCTCTACCGGTTCGCCAGAACTGGTCAGAACCTGCTGAATAACACCTTTGATGACCTGGCTCAATTGTCACATACACGTTGACCAGGAGATGAAGGCATGCCAGAGTCATCATGCAGCCTCAAAGAAATGTGTCACTTAGGGTTCCTTCTGGACTTTGTGTTTCTGCCAAACAGATGCCTGGATGGATCTACTCCAAGATGCCTTGGCAACAATAACTCACAGCCTGATCACCACAGATTTGGTGTACTATTGTAATGTGCTCTCTATAGAGCTGTCTTTGGAGACAGCCTGGAAGCTCTGATTAGCCCAGAATACAAGTGCCCAGACTGCTGACTCCAGCATGACAGTTTCTTCATACTTGCATATTCTTGTATATTGTAAATTATTTATTACGTTATTATTTGTATATTTTTGGTTGCAGTATGCTACCAGTCATTAGATTGAGTCAGTTAACAAATAAACATGTTGTAACATAATGTAATATAACAAAATGTAACATAAATTTTCTTTAGTCTCAAGGATTTTCAAATTTACCAACCTTTGCTATATGTAGAGGAATGTTCCTTCCGGTTCAGTTTAAGAAATAATTTCCTCTTAGAATCACAGTCAAAGTTAGCCTTTGCAATATCACATCTCTTCATCTTACCAAATAGTTTTCTTTGAGTATCAAACATTTTCCTGCAAAAAATATATATAAGAACCCTGTAATTGATATTATTGCTTTATAAGCAAATACTAAACATAGATTTTCATGAAATAAAAAAATAAATAAATAAAATTGGGGCACAAGCTTTAATATCATGCAAAATAATCAATAAACTTGATTCCTATAAATATTAATATCAGTAACAGATATTGATTGAAAGTGGTAAATCTGGCAAAGACCAAAGAATTGCTTAGTCTGCTAGAAATTAATTTGTAATATTGGGTTCATTATTACTATTTTTTACTTTTTAATTACTTTTTCAGTAATTCTTTCTAAAGGAAACTTAAGTAATGTAGACATTATCTTCCTTATTTATTAGCATTGCTTCCTTTCAGTTATAAACTGCTATTGAAGTGTATCTAACATTTCAACATACAGTACCTTATTAGAAGTTGGCATTCTTCATAGATAGAAATTCTTTGACATCTGAGGTAAGTTCCAATACTCTTTATATCATGAAGTATAATACAAGGTTTACTCTCCATCTGTACAGGTTTTACATCTTCAAGCCACTTAAAGAAATCACATCGATCTGCTTTAGCAGCATCACAAGCATAGAAAAGACGACCCTGGAGCCAAATGCAAGCCATACAATAAATCAATTTATGTTAGTGCGTGCTGCAATTGTGTGCATATAAATCTGATTAATGGACAACCTGACTATTTTCAAGAGAAAGAGAGAGGGAGGGGGGAGAGAGAGAGGGAGAGAGAAAGGAGAAAAAAAAAAGCTTAACTTTATTGGTCAAGTGACATTGTATAACAAATCTCTTGGAAGATGCTGATTCAATTAATCTGGTTCTGAGTTATATGGCTTTTTGGTCACAGTGTAAAGTTGTAACTAAATATAACATCAGATTATTGAACTGATACATCGTATTTATTAAAAGAAACATATTTTTCCTACTGCTAAATTTGTTTAGTGACTCCCTTATAGTTCATACTATTTTCTATTTTTTAAAAAATGCCAGGTTTTAAAAAACAATATTCATTGCACAGGGACAAAACCTCCCAACAGTCATTATTATACTTACAAAAACAAAACTTATACCTAGGAATCCTGTCCTTGGCATTCAGTATCATAAATGGGTCCTGTTGAAAGGGAAGCCATTCCCCTTTCCCTAGTGTGCAGAGCTGAGCTGTTTCAGCAGCTTAAGGTTAAAATGCTTAAGCATTTTGTAATAGTTATTAATTTCCATATTTTTCAGCTACTGTATGTATTCTAACAAAATGCATAATAAAATATTTTATTCCCCAAGCACAAATTTGAAATTTCACAAAAATGTGTACATCATACAATTCATGTGCATGGGCCATTTATAGATATCCTAGTAAAACTATGGTTTAAAAAAATCCCGATAATGTGTTTTAATTAGCCTCTAACAACATACCTTATTTCGGCCTTCTTTTCTAACCATAAGAAGCTTTGCTGCTATTTTGTGGCTGCAGAGAGGTGCAGAATTCTCTCGTTGCCCTTCTTTCACCGATGAATAGAAAGATATATCCACTTTCCCAAGAGCTTTATGTAGGTTTTTTGATAGTTCAAATAATAATATGTTTAAATGTTCTTTTCATAAAAATAGGAAATATGAAATGTTTTGCAATTAGACAGTGAGAAAACATGCATGTTAATATGCCATTCATATTAAGTAATATTGAATTGCTCGAGTCAACTTCCTACTTTTCCAGTTTAATAATGTCTCTAGAAGGGGAAAAAACTAAATTAAAACTTTAAAACTAAGGATTTCTTAATATCACTTTCATTCATTAAAAAAAGAAATAATATGTCAAGCATTTTAGTGCTAAACATGGGCTACCATACATCATCCTATGATGTCAACAAAAGGAAATGAAAGGTACTAATTGACTTTGGAAATATGAGACAGGGTGAGAATTAGTATTTGTTTTTTTCTTTTGGAAACTATAATAGCTTTGTATAAAGCAGAAAGGCAAATGGCTAGAAATCTCACTGGTCCTATAAAATTTGACTTCTTGAGAAGTCTAATGAAAAATCTTGACTCAATGCATTTTTTAAAACCATTTTTTAATTTTGAGTACTACAGGCATGATATTCCGCTCTGAAAAAAAAATCGGGGCCGGCCAAAAGAGACCCCCCCCGCCGCCGCCGGGGAGCACCCGCTGCTTTCCTCGCCAGGGCCGGGCGGTGGCGTGTTGCACGGAGGCTGGTCTCTGGCTGGCCCAGCTCCTCTTTCCTGCCGCTCAGCGGCCTCCGCTCGCACCGCCCGGGCTCCGCTCAGGTATCCAACTGGGGCTGTCAGGAGTTGCTACCGCCGGCGCAGCTCCACGCGGCTCCAGTCCCGCGTTGCCTGGGGAAGGGAAAGGCAAAACCAGGAGCCGCTGCTGCCGTTGCAAAGCGCCGCCGCGGCTCTTCCTTTTGCCTTTCCCTTCCTGAGGCAACGCTGGACTGGAGCTCCGTGGAGCCGCGCCAGCAACTCCTGACTCGGGGCCTCCGAGGGGAGGGGAAGGAGGAGAAGAAGAGGTGGGGGGAAAGGGGGGGGCAATTCCCAAAAAAATCAGAATTCCAATTTTAATCGGAAGAATATCATGCCTGGTACTAGTACTACCAGTAAAATGAGAAGTTGGACCATACCTATCAATGCAATAGTAAAAACTTTCTTATAATGTGCTGGAGACTGAAATTCGACTGGGATGCGTTGTTGTCGTTTAGGTACATTAGTATTCTTTACCATATCCACCCTAGGGAAATGCAGTTCAGAAGTGTCCTGTAAAACAAAATAAGCAAATTCCTATTTCCATTTTTCTAATCTCATATGCACAGATATTTAAGACCACTGAATATAGCATTTATTAAAGCTATGTCTATTCTTCTATTTTTTATGACCACATATCCTACTGGGTATTCATCTATTTGAGTGCCTAAATCGTAATCTTAGATAATCTGGAAATATCCTGTCTCCAGAATGTATATTGTAATGTATAATTTTGGAATTTGACTTTTATAGAGTTCCATAAAAATCACCTAAGGACTTAAAACAATGTCTGAAGATGCAGGCTTGTTCTGAAGTTTGCAGTAAGAGTTTATGGTTAATTAAATTCCTTGTGTTAGCACAGTTTGCAGCAAAAGCAGGAGTCATGGTTTTACGAATAAGTAAAAACTGTACATATCTTCATTTGATAAACTATGATTATGAAATTATCAAACTGAAATATTTTGAAACCTGTTAACACACTATTCCTGAAACCTTGTTAAAAACGGTGAGAAAACATTAGGCTCATACAACAAAACTAATCTGCATGTACACATGATGTACAATATTTAACAGCATTTCTTTACATTGGGAACAATTACATACCTTTCTATCTCTGGTTTTTTTGGGGAAACTCAGGTGACCTAACTCACTTAGAACTTCCTCAGTGCAAAAGTGTTGATTTAAGTGCAGGGAAAGTTTCTTTCTTTCTGAAACAGAATCTTGAGTGATAAAGTTTTGCTGCTGTTTACAAAGCATGCTTTTTATGGTCTCCAGATGCTCAGAGTCCAGAGGGCTTTTATAGATGACATTACTCTGATTCTCTCTTCTGTATTCTAATGACATTCCTAAATAACTCTCAGCTTTGATATCAGAAGCCATGGCCACTTCGTTGCAATTTTGAGATCTCAAATCACAACCAGTTATGTTGTGGTATTTCTGCCATTTGCTTTGTTCCTTTTGTTCAGACACATTAGGCAGTGTACTCTGTACGGCTATCTTGTCTCTTACTCCTATGTAATTTCCACCCACAAAAAATTTACACATCCTGTCCTCAGGCTCTAACATTTCTGATTTGTCATATGTATTGACCACTGAAAAACCACAATGATGATGAATCTGTTTGCAGATGTTTGCACTGGAATAAAGCTGGAAATCAGAAAGCAGATTATCTATAAATCCAGGAACAACTGGAGTTTGTGTTCCAAGAGTAGGTAAGAGGATAGACATATCATTTTCTGGATACATTCCTATAAAACAAGGTACAGTATGCAGACACTTGAAAACAAAATTCTACTGATAGTATAGCAAAAGCATTAATATTAGTATTGTTTTTTTGGAATGGACTGCCTTTCCCTAAATATTTTCAGAAGCAAAAACTTCAATGGCAGTCATTATTAATACAGCACAATGTATTTCTTACTAGAAGGTTACAATAAAACTACACTAATGAGTTTGTTAAAGAAAAGCATATTAAAACTTTGGTTATACGTATATACTCTTGAAAATTTGGAACTGCTAAATTCTTCAAAACTAATACAGTTTAAGCTTTAAAGTACAGGAGAAATTTTCATAAGAATAAATAATAAGAGTGTGTCTTTCTGTTATTTGAAAGTCAAATTTAGTTCCTAGCTACTTTTATTAACCTAGCTATACCTCTAAATAAAAACAATTGGATTATAAATTGGGAAGACATCAAAACAGTTTGCAATATGTCTCCATTTCTTAATACTGATTTTTAAATACTTATTTCATAATTAGAAAATAACTGAAATGTGATAGGTAGAGATTGAATAAATTTATTTTGTTCATGTATAAAAAAATAACTCATAAATGAAAAATTGCACTCAGAGATTAGGAGACAGAGAAGTTCCTTTTTATGAGCAGAAAAATCATGACCTCTGGCAAATAGGCAGGGGTGGGGGAAATTTCAGCAACATTTTTTAAAATATGAATTATTTGTTAGTGATCAAACTAGATTAAGAATGCTCAAACACTAACTGGAACATTCCAAAAAATCTGGCACAACCATTATTTATATCATCAACAATCAAACCTTTCTTACTGAAAAAGGGTTTTTTATTATCCATATACAAGTCTGGATAAGTTTTGGATATCAGCAATTCCTGCTCTTCTATTGTTTCTTTACTATTTGGAGTTGGGAAAAAGTGACAGCCAGTAGTCTGTGAAGAAACCCATTGTTTTGATAACAGCTGAACAGAAGGAATGTAAAAAAGCAAAAATACATAGTTACAAATAGATACAAATATCTACATCTGTAAGCATTTATTCCCATATTTTACAGAAAACAATGGATTGAACTTTACTATTCACTTAGTACCTAAATAAATTCTAATTCAAAATTAGTAACAGATGTACATAACAGTGTTCTTAAGATTACTACTCTACATATATGTGTGCATGTATATATGTATGCATATGCATATGTATGTGTGTAGATACATACATACATACATACATACATACATACATACATACACACACACACACACACACACACACACACATACATTCCTTTTCTAGAGAAAGAGAAATACCCTTTAAGAAAGAAAAGGGAGAAAAAGATACTTTTGAAGAATATTATGTTATTCAAAAAAAAAAAAAAGAGGAAAAACATTTTAATATTCATGGATAGTATATGATCCTAATGGGATAAAGCCTTAACAGTATCTAGAATTAAGGCAGCTCTGTGGTAGGAACTTTTTGGTTGACCAAAATAATGGTAAAACAAAATGAGCCACCTAATCATTACCTTATTAAATTCCCCTGAAGCAGATTCTGCGAAGTCTAGATTTGAAGAATTTGTCACAATCTGACTGGGAGGTTTAAAAGATGCTGTCTTTGTTACTATTAAGAGGAAGAAATACACAAAATGTTGAAGAATAATGCTACATTTTGGTCACTAATTGTTCATATTGATAGCCACTTACAAAATTTATTACTGCTTTTTTCTTCAAAAACATTGAATTCATTTCTAAACGTTTTGGTTCCGCTGTTACTGAGATCATCTTCTGAACCTAGAGACTGAGGATAAATACCCCCCACCCCAATAAACACATTTAATGCATTCCAGGGTAACACTGATTTTTGGATTAATTCTGGGCATTAGTTGCTGTATATTAGCTTGACAAAAAATTAATAGAGAAAACAAGGGCACTAAACAGGAGCCTCAGTAATTCCTCTTAAAAATTTGGGTAGCATAAAATATTTATAAAGCTCTCCCCTCTCCCCCATGAAAGGGATTAAACTATCTGATCCTTAGAAGCAATATCGCATCCTATGAATTTGTTGATAGTGATGATTATTCCTTTTATATACAGCAGTATTTTAAATCCTTATAACACTGACTTTTTTAGAGTATGTTTATAGATTTAAAAATGTGTACATTTAAAAATCTTACCTTAACAAATTCAGGCACCCCAGGACAGTTCAGTTCTTGCGCTAAGAAAAAAAATGCATCCTTTGAAGCACTTTCAGATTTGGTCATGTCACTTTGTGGATCTTTTCTGTGATACAAACAGCCTTTTCTTGTCATCATCTTACTAGCTGCTGAGCCTTTCACCTGGTATCCGTGAAATTCAACTACCTTTATGCATTAAATAGAACAAATATTGTAAAGCAAAGCTATTCATTGACACCCCCAAAAAAAAAGCTGTAAGCACAATTAAAACTTCAGAATATGGGTATATTTTGTGTATCTTTACTAATCCTTATACCTTTTAAAGCATGAGACACTGAATTATTGATTTGTTCAATTGCAAAAATTGTCAGTTGATGTTTATGTTAACCATTACATTCACCGGTGAACCCTGGGCAACAATGATCTTACCCAATTTCATCTAACATCTATCACCACCGATGGCTCCTATTTTATTGAGGTTTCAGAGGGTTCAGACTTTCCTTCTGAATTTCCTTGAGTAATGTTGCTCAGTTTTGCTATCTTTTTGCTCCTTGCTTGTTTTTTGTAATGCTTTTATTTTGTGATTCACCTACAGTACATTTAATAAGTAATACTATTGAAATAATATCTCTATTGATATCTATCTACAGTGCCTGCCTGCCTGCCTGCCTGCCTGCCTGCCTATCTATCTATCTATCTATCTATCTATCTATCTATCTATCTATCTATCTATCTATCATCTATCTATCTATCTATCTATCTATCTATCGTTTGAGTCGATACTTCTTCTCATATAGTAGAATGAAGATATTTTTCATCAACAAAACCTTGCTCTGGAGAATCCCCAGACAATAAATTGAGTTTTAGGACTCTAGAGGCCTGCAAGCATGAGCATAACTAGTTAGTAGGAAAAATGCAGATAGAAAAATCCCCTTAAAACGCATGATATAACACACAGATTAAAGCTATTGTTGGTGGTGTTTGCACAGTCAGGCAGATATTTAAACTGGATTATGAAATTTTTTATTATGATACAACATCAAAAGAAGATTACCAAATTTGGTGAGTCAGAATGTAGGCAAGGTATCTGCACATCTTCAGGACAATATGCTTCAGCAAAACTTTGTTTAACTATCAAAGGGGAGGGGGAAAGAAACAATGAACTTCAGTCATCAGGCTAAATCAATATGTGTACGTCTGTGGTGGATTAATGATTTTGCATATATGAATATGTCAAACGTATTCATTTTGGTAGAGTTGGTCAGAATAGCAACAAATTAAATTGTTGAATTCAAAGTTATAGAAGAATTGCTGAAGCTAAAAATTAGAAACAGAAGAAATGAAAAAAATATTTTCAACAGTAACATTTTAGAAAAAAATCTAACATCGATTATTAAGAAATTGTAATTATTATGTAAGAAAAACCAAATAGTGTAAGAATCACTTACGAACGGTATTATCAATCACATTATGCCAAGAGCAACTCTTTTTGAGTATATTTTTAAAAATCACTAGATTGGATATAAATTTGCCTTTGTAGTTCTGAAAAAAAATAAGGACTTCCCTTTTTTCCATACCTTGGACTCTTATGTTGTGGGTAATCTCTGATTGAGATTATGATATCGGACAGTGATGGCTAATCCTTTCGGCACTGAGTGCCCAAATCGTGCGCCCACACCTGCATCCCCCAAATACAATGTGTACGCGTCCCCCGCCTACGCCCCACCCCCGCATGCCATTGGTTTCCCATCACAGCTCTAAGACAATTCGTCTCCTCCTTTAAAAATATTCATCTTCCAGGAGTAGAGATTGGAAGGCCTGCTATAGAAAAGCAGAAGCCAGGAAGTTCACCTCCATCAGTCTAGTGATAAGCATCTGAATTTAGATCAGCTCAGTTCTGCCACATAGCAAAGCAAAGCTTATTATCAACATCTTTTGGTGTTTTTGACATGAGACGAGCCTTTGAGAGTATAAATTTACTCTCTCATAAAGTGAGATTTATATCTTATAATGATAAATTATAAGAACACTTTTCATATATGCTGCATTCATGTCGAGAATCAGAGTTATATATTTTCTTAGTGATCAACAGAGGAAATCTGAGGGGAAAAAATGAGAAATTTGTTTCATGTGCTCTGCTTTTCAGATGAGACAAAGAAAAATGGTTTATATCATCTGTCTGGGGAGATGAGCGGCATTAGTAATTTAATAAAATACAACAGAAACTAAACACTGAACTTAATCTGAGAATGTTTCATTTGTTCCTTACAGGAAATGTTTTGATAAGTAAGGCAACATTTCTATTTTGAAATTTAGTAGTTGTAATAATAATATTGTAGTCATTATTATGCCCACATCACAAATAAAATGGTGGAGAAATAAGAAACATAGAAGCTTGTCCAAAAACAGCACATTCAATTGTAGGCAAAATTTTGCACTTTTAATTTATTCCACGAATACAGATATTTTTATTTCTTAAGCAGATGTATGCCGCTTTAAGAATAATTTTCTGAAAAATATATAAAGCAATAATGTTCTTTTCTCTCAAGGTATCGTTACTGCTTTAAAAATTAGTAAAAGTAAAATTGTTAACTAATTAGTGAACATTTTAATTTTAAACATGTAATCAACAGTGCAAAATTGCAAAAATATTACACAAAAATATCTAATTTTCTAAAAATTAAAGCAACTATAGCTTCTCTCTACACAGTACATATTTTGCAACATTTTTTAAAATTCAGGTAAGGAAAGGGCTAGGTAAATTAGTAAAAAAAATACTTCAAACTATATTATATTACAGAATTAAAAGCAACGACCTTTTTATATTAATCTCATTCTGGGTACATTGGCTTCCTATGGTCCAAAACAGACTAATAAATCTGAAACCACTTACCAACTGAGGAAGACAAGAATCAACAGTTGAGGATAATATAAACTGAAATCTTTTTCTTCATTGGATTTTTTTATTTTTAATTGAAAATACATTGTGCATTATATAATTATAAAGTTTACTCATGTATGCTATACTTAATTAGTAATTAACTTAAAATTATTTTTTTAATGTTTGTTTGACATGCAATGGGGGAAACAGCAGTACTTTTGTTTTACAGAAGAATTATTTTATTACCGTATTTGCCGGCGTATAAGACGACCCGGCGTATAAGACGACCCCCCACCACCACCGGAAACGCCCTCCAGAAATCCCCGGGGCTGCAGCGGCAGGGCAGAGTGCCAGGGGCCGTGGGAAGAGCAGGAAGGCTGCAGCCTCGGGCGGAGCGAGGCGAGCGGGATGAAGCGGAAGCGACGCAGGGGATCCAGGAAGCCAGAGGCGCCTTCGCTGCGTCCAACAAGCATCCGAAAGCCGGCAGTGGATATACTGGCGTATAAGACGACCCCCCCACTTGGAGGCATGTTTTTCGGGGCAAAAAAGTCGTCTTATACGCCGGCAAATACGGTACCTTAAATATCTGTTTCAATATCTGTATTTTATGAACATTATTTTTATTTGCAAATAAACAAAGCAGCAAAAATGTAGGGAATACCAGTATTACTTTTTCTATTCTAAATTAATGAAGTGTAATACTCACTATCATGCTTTTCACAGTCCACATCATTTTCCATTATCAAGTTTCTGCTTGTATATGGCAATTGCTGGTGGATATCCACATTCTGATATAATGCATTTATGTCTACCTTCTCATTAATAAAAACGTCTGAATTTTGCCATTTTTTCTCCCAAATCGCTATATTATTTTCTTTAATGTTGACAGGCTTTGTAGAAATTTCATCACAAAGAGGTAATGGCTGGGATCCTGAGATCCTGTTCAAATCATGATCTTGTAGAAACTCTAATTGTACATTGTCTTTTCTTTCACTATTGCATGCTGTCACGTCACAGTTTTTTTCACCACTGACCTCAACTTGATTTTTAATTTCTTGCTTTAGACATACAGAACTTTGTGAAACAATGCTGTTTTCATTAGGGTTATTATCTTCTGTGCCATTAAAATCCAGCATATCTAAAAGATTAAAGTTAACTTCTGAAAACTGTTTTCCTGGATTTGCAAAATCAGTACCTGGGCAACTCCTTTCCAAATTACCATTTATTCCATGTCTGCTTGATTCTGATGAGTCTTCAAATGTTTTAAGTGCATTTCCACAGTTCAAATTAGCATGATCAAGTGAACTTAATTCAGAGTTATTGCTGTCATTCATGAAGGATTCACTTGGGAAAAAGTTATATGGCTGACTTCCAGTAGAACCTTTACTAACAGGAGAAATGTCAAGTTTCCAAGAAGGCGGCATTTGCGGAATCCCTTTATGGTCATTGGATTGGCTTCTGTTTACACATTCACTTTCATTTAAGCTCTTTTCACTTGACTGCAAATTATGAATATTCTCATCGTTTTCTGCATTATGTACATCAGATAAACATGGTGGCATGTAAACATCCCATCGGCTTTTTCTTTGCAATAAAACTTTTGGGTTGGATTCTGATTGCATCATTGTGAACTGTAGATTTTTCAGTGAGGCAGTAGTCTCATTTTCTAATCTCTTGGAAACATGTTGGTCATGACTCAAAAGTGCTATAATTTTAGCTCTGCTTCGAATGTTCTGTGGATATCCTGAACTGACCAGTGCATTTTCTAACTGAAAATTTGGCTTCAAATATTCAACAGCTAAACTATTGCTACTGCACTTTTTATTCTGTATTATTTCATGTTCATCATCTAAAGAGGTAGAAGCCAGAAATTTAACAGGCTCAACATCTTTAATATTCTTTGTAGAAGGATCCCCCTTAAAATCTGTGAGTAAGGCAGCATCCTCCCTATTTTGGCAAGGAATGGAAAATAAAGGAGAAGATGCATAAAATTGGTGCGGGAAGGATGAAAGAGGACCCTCAGATGTAGATGGCAGTACAGGTTCTTCCACTATTTTTTTCTTTTCCACCTGATGTGGTATTTGGAAATCCTGGAAGAACATTTTGTATGGATGGCAAGTTTAATAAATACAAAATCAATCATGGACATATCACTTATAACATGCTTATTCTACAATAAAGCTGTACAAAGCATTTAGAAAAGCATTTTTTTAAGTGAAAGAAAAACAAGAAAGTGCAGTTGCCTCTTGAAAAAACACTTTTGGGACAACTATGGCCTGGATGACTGAGAATTTTCACTGACATTATTCGAAAAAGGAACCTTTCACAAAGCACTGAGGCAACAGCGTCCTCTAGAAAGTCCAGCATAGCTACAGGAAAGATTTTCTTTGAATATTCAAAGACCATCTAGAAAAACTTCATAGCAATGAATTTTACAGGGGAAAACTTTCTCAGTGATTTAAGAGGGAGTACGTTGGTTATGCCAATGTATTTTACAAAAGAACTTCAATTCTTTTGAGTATTTATAACTGAATAGCACAACTTAAATGGGGGTTTATTTTCTTTTAAAAACCAAATGCAATTCACTCATACACATAAAGTGCAATTCATAAAAGTTGGGAGCATCTGTTTCAGCTGTGAAGCCAAATTAAGGTGACTGGAAATAATATTACGAATAAAATAGCAGCAATGATTGCATCAATCAATCATATGAAATAAATAAATATAAATAATATAAATATAAATATAAATAAATATAAATATAAATATATAAATATAAATAAATAAATAAATATAAAAATAAATAAATAAATATAAATATAAATAATATAAATAATATAAATAATATAAATATATATATATATATATATATATATATATATATATATATATATATATATATATATATATATATATATATATATATATATATATAGTATTCAGCTTTGTTCGGGTATTTTCCCACATCATTGTAGTTGTGCTTTTAAAGTTGTAGCACGTTTAGGCAGAATCTCATCTGCCATCATCATGTATTTTGTTCGTCTGTGAGTCAGACACAATAAAGAAGCCTGATGATGGCAGATGAGATTCTGCTGAAACGTTGCTACAACTTTAAAAGCACAACTACAATGACGTGGGAAAATACCCGAACAAAGCTGAATACCATACATACATACATACAAAATAAAACTGTCAGCAATGTAGTTCAGATATCTGATTAATATTCACATAGCATCCATACAGCTCATAGACCATACTACACTTCGCTTTTATTCATTTTCTTCTGCAGATCTAACAGCATGTAGTGCACCTGCTGCTATTAACACTCATAATCAGGATAATTGCCAGTATGAAATGGATTTGAATTATCTCATATCTAATATACATGATACTGCAGATGATAAGGGACACTGACAATACAGGTAGTCCTCAAGTTAAGACTGTACTTGAATCCTGCAATTATGGCCATAACTTGTGAGGTTTGTAAAGCAGACCCACTTTATGACCTGTTGGTGGTCATATTTGCTGTGGGGCATTGTTTTTTGTTTTGCTGTAAATGAGAAATGAATGCTGGTTTCTAGCAAAAAAATATACTTGTGGCCATGTGACCACAAGGCATCACCAATGGCTGTAAATGTAGGCCAGTTACCCAGCATCCAAAATGCAATCATGGGACTGCAATCGACCCCCAACCATTGGGGTCATGAGCCTCTTTTTCAGAGCCTGCTTTAACTTTAGTTACTAATGTGGGTATGTGGATGCACACATGGCTGATTATAGGTAGTCCTCAACCTATGATCATTCATTCAGCAATCATTCACAGTTATGATGGCACTAAAAAACAATGCTTACAACTTGTAAAGAGTTTGGCTATCTAAGCATCAGCACACTGGCTACTTGTGCACACCCTCCCCACCACTCCTGCATCCCAACCTTCCCAAAGCTCATGCCTCCCACAGCCAATTACACCTGTTTGCCAGTATGCTTGCAAGCCACCTGAGACTTGCACTTCCTGCTAGCTTCTCCGTCAACTTGATTGGGGAAAGTTGGCAGGAACTTGCCTCGCCTAATGACTATGGGATTCATTCAGAATGGCAACTGGGAATGCAGGGGTTACTCTTGCTAAGTGATACAGTTACACTTTACAAATGTATCACTTAGCTATGGAAATTCCAGCCCAATTGTCAAGAATTACCAATAATGACAAACACAAAATTTGCTACTGAATTAGAATTTACTTAAGTGATCAAGTTCCAAAGGGGAAAAAGGTGATTTTAAGTGAGCATGCGTGCCTACATGGCATACCTATTGGCATCTGCTTATAGCAAATATCTTTGGAGAGGCAACGCACATAGGAAAAGATTTAGGCAGTCCTTACCTTATGTCTACCATTGGGATTAGGACTTCCATCATCATTAAGTAAGCAATCTGGTCATTAAGTGAGTTCCACCTGATTTTATTACTTTTTTTTTTTGCCATGTTCATTAAGTGAATCACTCAGTTGTTCAGCAAATCTAACTCGTCCCATTGACTTGGCTTATCAGTATGTCCCTTGAATGTCCCAAATGTTCATCACATGATTCCAGGACACTGCAACCATCATAAATACATGGTGGTTGCCAAAAGTCCAAATTTTGATCATATGACACAAGGGTGCTACAACAATAAGTGTGAAGATAGATCACTCACTTTTTACAGCATTGTCATAACTTCTTGTTATTGTTGAGGACCACTTGTAAATAATTCCTTAAAGATCTGATGATAAGTACTAGTTGAATATTCCTGAATGATCCAAATCACCTTTTTTCTTTCAAACCCAGATCACTGTACAATCCTTTCAAATGTTAAAAGTATCAAAGAAAAAGAAAAGACAACATACAGATTTTCGCTTTGGATGGCATAAAGATGAGGTAGCAAGGGATTTCAAGGAATTACTTCTTAATTTTCCCTTTTCTGTGTTCTTTGACTGATTATAATCAGTTTTAGAAACATTTTCACTTTCTACAGTGATTAAATATCGTTCAGATTCAAAGTCATCACCAGGTTTTATCTAGAGAGATGGATAAAAATATTTTAAATTTCACTACATTTATATAACTCCATAGTATATCAATACTGCTTCTCTGTTGGACTCTTAAGCATAGCTAGGTAAACTTGATTCCACATAAGATTAGCTGAATATTTTAAGCATTTATATCTTTTAGACCATTTTGTTTTCCCGGAATTTTAGTGATAACTAATGAAAATATACTTGTTTGAAGGGTAGAGTTTTGTTGTTCAGTAGAACACTGCAAAATGTATGAATGAGAAAAAGAAAGTTTACTATGCATTGGTTGGTTTAGAAAAAGTGTGCTTGATATTGCTCTCTTGTCCATGTTTTGTTCTCTTGACTTCTACCATCTTGGCTGGGTTTGGTATTGAGCCCAATTACTACTCACTGCTTCAGCTGTCTTTTAGGAAAAATAAGGTTACTTTTGGGAGTGTCCTATTAAGTGAATATCATCTGCATTGCGTCTGCAGAAAGTACTTTACATGAGTCATGGCTCCAATATTCCCAAGAGTTGGCAAGGCTTAATACTTGTCTCCACTAAGCTTACATCAGTTCCTGAAAGCTGAACCCCTCAAGTGACAACAATTTACTCCAATCTTCTTACTGGGAAGTACATATAAGATAAGAGTTTGTGGGTCAAAAGAGAAATGAATCAAAGGCTTTGCAATAAAAGTAGCAATGACATCAGCCAGGATGGTAGTCAAAAATGTCATGGGTGAGCTGACAGGACACACAGAATCAAGGATGTGACAGGCAACACTAATCATGCACTTTAAAGTTCCGCCCATTTGACTGAGATAAGGTGTAGACTTGATCAAAGTGTACAATGACCTTAAGAAAATTATATCTCACTGTGCTAATATGAAACCTTTACAGAAAGCCAATTTGGATAGAACTGGGTGAAACAGATTAGTGTCTGGCCAGCAATGGTCACATGATCTTGACAATTGGCTTATTATCAGTTGCAAAGACAATTTGCAATGTTTTTTGCTGGTTTCCAGAAAAAAACTCCCATTCAAAAGAATGAATTTGCTTAATAAATTAATTTGATTCGCTTTACCGGCCATATAATTTGTTTTATAACCATCATGAGTCACAGCCATCATAAAAAAGATCATAAAATCAAATCTGATCATGTGGTGCCTTACTATCACAACATGACCAAAATTCTGGGCTCCATTGTCATGAGTTCAGAATAATCTGTACTAAACAAATAAAAACAAAAGCACATACCTGAAATTTTATGAAAATACTATCCAAGAGCTGTCCTTTATCATCAAACAAATTTGCCTGTATTAAACAAGAAAAATAAAAGATGGTGGGTATTTCCTTAAGTACAGATAGATATAAATGGATTAACAGATATAAAACTGCTGACACTGTACACCAAACCGAACCTACAAACTGATCCTACCTTATTTCCTCCAAATGCAGCCTTCAAAATTCCATCTTGCCACACTTTAGATTTTTTAGTCTTTTGATGTGTGTACAAAACCTATATTGATATGTGAAAATATATTCTTGATTACTGTTTCACTATATTGTTTATTTTTGTATTGCAAAATGAAATATATAATGTATGAAATATTATTGAAATAAGATTATAGACTCACAATAAATTCCTGATAAGCCATTATGTTGACATGCTAAGATCACACCACCTGCTTTCACTTCCAATCATCACATCACCTGTAAAGGGAAATATCCTGTTAAAATAATATCTCTGAAATTCTAAGCTAAATATTTATTATAGTTTATAAATGTCATTTTATATTATTTCCTTAAACAATATGAGGAATATGAATTCTCTAGTTCAAAAGGTGATTTACATGTATGCATCTAGAAATTCCAGTTTCAATGAAAATTAGTCTAGAACAAATTTTTTAAAATAAAACCAAGCAGTACATTACCATAAGCACATCTTCAGAAATATATCTTGTTTTAAATGAAGATATTTAAATTTCTATAAGAATATAACCTTAGCTACATGATGTCTCTTAAATCACAATTTATTCTGAGGTTTTTTTTTAAAAAAATTGAATTTTGTTTTGAAGAAGTGTAACCTAATACATTTCTTCAGTATGTTCAATTCCATGTAATGACCACAAGATGTCTCACTTAAATCTTTCTCAGAAAAGTTTTGTAATTATGTAATGAGATTAATGATCAAGCTAATTGACTATTTAAAAAAAAATCACTGATCAATCCAGAGTTCTCCTAACAGACTCAACTTATATTTCAGACATCTTCCCTTGAAAAGTCCATGATGCTGGAAAAGGTGGAAGAAAAGAGAATTGGCTTCATGCAGCAGCAATAGTTATACCATGGGAGATCTGAAGATCCAGGCTGGGAAGATGTCATCCTGGAGAAAGCCTGTGATCACTATGTGATCACAAAAAGTCACCACTGACTTGATAGCATATAATTACTGCAGATCAGACTTGCTAAATGTAATATAAACATATCTATAATTCTAGTTGCAATCTATTTTTTATTTTACCCTGAATTCTAAACATACCTGACATTGTTCCCTGTTTTGTTAATCTCATTTTCACCTTCCCTATTACTAAATTATATGACATTAAACTACAATTCTGACTTACATTTCGACCATGCTTTTTCCCCATGGATTTATGGGTTACTTTTATGTCATCCTTTTTTATGTCATCCTTTTTATGTCATGAGAGCCAGTTTGGTCTAATGGCTAAGGCACCAAGCTAGAAAGCAAAGATTGTGAAGTCCACCCCTCAGCCATGAAAGCCAGCTGGGTGACTTTGGGCCAGTCCCTCTCTCTCAGCCCAACTCACCTCACAAGGTTGCTGTTGTGGGGAAAATTGGAAAAAATATGTTGAATATGTTCATTATCTTGAGTTATTTGGGAAAATAATAAAGGCAAGGTATAAATAAATAAAAATGTCTCCTTTGCTGCGAAATGCTTGTGGGAGAATTGGGTTTATATAGAATAAATCCCGGAGAAAGGCAAGTTTCTGGCAGCAACCCTTTGTAACTGAATTTCTTTAGGTTGAGTGGGGATGAGTCTCAAATGCAACATGGGCATAACTATAGTATTGCATGCTGCATAGATCACAGAATTTCCATTTTTAAAATAATGGAAGGCTTTTCAAACAAAGACAAAGGCATCTTAAACCGATTTATGACCTATGGCTATAGTGTTTAGGGGCTTCCTATCACACAAGAACAAGAAACTGCACTGTTGCTTTTCAGTAATTACTGGAGTGAAATTCAGCAATGTAGTTGAATGGGGCTCGGGGAAGTATTTATTGCTCACCCCTGCTTCAAAAGACTGTGGTGACTGAAAGAAGAAGATAGGAGAACTAGATGAACCCGCTGTCTCTTTTTCATTAGAGGATAAGAGAAAGAAACGGCACCCAAATCTGATGTTAATTTAAAAAAAAGTATAAAACGAATTAGATATCACACCTACTGACAGATCCTCAGCCAGATTAGGACTGACCACAGTCCTCAGCCAGATTAGCCAAAGGGCGCCTATAAGCCTGATAATCAGCAGAACTTTACCTTACGAAAGTTCCCGCTCCACAAGCGCGATGACGTCTCTACGACGCGACAAATACCATAGAGACAAAAAGTGCTGTACCGTCATGATCGCCGACTCCTGTATGGAGTACACAGTATTGGAAGGTTTTTTAAACCATAAAGTTGATTAAGGGTAGAGCGGTGCTAGTATCTTCAAACTTGGCAAGTTTAAGACTTGTGGACTTCAATTCCCAGAATTCCTAAGCTAATATGACTGGAGAAGGGATTCTGGGAGTTGAAGTCCACAAGTCTTAAAGCTGTCACGTTTGAAGACCCAATTTTAGACAGAAGGAGGCGACGACAGCAGTTTTAATCATATGTACTAGGGAAGGAGCTTTGATGAATTTAATGTAAAGTCAAGGTCGAGTCCTGGTGGCAGCAGCACGTTTTTACCACGGCCTTTTCCTGATTTTTCTCCCAGATCTTCTCAATGAAGAGCATCTTCTCAATGAAAGCATGAAATCCCAGGCCGTCCCCAGCCAACTCGAGTCTACTTTGCTTAGTTTCCTAGATCAACCAATTCATGCATTTTTACCCGTGTGGTAGATGAAAATACTGTTTATTGTTATCATGCCTTTATTATAAATGCTCAAGGCGAACATACCTAATATTCCTCCCTCTATTTTACCCACACAACATCCCTGTAAGGTGAGTTTGGTTGAGGTAACGACTTCGGTCAAAGTCACCTTTTGGTCTTTTTGACCGGGATTTTATCCCAATTTCCCAGTGATATACAGTCAACGCGCTAGCATTGTCGACGCTAAAAGCCATCTTTTTTTTTTTTGCTACCGAGCGATTTTTAGTAGTATTTATCAAACTTCGCCACCTTAAAAAGGTGTGGACTTCAATTCCCAGAATTCCGCAGCCAGCATGCCTCCAAATAAAAGTCGCCAAGCTTGAAAATCACTGAAACGTCTTTGAAAAAAAACCATCACTCTTCTAAACAGACACGCGCATGAGCGCACGTTTAAACTTTTTCTCTCTCTGTGGATCCGTAACGGGAATGGCTACGAATCTTCAACGCGCCTCCATATAAACGGATTCTGGCGGGGTTGCCAGCCTTCCAGCCAGCCAATATAAAAAAACCAGGAAGAAGGGGGATCTCCCGCGTGTCGCGCGAACATTTCATCCTAAAGTTGTGGACGGGGCGGAGAATCGGAGCTTCCAAGCGGCTTAGAGTAGACTATGACTTTGCTCTGAAGTCCT
The DNA here is from genome assembly GCF_049901735.1 of Notechis scutatus. Classification (NCBI taxonomy): domain Eukaryota; kingdom Metazoa; phylum Chordata; class Lepidosauria; order Squamata; family Elapidae; genus Notechis; species Notechis scutatus. Next base: position 26,079,889 of record NC_142012.1, read on the forward strand.
CATCTTGATGCCTGGCGTCGGGTCCTTTCGAGAGCACGTGGGTACGAAAGGGTGTTTATGTATGTGTGTGCGGAGGGGGGGGATTTAACCCATCGCCTCCCTCGCGCACGCGCACCCGAATCAAGCCCCCCCCCCCAGATCTGCACGGCGCGTGCTGAGCGGGAGGAGGGGGGACCTGAAGGAGCCCTTTTCAACCGTCGAGATGGTGGCGCTGCTGACGTTATCTGGAGGCGCGCTTGCAACGGGGGCTGAGGTGGGTGAAAGCTGTCGCCGCTGATGTGCTCGGCTTTCCCTCTGAGCAGCTCGAGGGGCCGTTCGAGGGCTTTGCCCCGCAACCCGAAGAGCTGGGGAGATCCTTAGGTTGTTTAGACTTGGCACTCCTCGCTTAGTGTCCTCCGGAAACGTTGTGCTGTGGCTCCCGTCACTACTCGCAGCCAAGAAGCCTCCGCCGGCTGCACAGCCCGTTCAGTTCTGAGGGAGCCCCAAGGCGAGGCAGCTTCTTTGGGATCTTCAAAGCCCGGCCCTGTCCTTGCTGAGGGAAGAGAGCCACGGGCAGCTTCTCGTCTTCCCTCAGAGTTCGTACTCTTTGCTGTATCCCAAGCAAAGGAAAAAAATTGCGAGATTTTCAGCCCTGCCTGGATAGCTGATTTCGTTTTCAAAACGCTTTCATTAACTTCTGGTTCTGGCATAGAAGATCAAAGTAAGTCGGGATTAAACAGTATAAACATTGTGTTTCCAATAGTTACTTGGCTGCTTTTTGGGGTTCTTGAAAGCGTTCCGGAGGGATAATTTACGTTATCGATTGTGGAAGCAGAGCTTTTTGATTGTGAATTTTTATACATTAATTTACGTAGCGAGCTGCATATTCATATATTGAAAAGTAAAATATCTTAAGAAATGTTGCATCAGGATTGTAAGTTTGCCCACTTGGGAAACGGTGGTCTTGTTTTCCTTTGGCATTAGAATTGGAAATACACTATCCTTAATAGCAGCAGGAAGTATATATTTGTATATATTCTTTAGAACATGGTTCTAAAATGAAATATCTACTAATGTCTTATTGGCAGAGAGATTGGAAAAGGTTGTGTGGAATGCTTGCTTTGGTAACAGTTAAAACTTTTGCTGATGTTGAAGAGCACTTTTTTCTCTACTTAGAACATTTTTAAGATTCAAAATATTTAATTCTCATGATGAAGCATATGGCAGAAATGGATCCTTCTTTAGCACAAGACTATCACTTTATATTTTACTTGGGACTGAGTTGTTGGGTTCAGTGAGGATTTTAAGGTGTGAATTAGACTTGTGCTACTAAATGTTATTTTTGATAAGTTGCTCTTTTAATATTTATATATTTGCTCAGATACTTGTATGTCTTGCAAATATAACAAGAATTGCTATTCTTTCTTCGTGTTTTCTAATGTAAATAAATGCATTTTCTGCTGAGTATTGCCATATTGTTTTGACAGAATGCTATATTTTAGAAATAAAAGAAAATGTAGTTATAGTGTTGGTCTGAGAAATGTGGAATAGCAAACTACTATTGAAAATTTCCAGGCTGTTATTCTTTTAATACTTCATATTTGCAAATGTAGTCCTTTGTTTCCCACTGAACAGCCATCTCCAGTTTTGCTCCTCTCTACATATATTTTGTAAGAATAAGATCACTTCTTAAAATTACTTTAATTAACATATTGTGTAATGTAAGTATAAAGTAGATACATTTATGTTGAAAATGACAGTTATGCTTTGTTTTCAGATGACAGTGTGATAGGAATGGAAACAGAAAGAAGCAAAATTATGGAGAAAGAAACTACTGAACAAAGAAAGGAACGAGAAAAAAAGAAAAGATCTAGAGTTAAACAAGTGCTTTCAGATATAGCAAAACAAGTTGACTTCTGGTTTGGTGATGTTAATCTTCACAAAGACAAATTTCTTAGAGAACAAATAGAAAAATCTAGAGATGGATGTAAGTCTGCTTGTTTTTAACTGGCAATTAAAAATATATTATTACTGAAATGCAGTTCATTTATTTATTAAACAAATTTATATAACCACCCAAACATGGTAACTCCCCAGCGGCTTACAAATGTACTTGAAAAATAGTTCCTGTTGGTTATATACACATAACACGCACATGCATATTATTACAGATATCTATATCAACTACAGATTTAGTTTATTTAAAAACAGTTGGCCCTTTGCTGCTTTTCTGACTAATTTAATTTTTGTGCACCCATATAATAGAATACCATACATTAGACTTTTATCAGTTTTGCTATACAAATAGGAAGTGTTTATGGTGGCAGAGTTCTTTTTATGGGAGTCCTTCCTGGAATCTCATCTGATAGTTATATTGCATTTATGTATAGTTATCTGAAATGTAATGAAGATTATAATGAAACTTTAAAATCAATTATGGAGTAATTTATGAATAAACTGAAGCATAGGCTTTATTGTAGAACTTAAATATGCAAGGCTTTTTCCCAAAAGAAAGCATATTGTATACAATTTTATACTATTGTACTATATATCTTCTTTGTTTCAGTAAACTAAAGTCCCAGTAGTGACCTCACACTTAGGAGTGATCAGTCACCCTTAAACAACTCATTTCGAGAGTTCAAATTTCACTAAACCCAACTATTCTTTTCCCTTGTCCAATCAGAAAAATTGAGCATTTCTATCAATCAGTTCCCAAGATTGGTATAGCAAGTTTTTTTCAATTCAAGTTACAATGTCCAGTGCTAATTTTAATTCTTTTAATTTTAGATGTTGACATATCGCTTCTGATTTCTTTCAACAAAATGAAAAAATTAACCACTGACAGAAAATTGATAGCACGAGCAGTTAAAAGTTCATCTGTTGTAGAAGTGAGTATGAAAACTGTTTTTTATTCTGTAAGAGCAAAAGGAGGAAATATTTGGAACAGATTTTTAATTTAATTTTATACCTTATAGTTGGATTTAGAAGGAATCAGGATCAGAAGGCGGCAACCTTTGGGTGATGAGCCAAAAGATGTGGATGGTCGTACTGTATATGTGGTAAGATAGTGCCTATTTTCTTTCGCTTTATTATTTTTAATATTTCCTTAGAAACAGCCAATTAAATATTGCAAAGGTTTTTGTATAGGTAGAATTTTAAAACAATAGAACTTTAGCCAGTTGGCACAATATTTTGGCTCTCTTTAACATAACTATAAACATTGTCACCTCCTTCTCTCTCCTTTCAGGCAAAACCCTCAATTTCTGAGTGCTGACGTACAATATTTTTTTCTGTAGATAATTGAACAAGAGTTTATGAAAGAATAGGATTCATGGAGAGGGATTTCTCTTTTCTTAAAATCTTCTCTTAATCCTGTGAGAATGGGATAGAGAACAGTCAATCCATCGAATGAAATCAGAACTGGTGCTTCTTCCACTGGCACAATTATAAAAAAAAATATTGTGGCCATTATAATTTCACTTTTCAGGATTTTCCCACATCTTTAAAAGCACAACTACACACACATACACACACACACAATTATCATATTACTTACCTTCTGTTACCACTTCTTTTGAGTACAATCACTTTTTACAATTACAACTCACTAGCTGGATTAGAATACATGTTGCAGATGCCCAGATCAGGAGATTATTTGTAATTGAACTGAATATTTAGATTTGCTCTAAAATGTAAATATGGATATCAAGATTAGATATTCATGTTTTTCTTAGTTAATTTATTTTTTAAGTCTATCCCACTAACCCAGTTCACCTTATTTTCCTCCATTGAATTGTTATAATAATGTTTCCTGGAACTGTTGTCTCCTCTGACCTTTTGCAGCCTTTTTTTTTTCTATTTCCAGTTTTATACCTGAATGAGAAACTGCAACCCATTTTAGAAGACCTTCAGTTGCAACCCTATAGCTAAGCCAATTATAGATTTAAATAGATTCAGGCACTTTAATAGTTCATGGGTGCACATTTATGGAACAGTGTAAGGAAATAGGAAAATTTCTTCTACATCAAGAAACATAGCTTTTTTTAGAAACATGGAATATGCATATTTTGTGGCATTTAGTTGAATTAATAAAGATAATTCCCAATTTTTTACTTGGAGTTTTTTGTGCACAGGACAAAATATTACTTATTATGTGAAATACAAAATCATAAACCATTGCTGTCACCCTACCACTGAGCATTACTATATGTGTGTGAATGTATTTATCTGCCAAAATTGATTATAAATGATAGATGTCATATTTATTCGTGACACTTCTGGATTTGCACATCACTTAAATTGCTAGTTTTAATTATAAAATATTAGTATAATGTGCAATAAATAAATGTGCAATCAAAGTTGGTGTTTTTGGGGTGTATACATACATAAAAATGTAGCTTTATGTCTGTTGCTAAATCTTTTGCTATAGGAATTGCTTCCTAAAAATGTCAATCACGGTTGGATTGAACGAGTATTTGGAAAATGTGGTAATGTAGTTTATGTCAGCATTCCTCGCTATAAGACTTCCAAAGATCCTAAAGGATTTGCATTTGTGGAATTTGAAACAAAAGAACAAGCTGAAAAAGCTATAGAGGTGAGTTATAAGCATTTGAAAACATTGCTTTGCCTTTCATTAAGTTGTTTAATATATACAATTCTAGCTTTTATAAAAAATACTGTTTTTATAAAATCTTTTGTAGTGTAATGTGAATCTTTCAGTGGTTAAAATCTTTTGTAGTTGTAGTGTGACTCTTTTCAGTCTTTCAGTGTGAATTTTTCAGCCATTGAAAGACTCGCACTGCAATAGAACTTGGAAATACAGAATCTGTTATCTGAAGGAAGATATTGTGCTCTACTGAAAATGTCTTAATAGTGTCAATTAAACATTTAGAACTCTAAAAAAAATACTTTATGAATATTAGTTTCCAGTTCCTGGCACTGACATTACAGAACTTGTTTGTCAATCCTTCTGGTGTTTTTCTCCTGCTGTTAAGAGGTCTGCATCAGCGGTGAGATTCAAATTTTTTTACTACCAGTTCGGTGGGCGTGGCTTCGTGGGTGTGGCAGGAAGGATACTGTAAAATCTCCAGTCTGAGGTGGTATTTACCGGTTTTCCGAACTACTCAAAATTTCTGCTATCGGTTCTCCAGAACTGGTCAGAACCTGCTGAATACCACCTCTGGTCTACATGCCCTATCTGATGCTTCAGAAGCCTCACCAGAACTGGTTTCAATATGGTTTCAGGAAAAAAGGCCTGGTACAACTGGGAGCTATGTAAGATAAGCTGTGCAGACCTCTCAACAGCAGAAGAAAAATGTCTGAAGGTAAGTGACGCGTGGCAGATCCTGTTCTCTAAGGCTGGTGAGCCTTGTGGAAAGGCGCAACTGGTATTTTGAATGGTAGTGGTGTTGCTAGGGCTGATATCATGGCCTGGGGTGGTGGCAGCTGCTGAGACTGCTGAAAGTCTTGGGCTTCTACTTCAGGCCCAGGTGTGGCGCTGTGTTTGAGTGCTGCTATGCAGCCTAGATGCAGGAGGAAGTTCCAAGGGAAGGCACTCTGTCAAATGGCTGAATTTCTGTTGTGACCATGGTGGCACTGCAACTTTCATAACTTCAGGCATAGGTTGTAGCTCCCTTCATTCAGGGCCATTGTAGTTTAGAATGGTCGCAGAATGAGTGGTTGTTAAGCGAGGACTATGTATATTGTATCACAGATTATGTGTTCAAATAGATAATATATTACCTGACTTTTGCATTTTTAGTTCTTGAATAACCCACCAGAAGATGCACCAAGAAAACCTGGTATGTTTCCCAAAACAATAAAAAACAAAGCTGTTCCCACATTACCTACAAGTGATTCTACTGTAGTTGGTGAGTATTAACTTGATACGTTTAGTTTTGTCCATGAATTTTGTTACATTCCTTAGTCTTCATCAAGTAGAGGAGTTGTGAAAAATCATAGGAGGAAAAGATGCCCTTTAGAATATCTTAGCCCCCTGGGATGAGATTGGCTCCCATCCTCCTGTCTTTTTGTAAGAGCCTTAAAACCTGGTTCTGCCAGATGGTTTGGGGTCCCAGTGGGGGAGTTTCACACTGGAGGTGGTTGACTAATTAAGAGCTAACCTCCCCCCTCCCAATACCCGGCTCCCTCTTTTTCCATCTTGTGTTAATGATTTTATTTTGTCTTTTGTTATTTTATATTCAATGATTTTAATGTTTTAATGTTTATTATACTGTTTAGCTGCTAATGGGCTGCAAATAAATCTAATAAATGAATAAATAACCATAAACACCTCTGTAGACTCCTTGGAATCAAAGAGGGCAAAAATGTAATTTATTCAGACTATTGAGATAAATTTTCTTATTTTGCGTAGAAGAAAAGAAGAAGAAGAAGAAGAAAAAATCTAAAACAAAGAAGGAAAACAACCAATCAAACACTGGAGCAAAAGATGTATACATGACCAGTTCTACAGAATACACGAAAAGTCATAGGACGATATCAGAGAGTTCTGAAACAGACTTGTCAGAAATCCAAAGACACTCTTCAAAGAAAGAAAAGAAGAAACTTGATAAAACACAAAGCTCAGGCCTAGGAGAAACTAGATCAGGGAAGAGGAAACGGAATCGCTCTGATGATGGAGAGATGTCAGTTGTAAAAGTGAAGAAAATTTCTCAGAAAGATAATGTTCACTCTGCAAAGGAGCATTCAGCAGGGCTGGAGGATTCCAAAGGTAGTTTTATATTTCTAATTTTTCCAATTTATTTTCTAATTGTGAACAGGGTTGGGAAAAAAATTCTACTGATACTGATGTTTTTGTGTAACAGAATGAAAATTTGTTCCACTTTGAAAAAGGAAAGAAAATCCTATTTCTGGTATAACTCTTTCTTGGAATGAAGAAAGTAGGAAAAATAAAATAATTTTGTTAATTTTTTCCAGCATTATTTATAGGGTAGATTCACTGTTACCATTCCCTTGATGTCGTTTTGATAGTGGACCAAATGCTCAATGTTTTCATATCCATATACAGCAGAAGTGACAAACTCGTGCCCGCAGGCCAGATGCATCACATGCTAGCCATCCCCACCCCCAGTTTAGCGAAGGTGAAAAAGTTGCAACACATCACTTGACAACAACATGTCGTCACAAGTTTGACACCCCTGATATACAGCAATGTGTTTTATCTATCTGGTGGATAGGATGAAGTAGAGAAGAGGAAATCTTCAGAAAATCCCATTATGTGATCTAAAGCGTGCTTTAAAAGATTTATTAATGAGTACATATTTTCATTTCTGTATTTCCAAATATATACATGATGTTTTCAAGATGTTTGCATTAGGCTAGAAATTTAATGGGAGATTTAAAAAGGAGTTTAATGCTGTGTAGTGAAGAATGATACCATATATGTCTTAAAACTAATCAAAATGCCAGTTTGAGTACATCACTCTGGGTTGGAGAAACCAAAGTTCAGTCTGAAAATCATGGGGTAACCTTAATCAGTTACGCTACAATATAGAGTTATATTGCATATGAGAGAACCAAATACACTGGCCTGAACTTCTTGCAAGCTGTTTATAGTAACTTTAATCCATTTTTATTCAGAAATTTCTACTGAAGAAGAGAGAGAGATTGGTGATAAGAAAGAAACTTCTCTTTCAAAGTCTAAAAGAAAACACAAGAAGAAACATAAAGAGAGACATAAGATGGGAGAAGAAGTTATTCCACTGAGAGTTCTCTCAAAGTATGTTAAAATATATGCGATTTGTTTGCCATATTAGAGAACAGTAGCTAGTATTTTTACTGTTTCTAATGACATGATAGCATGTTTGCCTACATTGTTGACCGGAAAGGTGGGATAACAAGTGTTAAGGACTTTTAATTAATTAATAATGTTTTTTTTTCTGATTTAATTAATGATTTGTAAAATGTTAGTGTTGAAGATGGCCAAGAAACCTTAAGCATTTACCCTGTTTTAACTTACCAGTTATTCCTGTAATTCCTATCCCATAAAATTTCTCATAACCTATTTTTATTGATTTTTTTCTTTTTAACTACTGTAAAATGCTCATTTGATTTTTAAATGCATTTTAAATGTAACACTTTTTAAAGAAAGTGTTTGGGTAGCTAAGGAGAACTTGATAGTGTAAATATAAATTTATCTTTCTTCTACTGCAAATTGTGTCTTGTTCACTGTGTTACAAGAAAAGAAAATTGATTGTATTAAATAAAATATAGTTCAGTATCCCCTACTTCAATGATATTTTTTTCAGTCTAGAAAATATCTGAAATCCAGAAATCACTTATTTGTTCTTTAATCAATACTAGCAAATAAAAAATGGGACCACAGGTTAGGGACAGTAATTGGAATCGCTTAGTGATGGCAATCCTAGCACAATCATATCCTATCATTGAGGATTGTGGGTTGTTAAGCATATCCCAGGTGTCTCACAGACATGCTGGTAGGCAGGTAAAGCACAGGGGTTTGGAGACCACTGCCAGGTGAGAATGAGTAAACAAGATGATGTGTGATGCAAGTGGATCTGAAACATGGGTAGCTTTGCTAGACGGGGGGAAGTGCAAGTAACTTGCCGGTTTGTAACCTTCCCTGCTGGCTTCCGCATTTATTTTGGTCATGGGAAGGCAGCAGAGAAGGTGCCAAATTGCAATTATGTGATTGTGGGATACTGCAGCCATCATAAGTGTGAGCCAGCTACCAAGTGCTCATATTATGATCGGGTGACTGCAGGGATGCTGGGATATTTAGAACTTCAAGGACCTGCCATAAGTACTACTTGTTCAGCACTATATCAATTTTTAATAGTCACTGAATGAGGACTACGTGTATTCAAGCTTTGATCTACTGCTGTCTAGAATGAGTGAATATCCAAGCAAATTTTAATATAGTATTTAAGTTTTCTTAAAGTTAATGCAAAACTAATCTTTGTGTACAAACATAAAATACGCACAGTTGCTTGTGGTATTAAAGTCAATCCAAAATCTATCTAGTCTTGCATCCCTAGAAACTAATGGATTTTAGGTGATGCTCTAGAAACTGAATTACATTTTTTACTATTTTAGAAACAAATTGAAAATAATTATGTAATTATTTTCCAAGAAATACGCCAGTTTTCTTAAGTATATAAGCTTTCAGTGAATTCAGGTCTCTTCAGATAAATGAACTTCAAAAAGTCATATATATGCCTTTTGTATGAATGAGTGTTTTAGCCTGTCTTTTAAATCATCATAGAACCAGTTATGACATATGGATAAATAGGAACCTTTCATCCCTGTATACAAAATAAGTTCCATTCTTTTTACATGTAGCATTTTGTTTCTCATCATTTCCAACCTTTGTGTTACCATATTTCAATCTCCCTTCTATAGGAATGAATGGATGCAGCTGAAGCAAGAGTATTTGACCCTACAGAAAGCCAGCATGTCATCCCTGAAAAAAGCAATGACCAAAGCAAACACTGTGCCTCTTGGAACAATGGAAATAGATGTCTGCCCAGCAGATGACTCTGCAACAAGAAATGGCAAATGTAAACATAATTGTGAATTTTTTGTATTTCTTTTTAAGGAGAAGAGCTTATGGTTTAAGAAAGGATGAGAAACATATGCATTTAATTTTAAACTTATATTACAAAATTTGTTTATTTTAATAAAATAACACAGACTTCCATAGAGTGAAGATTGATTTTGGATATGGACTACTTGTTCATCTTAGGACCTTCTGATAAAGATGTTCACATTGCATAGAAAATCAACCAGTGCAATCTCCATCTTCGCTGGAGGTGAGATCTGCTCTCACCATTTTGTCCTTCCAAAAGGGACTCAAAACCTGGCTCTGCTAGTTGACTTGAGGCTCCCTATGGAGGAATTCCATGCTGAAGGAAGGGGAGCGGAGCCCCATTTCCATCCTGCTCATGTACTGGTTCCTTGTTTACTCAATTTTTGTTACTGTTTTGATGTAATATTTTAATGTTTTTGTATTTGGGTTTTTATGATATAAGCCACTTGGAGTCACTCGATGGGTGGCATATGAATTAAATAAAATAGAAAAGCATGGTATTTGCTGATAGGACAGGAAAGCTTTCATGTAATTGCAAAGGTTTCTAGTGGTTCTACTGGTGAGGAATGGAATCCATTGTAATCTACCACAACCAGTGGGCATCAGTCACTGTTGACTATTTTATGGCTTGGTATTGTCCACTCCCCTTAAATCTTGCTTTAGTTATCACATGGCTTTTGCATTTTTTAAAGCAAAATTCCTGATGAACGGCCTAGAACGATCAACCTAAAACAACATTCTATAGCATTTGTATATGTTCAGAAGGACCGTAGAGGGAAATACTGATGTTTTGCATGAGTTGGCAATATTTGTCTGCAATGCTTATACATGGTTTATAATCAATTAGCCAAGTGTTACTTGTGCCTCAATAGAAATCATTAGAAATAAGTGACTATTTAAGCACTATTGATGACATCTAGAAAGTATTCAGTTTTGTCTGAACTTTCCTTTAAGTTGCATGGACAGTTTATTATTTACAATATGTCTTTAGCTTGTTGAACCCTAGTAATAATTTAAATTAGAAGATTCCCCTATTGATTAAGTTAGTTTGAATGTCTACTTTCATTAGAATGGGTTGTAGATGAAAGAAGGAGCTGCATTATGGTAATGAAAACAAATTCTTAAGATTGAGCATGTTTATCAGACTTTCCACTTTCCAGTCCACTTTCAAGTAACTAAAGTCTCAAATTTTTGCTGTATTCACAGCAGTCTGTTTATATATTGGTTACACAAATAATTTCTTAACTCGGTTCTCTGGTCATTTAATTGAAAAAAATCAAACTTATCCGCAGTCACTGATCATTCAGAAATGGCTGAGGGTCTCTCACAGATATGTCTTTCCAGAATCAATTAACTTTAAAAAGTTAAAATTAGCTAAATTAATAATGTTAATAAACTTATTTGTTGAGATTTTTTTTTGTAATAATGCATGTAAAATGTCTTTTAAAAAAGATTTATGAATACATACATGTTACCTAGTTCAAAAAATTATGTCACTACATAAAATTTTACTACCAGTTCTATTGCCATAGCTTGGTGGTTGTGGCAGGGGAAGGATACTGTAAAATCTCCAGTCAGAGGTGGTATTTGCTGGTTCTCCAAACTACTCAAAATTTCCACTGCCGGTTCTCCAGAACTGGTCAGAACCTGCCGAATACCTTTGCACTACCAATAGTAATCTGTGTATGCCAAACTGTAACAAAAGAAGTACTTAAGTCTAGCAATATTATTCCATTACCTATATGAAATCATAAGTTTATTTATTATGAGACCAAACTAAGAATTTCCATTAATGTTCTTTTTCAAATTAATAGGTATCAGCAACAATGATTTAGCTCCTGCTGAAAAGATTCATCCAATGGGACCCCAGTTTGAGAGTGGAGTGATTGTGAAAATCCTTGGTACTGATCCACTGCCAGGCAGGAAACACATCAAGGTAATGCTTTAGTGCTCTTAGAGAAGCAATTGTCTTTTTCTTGGGATATTCTTTCTTTCTTTCTTTCTTTTTCACATGTATGAACCATCTCCTGGAGAGAGAACTGTGATTTTACTTTGTGTAGTCTGATTGTCAGCTACTATAGTGATACACATGATTTAAAGAATCTTTACATCTGGATTATTTAACTGAAGAAGTAGAGTTCACTTTTTTAAAAAAGAATTCAATCAACGTAGCTATAAAAGAGGTCTCTATATTTCTACAAGTGTACTGAGTCCAACCCTTCTTGAATTCTATTAGACCTTTTCTAGCACCAAAATAGCGCTAACCATTAGTTGACTAGATTCCTGTCCATTGGCATGACCAACAAATCAGTTTGTTGGTCATAGGCATGTTGGTCATAGGCATGGGCCATATTTAACAAAATGAAATTCAATGTGGAGAAAAGTAAAGTCCTACATGTAGGCAAGAAAAACCAAAAGTACACTTACAGACTGGGTGAAACCAGGCATAATAGCAGTAACTGTGAGAAGGATCTTGGAGTCTTAGTGGACAGCTAAATATGAGCCAGCAGTGTGCAGCAGCAACCGAAAAAGCTAATGCAATCCTAAATTGCATTAACAGAAGGATACAATCAAGATCAAGTGAGGTACTAATACCACTCTATAAACCTTAGTAAGACCACACTTAGAGTACTGCATCCAGTTTTGGTCACCACACTATAAAAAGATGTTGAGACTAGAAAAAGTACAGAGAAGAGCAACCAGAATGATTAGGGGACTGGAGATTAAAACATATGAAGAACGGTTAGAGGAACTGGGCTGGGCTAGTCTAGTAAAGAGAAGGACCAGGGGAGACATGACAGCAGTGTTCCAATATTTGAGGGCCTGCCACAGAGAGGGAGGGGGTCAAGCTATTTTCTAAAGCAGCCAAAGGCCAGACAAAGAATAATGGATGGAAACTGAACAAGGAGAGATTTAACCTGGAAATAAGGAGAAACTTTCTGACAGTGAGAACAATCAACCAATGGAACAGCTTTTCCTCGGAAGTTGTGGGAGCGCCATCACTTGAGACTTTCAAGAAGAGATTGGACTCCCATCTGTCAGAAATGGTGTAGGGTGTCCTGCTTGGGCAGGGGGTTGGATTAGATGACCTACAAGGTCCCGTCCAACTCTGATTATCTGCTATTTATCTGTTGGTTTAATTGGAACTTAACATGTAACCCTGGTCTTTCATGCCAGACATTGATTAGAACTGTATATCTTGAAAATCTGTGTCCTAATCAATTGGATTTTAGAGAGCTACAACACTATGTATGAGAGAGGTAGAGATGGAGCAAAGGAGGTAAGGATATATTTCACAAAGATAAAGATATAAATGGAATTCTTACTCATTTCTTGAGCATTATTGTATTGCAGTCAATTATATTTTTCTAAATTTGCAGCATTTGCTTTTTTTTTCTGTGTACATTTTTTGTCCCCACTGTGTGATTAAAAAATATTGTTATTTTCCTTCTTCTCTCTTCTTAACAAGTACAAAAGTTAAGAAGAGATTGTAATATAATGTATCTGCTGTGGTGCATCCATTTCATCACAGGACATGCTAACAACACTCGCTGATGTTGCTTATGTTGATCTGCTGGAAGGAGATACAGAATGTCACGTACGGGTTAAAACACCTGGAGATGCACAACTTTTAATAAACTCACATAAAGACCTGCAGACAAAAAACAACTGGAAACTTGAGATCCTTACAGGTGAGGTTAAGCATTTTACATTTATGTGGTGTGCACATGTAATATCAATTTTGGGAATAGTTTAACATTTGTTAAGGTTATAACTCTAGGTATTCTGGTACTTTCCCCCCAGAATTTTTTTCCAAATCTAACTGGTATCACTTCTATGTTTGTGTCTGGAACATAAACCATGCATTTCCCTTTGTTAAAAAGAGAATCACTGTTAATAGGGATTACAATTTGTCTGGAATGCCAATTGCTAGATACTGGTAGTCCTCGACTTACAACAGTTCACTTAGTGACCATTCAAACTTACAACAGGACTGAAAAAAGTGACTTATGACCATTTTTCACAGTTACGACCTTTGCAGCATCACCATGGTCACATGATCAAAATTCAGATGCTTGGCAACTGAGTCATATTTATGAACATTGCTATGCCTCAAAGTCATATGATCCCCTTTGGTAACCTTCTGACAAGCGAAGTCAGTGGGGAAGCCAGATTCGCTTAACAGCGGGGTTACTAATTTATCAACCGCAGTGATTCAATTAACAGCTGAGGCAAGAAAGGGCATAAAATGGGACAAAATTCACTTAATAAATGACTCAGCAACATAAATTTTGGGCTCAATTGTGGTCATAAGTTGAGAACTACCTATATAAACCCTTTTAAATTATGATGATGGAGAGCAGTCCAATAGTATATAAACAGACAAGCTGATTAAAAATGCTGTGTTTCTTATTCCTACATTATAGTTTATTCTTTGACCCTTGAAATTATTACATAACAAGGAAAAATTCAAGTCCTATTTTCCTCTGCTTTCTTTTAATTTTTAACTATTGTTTTCAAAATGTTAAGGCCCATGTATACAACTGTGTAAAAGTGGGGTCATTCAATAAATGATCTCTGATGGAAGGGCTAAAATAATTAAATATTTCATTTATCTTTTATAATGTTGACTTTTCACATTTATGTACAAATGTAATGTATTTTCTCTCCCTCTCTCTTAGTCATATTTCAACGAATGTAAAATCAGGAACAGGTTTTGAGTTCTTATATTTGCTGTTCGCTTCTTCCTCCACTCCTTTTGATAGGATTTTAAGGCAGTATTTATACTAAGAGCTCCTATTAAAAATAAAATATTTATTTATTCATGCAGTACAGAGTCAACAGTACAGAATACAAAACAGAAGGAAGATGCATGTTGTATAACTTGAAAAAAATTGCAGTCTTTTCTCTCCTAAAATGTTTCCTTTTTCAGAAGTAAGTTATGTCAGTCACTTTCATCCAAGTAGGAATAAATGGGGGAAGTGGCTGTACATGATAGTTTTACTTCTCATGTCTAATGATTTTGTGTGCTTAAGGTAGAGATTTAAATGGGTTTATCAGTGTACCATTTATGCATAGGACTTTATGTGCTTTTGGATTAACATGCTTTCTGCCCATGTCTCCCATCACGATTTAGTCCTATTCATGTGTACACATTTCTTTATTGTTATGGGTGTGATAAGAACATATTTCTAATGCAAGAATAACAATGTATTGACACAGCATGTTAAGTAAAATTGTATACTTTGGTTCAATGCACTTGTATTAAGGTGATCATGAACAAAGATACTGGCAGAAGATCCTGGTGGACCGACAAGCTAAACTGAATCAACCTAGAGAAAAGAAGAGGGGCACAGAAAAAGTAAGACAAATGATCTGGGACTTCTAATTCATACACAGATATTAATAAAATGCCAGGTTTCATTTTTTCAATGGGAGATGCACAAATTCAGATGCACTGAGACTTTTGAGATCTAATGCCAATCAGAATAAGACCTTGTGAGTTAGCTTCTCTCATGGCTGCTTAAGGATGAACAGTCCATAACCACAGCGCAGGTGGCTAGATTCTGCACAGCAGCACCGGGGATTCGTAGGAAAAACGTGTCTAATCCACCATAGTTATTTTATACAACAAATGTGGCAAACCCATTGCACTCCTTTCCCTTTTAGTATTAAACTGACTACGGGCCACACAGTTTATGGATTGTAATTTTAGTATAGTTAGACCGTATACAATCAACAGACTGGATTTTATCATAGATTTTAGTTATTTATTATACTAGAATTTTTAATTGTATATTTACTGAGTTTTTATTTGTTCTGGTCTCTGGTCTATGACTGTAATAAACTAAATTGATCCATCTAGCACTGCTAAAACTACTTATCAATATAAAGCAGCTTTAATTTTTTAAGATAGTTCAGTGATTCTGTAGTAAAATTATGTACCATTTCAGAGGCGAATAAATTTGTTACTGCCCGGATTTTCCATCATCACATTCTGCTGCAAAATTATATGTAGTAATGCATTTGTTAGTCTTTAATACAGTATATCTCAAGACTTCTTTTTGTTGAAACTGTTGAGGAATACAGGAAAAACTATATTAACACCAGTCCAATAACTGAAACAAAGAAACTTTATTGTGGTCATAATGCAGCACAAGGGAATTGGTATTCAAATATCCAAAACTAAATTGACAATATTAAGGTAAAATAATTTTGGCTAAAAAGAAGTATTAACCAATATTAATACAGGTATTCCTTGGTTGCCAACTACTTTTTACAACCAGTCCTCCAGGTTCTGGCCATCCCAGCACCCTTGCAGTCATATACACTGCTCAAAAAAATAAAGGGAACACAAAAATAAGACATCCTAAATCTGAATGAATGAAATATTCTTATTAAATACTTTGTTCATTACATAGTTGAATGTGCTGACAACACAATCACACAAAAATTATCAATGGAAATCAAATTTAGCAACCCATGGAAGTCTGGATTTGGAGTTACACTCAAAATTAAAGTGGAAAAAAACACTACAGGCTGATCCAACTTTGATGTAATGTCCTTAAAACAAGTCAAAATGAGGCTCAGTAGTGTGTGTGGCCTCCACGTGCCTGTATGACCTCCCTACAATGTCTGGGCATGCTCCTGATGAGGTGGCGGATGGTCTCCTGAGGGATCTCCTACCTACCGCACCTGGACTAAAGCCTCCCCCAACTCCTGGACAGTCTGTGGTGCAATGTGGCGTTGGTGGATGGAGCGAGACATGATGTCCCAGATGTGCTCAATTGTATTCAGGTCTGGGGAACGGGCGGGCCAGTCCATAGCATCAATGCCTTCGTCTTGCAGGAACTGCTGACACACTCCAGCCACATGAGGTCTAGCATTGTCTTGCATTAGGAGGAACTCAGGGCCAACCGCACCAGCATATGGTCTCACAAGGGGTCTGAGGATCTCATCTCGGTACCTAATGGCAGTCAGGCTACCTCTGGCTGGTAGGAGTAGCCAGATGGAGGGTTGTGCGGCCCCCTAAAGAAATGCCACCCCATACAATTACTGACTCACTGCCAAACCGGTCATGCTGGAGGATGTTGCAGGCAGCAGAACATTCTCCACGGTGTCTCCAGACCCTGTCACGTCTGTCACATGTGCTTAGTGTGAACCTGCTTTCATCTGTGAAGAGCACAGGGCGCCAGTGGCGAATTTGCCAATCTTGGTGTTCTCTGGCAAATGCAAAATGTCCTGCACGGTGTTGGGCTGTAAGCACAACCCCCACCTGTGGATGTCGGGCCCTCATACCACCCTCATGGAGTCTGTTTCTGACCGTTTGAGCAGCCACATGCACATTTGTGGCCCGCTGGAGGTCATTTTGCAGGGCTCTGGCAGTGCTCCTCCTGTCCCTCCTTGCACAAAGGCAGAGGTAGTGGTCCTGATGCTGGGTTGTTGCCCTCCTACAGCCTCCTCCACATCTCCTGATGTACTGGCCTGTCTCCTGATAGCACCTCCATGCTCTGGACACTAAGCTGACAGACACAGCAAACCTTCTTGCCACAGCTCGCATTGATGTGCCATCCTGGATGAGCTGCACTACCTGAGCCACTTGTGTGGGTTGTAGACTCCGTCTCATGCTACCACTAGAGTGAAAGCACCGCCAGCGTTCAGAAGTGACCAAACCATCAGCCAGAAATCATAGGAACTGAGAAGTGGTCTGTGGTCACCACCTGCAGAACCACTCCTTTATTGGGGATGTCTTGCTAACTGCCTATGCTTTCCACCTGTTGTCTATTCCATTTGCAAAACAGCATGTGAAATTGATTAATCAGTGTTGCTACCTAAGTGGACAGTTTGATTTCACAGAGGTGTGATTGACTTGGGAGTTACATTGTGTTGTTTAAGTGTTCCCTTTATTTTTTTTGAGAAGTGTAGTAGCAATCTGGGTACTTAGTAATCAGCTTGTAGTTACAAAACAGTTACAACGTTGCATAATTGTTATTTGCAATCTTTCTTGCTGACTTCCACAAGCAAAGTCAATGGGTAAACTGGAGGTAAGATCACAGTACCCTTCCCAATTCAGAAGCCATCCCCACCTCTCTGACTCTTCACATTCCATCCCTGCACTCCCCACTGTCTGGGAGCCACACATATCTACCCATTCTTGTGCACACTCTCTGAACCTCATGTTCACATTGTGTCTACCTCACTTTTCTCCTTCCCAAGCCTCATTGAACTCATGCTACATTTTGTCAGCTATCCACATACCATCTCCTACGTGATAATAGCTTTTTGCTGGGTAGCCTGCTTGCAAGCTACCTTCACCACAGTCTTTAGTTGTTGGAAGCTGGCAAAAAGTTGCAAAGAGGTCTTAATGATCCCTGAAACTCACTTAACAATAGCAATGGGGACTGCCATCATAAAGCGGTGGGCACCTGGTGTCATGGTTAGCAATAGAATTAATGAGAATTCTAATGTTAGTCAGAATTAGGCATTATTTCAAAAAAAACATTATAGATTGTGTATAAAACTGAGGGATAACCTGGATCCAAAAGTAAATCCTAACTGTTTTGTTAAAAAAAAATGTTTGAGACTACACCATCCAGCATTCCTCAGTCCTTGTGGAAGTTGTTAAGATTAAAGCCTCTGCCCCAGACACAAATTCCTTGTGTTTCTGAACACACTTGGCCAAATAAAAGTATTCTAAACCATGGTAGACTAATTGGCACTAAATAAACCAAGTTTGAATCCCCATTCCACCATATTGCTTACTAAGGTTTTCTCATTTGGTAAGTCTATATTGCCCACTAAGTTTCTGCAAATCTTTAAAAAAAATATTTGAGATAAAATTAATGATTAAGTAGCCAACCTTTTAAAAGATTTTTTTAAGTTGGAGGTACATATGAAGAGCAATTCAGTAAAATGCATAAAATTGCCAAAAGTAAGCTATGACTAATTAAAATAAAATTAAAATTGTCTACAGGCAATTGGGCTGCTCTTGTCCAAATAAAGTATATATTTTATTTTAAAGTTTTTTTGTTTCAAATGATAGTTTTATGGATAATGTTCATATTTTCTGAATTAAAATCGTAATACAATATATTTTTTTCTTTTTATAGCTGATAGCAAAAGCTGAAAAAATGAGACTGTTAAAGACTCAAGAGATAAGCAAGCATATACGTTTCTCTGAGGATGAGTAAATTTACGACTTACATGAAATGCTTATAAGGAGAGGAAATAAACTTACGTTAAAGTATCTCATTGTTTCATAATGCAACCAGACAAATGAGATTGTGCTGAATTTGACAGAATGGAATACTACTTGAGCCTGTTTGGAAGGAATACGTTGAACAAGCTCCTGTATGTATGTTTGCACAAATTTTTAGTACACTGAATTTTTATAAATTGTTGTAAGAATGAAATAAAAAACTGAAATATTTGTTTCTTAAAATAAATGGAAATGAGACATCCTAAAAAGTGCTTAAAATGGGAGATTGTTTTGCTTTCTGATGATGGGGAAGAGGAGAAATTAGTGACACAGGTTTCCCTGTATACTCCATTAAAGAAGACTTAAACTGTAAATGGAATCAAAATTAAGTTGTATATCATCAGTTTTATTTTATTTGCAGTATCAAATTTCCTTGCTATAAATTAAGCAGCATGAGTTTAACACCATATTTTCTGTTTATAACCCAAAGTAATTCTTCAATATTGGTATACAATAAAAAAACCTGTAAAGCTTTATTTCATAGTAACCAAAGAATATTTAGTAATTCTTACAGCCTCTGTTAGTCAGCTCTCACAAATTTTCTACCAGTCCTCTGGAGCAGCTTTGTTCAATCAGGAGAAATACACAAAAGAGAATTTGCATAAAAGAGCATTCTGTCCTCTTTCTTGTGGACAAGAAGGAAAACCATTTTTTCCGGCTCCAACCCATAGATGTGTATTTTTACTTTTCCAGTGGTATATCCATGTACTCATGTGCTACCTATAACAGGATAATTTGTAGATATGAATGATGTAATTGGCATTATTTCTCATAACCATTAGGAAATATTTTCAAACACACTTAAACAAGATTTTATTTTGCCATATTGCAAAGCACCATCTTCCTGGACTCAGTCCGGATGGCTTGGATCCCACCTTTTTTATCTGTTTAAGAATCTATCAGAATTGTATATACAGTCCAGTTTCCCTTAAGCTCTCAGAAGGAAAGAAAGATACAGATGTTACATTACGTTATGCTTCCAAGATTTTATGATATTTCACTGTTACCTTAGTGGCTGGGAATTCTCTATTTTTATACCCCAGATATCCTCTACAGCAGGGGTATCAAACTCAAGGCTCACAGACCAGATCCAGCCTGCTGGGTTCTTAAAACTGGCCCAAGGGCTAGCCTGGAAATAGCAAAGGGCCAGCCCTGGTGTCTCTGCTAGCGAAAACAGGACACGGTGTTGTGGCCTACAGATGGAACTGGCAGCAGAATCAGACAGTAGTGAGGAGGTTTGGGAGGAACCTTGGCCAGTCTTGGAGGCTGAGGAGGGCTCAGATGAGGGCTCTGAATCGGAGGCAGGGATGAGGTCAGGCTGGCAGTCATCAGCTGCCTTCAAACTCAGACAGGCAGTGAGGCAGGGGAGTTTCTGGAACCGGTTCCCAGCCTGCGCATGCGCAGGGCTACCAGAAGACAAGAACAATTGAGAAAGCAGGGTCGACTCAGGAGTTAGGCCACACCTCGGAGATGATTGGCCCCTCCCATAAGACATAAAAGAGAACCGATTACCTTTTGTGAAGGAAACAATTGTTAGACTTTATCTGGACATAAAGTTGCTATGTAATAGGTGGAGAAATGTTTAAGTACTTTGTCAGGAATAAGCTAAGAAATAAGTTTTGGATTTGGTGCAGACAATGCAAATACTAATTTTGGTGCTAAACTAATGAAGGAAAAATTAATTCTTTCTGCAGAATAAAAAAAAGGGGCTCTCAAAAGTATTTGCAGTGGTGAGTGTAATCCACACTATCCAGAAACTACTGTTGACAGGCTCTCCTTGATATAGTTTCTGTTATCAAGATTTACAAGTACTTTCATATTTATATCAGTAAAACCCATATGAGTGAAAGAATTCAGTAATTTTATTCATTTGGATTATCACAAGATTTCTGTATATACAAAACTTGATTGGCTTTTTTCTGTTTGCAGTGGATGATAAAACTCTTTCTAGGTCTCAGTCTCATAATAATTAATCCCAGCAACAACTCTTGGGTTACTTGATGATCTTTGTGTTGAAATATGGTTCTCAATAGCCCTTTCTATTTAACAACACAATAATGGCAACAAAACTTTCAAATTTTGAGACATCCTTATGCTCACAATTATCCTAACCCTAACAAAAATGATGGAAATAATTTTTTAAAAATCCTCTGCTTCCAGCCATTATTATATAGTTATAGTACCTTATTATTATGTTAAGCAATCATAACCTTTTCCCGATTTACATCTTTTAATGAAAGAACAATAGTTAAAAATAATTCCAGAGCAACAGCATTTCAAAGTATGCTAACATACGGAATTATTTAGCTCCAGATGAAATAGTCAATAGTTTTTAACCAGCTTTCCACAACTTGGAGTCCTGAAAATATACAGCTTCATTTCTTCTAATTCGTAGCAGTATAGCCAGAACCTAATAGGAGGGCTTAGATTATTGAGCATAAGAAAGGGCAACAATGATTTTCTATTATAAACTGGATTAAGTATTTAGAGTATGTTTATTTCTATATACCAGTACTTCTCTATCCTTTTAACATATACTACTCCTTTTGGGTCTATAGCTGGCCTACTGGAAGACAAAATGAAAGACTAGTTGAAGTTTTTATCTGATCCAGTAAAACTTTTTTTATGACCAATTTTTAGTATAATGGCAACTGGTTATTGTTTGTGGAAAATAATGTGTCTCCTTCCTCTTGTGGCCAATTCTATTATTCTACTTATTTAAAATGTAGCTTTTTTAAAATCGAGTTCAACATCTGATGATGCCAGATTGTGCAACAATAATATAGAAGTGATTTGTCATTGTTTTCTTTCAAATTCCCTGCCTGGCCTACAGCAGTAGAATTCCCTAGGGATTGGCCATCCAAGTACTTCACTTAATTTTTTCAGTGTCTGCCAAGATCAGCTAGGTGCTGCAAGTTGCTTGGATAATAATAATTTAAGTAAGTGTTAATTCAGCTATGCATTTCAGAATGTTAGATAAAGGATTTCAACCAAGCAGCCTGGGAGGTATTCTGAAGTAAATCCCCTGAATTTTGTGACCTTTACCACTGTCTTTAACTAGTATTTGTTCCCTTCCAAGGAACTTTTATGTTATCCTAATAGACGTCAATCAGCCTTAGCTTAAAATCTTCTTGCACAGAACAAGATTTGGACTCGGGGACCTTTCAGTCTATCATATCAACTTTTTAGGGCCATAAAGTGGGATGTACAGGTTGTAGTCCTCAGTTTACAACCACAATTGACCTCAGAACTTATGTTTCTAAGTGAGACATTTGTTAAGTAAGTTTTATCCCATGCATGACTTTTCTTGCCACATTTGTTAAGTGAATCACTGCAGTTGTTAAATTAGTAACAAGGTTGTTAAATTAATCTGGCTACCCCATTGGCTTTGCTTGTCAGAAATTCACAAAAGATGACCACCTGATCCCAGAACACTGCAACCATCATAAATAAGAACCAGTTGTCAAGCATCCGAATGTAAATCCCATGACCATGAGGATGCTGCAAAGGCCATAAATTACTTTTTTCAGTACTGTTGTAACTCTGAACAGTCACTAAATGAACTGTTGTAAATTGAGGACTACCTGTATACATGACAGGAATGCTGGGCTTTTTTTCCTCAGAATATGCTATTTAATTACACCAGGCTGATCTAAATTGCTTCTGAAAAGTAATTTAATTTTAGAACCAGGGTGCACTTCCATTTTTCAATACAGATAAATCATGCTTCAACAAGTTTAGACATAGACATCCCTTCCTGTTCTTATCTCCAAATTATGGTTCAGTCTTAAATTGTCAAAAGTTGCAAAAGGATTAGAATATTTTCTCTACTTTATTCCAACACCATCTAATTTAAATCTGTTAGGTTATATTATCCATTACTTTAAACATCAGACAGCTAATTTGTTTGGGTGAGATTGGAGGTGTTTTATGGGAACATGAACAGATGTAAGCATGTTATGGATTTCTCAGAACTTAAAAAAAAGGATTGGGTGTTGGGGGAAAACTATAAACATCTGTACACTCTTTATCAGAAAAATATGCAACTCTCCTATACATTTTAAGGATAGTTAGCAAGAGCAAAAGAATTAAGAAAGCTTTGCCCTAGCAACAAGAACTAAGTGGGTTCTAAAAATGACAAATATCTAGTCAGTGGCATTTCTGTAATATCTCTTTTCTCTTTCAATAAATCTGATTTTACAAATGTCTGAAAAAATCTTTTTTTCTCTTAGTAGGGTTTGATATGTATCCCTTTTCTCTATAATCAATCTTTTTTTTCCATAGTCTTTGATTTCCCCATGAACGTATTGTTTTCTGAGCTTATTTAATATCCATGATCTCCCTATCTTTGTTTTTGAAATCAACTTTCCAACAAAGAGATAACGGGAACAGTCACTAATTTATTTGAGAATGGCCATTTTGCCTAAATGTAAAATTAACGTAATTTCACTTATAAGTAATAAAATGGTTGGATAACTCTTTACTCCAATAGTGAAAGAAGTATATTTGAGAAGGATAATTACAGTAGTAGATCATTTTGATATATATGCTTTTAAAGATACAGACCGCCCATTTAGCATTTATATTCATGACAGGTAGCATACAGGAAGAAATAAATAAAAAATAGAGTTTGAGGGTGAAGGTTTGTTCTCTGAGCTTGTAGGTTGGTTTCCAAATGTGTTGTTAACAGGCTAGGTAACAGCTTCAGCAGGGTTTAGGGGATGCCAGTGTTGTTCTGTTTATAAAGGCTTTGTGTGATCAGTAGATCTTGTAATGATGAGATCACGTCAGGCCAGGGTTGCATCAAGTCAGGGTCTTGTGATGAGTCTCGTGATTGGTCAGGTGTAGGTGTGTCAAGTGAGGATCCCAAATCGAAGAAACAAACCACCTACTCAATAACATATTCCCTGGGATTAAATTCAAACACAAAGAAGAAACAGGCTACAGTTTACCATTCCTCGACATTGATATAAGGAGACTAGACAATGGAGAGCTGGAAACCCACATCTACTGCAAACATGGACCAGATCTTCAGCTTTGCAAGCAATCATCCCACCACACACAAAAGAAGCTGTGTCCAAACCCTCTTCAGAAGAGCCAGAGCACACTGCAGCACCACAACACTAAGAAAAGCAGAAGAGAAACAGCTGCTTGACAGTTTTCTCCATAACGCCTATTTGAAAAATGTGTTCTAACACACAGCACCCAAACCACAACATACCACACAGCCAACCACCACAAAAACTAACCCTACCATACCTGAAGATGGAATCATACATTCACAGATTATGTTTGATACTTGCTGTTTTTAATAAGAGAGGAATGTCCTATAGGAACAGACTTTCTGATCAAGTGGTTTAGTTAAGAACTGATTCCTAGACTCAGAAACCCGATTAATTTCGAAACAGCAAGGTACAATTTTTTTTATCAAAAAGGGTAAATTACTTCATTATTCACAGAAAAACAGAACCAAGAGCATCTTATTCCCAATAGTGTTTATAGTACCTTCAAAATTTGATTTATTTTCTGCCTTTTTTAATCCTCAATGTAACTTCAGAATTAATTTGATATATATAGATGGCAATAGGTATCTGTAAGTTATAGTTACTATGATGTTCTGCTTATGGTTGGGTTTTGTTGATATGGGTGAAATTGCAATCATATATCACTCTTCACCAATCTGGCAATAAATCCCATTTCATTAAAATATAGGTCTGAGAATTTGCTGAATCTATTAAAAATTAAGACATTTTAAGACAATTAAGACATTTTAAAAGCCCCATTAAGTTAAAAAGAAACCTCATGTTTACTATTTGGTCTATGCAAATTGATTTTACAGTAAATGTATTTACATGTCAGTATTTCTTCCCCTTACCTCTGTTCCTTGTCATACTACTTCCTTGAAGTTCTAAAAGTTAAATCAAAATGGTATTACAAAATAATACAATTCACAAATAACCGTATGAGCCTAACCTTGAAAATAAAGCAATATCCATAGCATATCTGCATACTAATATCTGTTGAACCAGGTGAATTATAGCTTAATGTAAAAATAAGTAGATGCATGAAGGAATAACCTTTACAACAGAGAAGTGGGGATTTCTTACACTGATTAAGCTAACCATTAAATTAAATCAGAATAAGTTCATATAAAAATCAGCATCATTACCATTTTAAACACACATATCTACACCTAATATTTCTTCCTCCATCTGTTTTCCCCATGAGGTGTGAGTGAGTGACTAGTCCAAAATCGGCTGGTCCACATAGACTTCAATGCTCAGAATTCTGGCTGGGAAATCTGGGGGTTCCATCTTAAAGTTGCCAAGGTTGAGAAACACCACTTTAAAGAATGGCAGCCCATAAAGTATCCATTACTAAGCCCATATTTCTTGGCTCACTTTCCTACAGAAGCTAACTCAGTTGGACTTCATCCTAATTAAGGCTTCTCAAGATCATGCTATCAATCTTCATATAGATTTTATTTTTCAAAATCAACAGGAATCTGTCTCATTTTAACATTTAAATTTCTCAAACCAATGTCCCAAAACTGTAGCTAATTAACTCTTAATGGGGAAGCCTTGCTGAAAGACTTTTTTAAAAAAATCAATATTAGCAGCATAGTTCTATTAATAGACGTTCAGAACTAAGTCCCTCTGCATTCAGTGGAACTGGTGCAGATAGAAATATTATACAGAATATACGGAATATTTGCATTTATTAAATTGATATCTCACCATTCCTCCAATGAACACATCTTTGTGAAGTAAATTGAGTAGAGCTACAGTTATTACCTAGAGTCACCTAAGGCAGGGGTTCCCAACCGTTTGGACCTTAGGGACCACCAAACTCATAATTTAAAATCCTGTGGATCACTAATATGAATTTTGACCGACGGTGGCTTGCTGACATTGGTTAGAGAGAGAGAAAGAGATCTGATCTAACCTTGGAGGGCTGGTGGTGATATGCTCTCTCTCTCTCTCTCTCTCTCTCTCTCTCTCTCTCTCTCTCACACACACACACACACACACACACACACACACACAGAGAGAGAGAGATCCCTCACACACACACACCCTCCAAGGCAGCCATATTCCTAACCTGCTTTTCAGCTCCTTTCTCAGGGGGGCAGGGAGAGAGAGATCCGATCTAACCTTGGGTGGGGTGAGAGAGAGAGAGAGAGAGAGGGTATTCCGCAATTGGTAGGAAAATGGGTGGGGGATTTTCTTGCAGCCACTTTCTGCACAGACCCTGGGAAAATCCCCCAAAAAGTCTGCAGGAAAATTCCGCACCCTGTTTTCCTACCGATCAATCATTCTTTATTTGGCATCGCAGGATACCATTTCCAGCTCCGTTTTCAGGGGGAGAGAGATACACTTTTGGATTCATGCAAGGAAAGCAGAAGCAGCAGAAGTCTTTCTTTCTCTCCCCCCAAACTCTGCCAGAAATGAGTCTTTGCCAACGCAGCAGGATGCCTTGCAGGGCCCTAAAGACTCATTTCTGGCAGAGTTTGGGGGAGAGAAAGACTTTTGCTGCTTTCCTTGCGTGCAGCCAAAAGCAGAAGAAGAAAGAAGCAGAAAGAAGCAGCCTGGTGGCCAGGCAAGTTTCCCCCCTCTCCCCATACCTCGTGTTGTTCCGACACAAGCCTTGTGTTCCCGCGGACCATGTGGGCGACGCAGCCTGGTGTTCCCGCGAGCCCAGATTAATTGCTTTGCGGGGTGCTCTGGGGATGACATTTCTCTTTGGACCACCAAAATTTTCTCACGGACCACCAGTCGTACGCAGCCCACTGGTTGGCGACCACTGACCTAAGGAGTTCTTGCCACGTATAGTTAAATCAAACGGCATAACAACAATTGTACTGTATATTGGTATTGAAAAAGCCTTTGAAAAGATGAAAAGGTAAGATGAAGGAGTAAAAATGGTTAATATCAGTAAAACATTAACTGTGTTATGTAAATATCTTTTATGCATGAAATAACTTGGCAGTAGATAGTAATGATGCAAGTGTTTTATAGACTGACAGTTGTAACATTTCACAGTAAATATGTTACGTAAAACCTGAAGGCCATTTCTTCAGAAGGAACAACTGGAGCGTGAAATTGCTTTTATGGAAAAAAAGACTAAACTAATCCAAAATAGGCTAAAACATACTGCATCTGGAGTAATATTTATATCAAAGTATTGGTAAACATTCCTGATAATCAGAAATTTGACACACCACTGTACACCTGGGTCTTATTCATTTGTTTACAATTTACTAGCCTGTTCTTCATCTTGATGGATGCCGAGTAATGTGCAATAAAAGTACAATAAAATACAATATTACAACAATTAACCTTTACTGGAAACAAAAAGCAAGAAAATTATAACTTACTGGGAAAAATAGACAAATTTAAAATGCTTTGGAAAACAGGCTGTTGGATCTGGCATTGAAGGACTAAATTGTTAATGGCAAAATTACTGCATATGCCTATTAGAGAGTTAATTCACCTCGTACTGCTGGCGCCAATGTATCCAGCAATATTTTATTCAGTGCTCATGCAGTGAAACTTCCAGCTGATACAAGTATTTGGAGATTATTCTCCTCTTGCAACTGCTTAACGGTCCTACCCCTTTTACTTCATTTTTCTCTCCCAGTTTTCTGGAATTATCAACAGAATAAAAGCAAGGAATATGCTGGGTTTAAACATACGTGTGCTCAGTACTGCTCATCTATCCATTGATCCTCTCAGATGATCATTATCTCTCTGGAGTCTTTTGCTCCATCATTTCCCAGAGACTAGGTAGACTTCGGCAACAACTCCAGCTATCTGTAACCAGCCAGTTCTTGGGTCTTGGATGAAGATTCTGTATCTCTGGGACTTTCCATCTCTTCCTCCAAGGAAGCCATGTGTTGAATTTTCTTCTCTCTCTACAGTCTGGGAATCAACAAATGCTCCACACATGCATGTCAACCTTACTCTCCAACTTTTGTCTCCAACCGCTCCCTCCTAGAACAGTTCTTAGTCCTTATTTTCTCTCCTCCTTTTCTAATTTTGGATTAGACATGGTCTACATCTGCCCCACAACAGTCCTCACTAGCAGCCAGTTCAGTTTATTGAATTGCACCTGTACTTCAAGTATTT
The DNA here is from genome assembly GCF_049901735.1 of Notechis scutatus. Classification (NCBI taxonomy): domain Eukaryota; kingdom Metazoa; phylum Chordata; class Lepidosauria; order Squamata; family Elapidae; genus Notechis; species Notechis scutatus. Next base: position 26,107,823 of record NC_142012.1, read on the forward strand.
CAAATATACCTGTACTTCAAGTTTAGAATTGTCAAGTGCAAGCAACCAGAACAGCTTTAAGAATGGATCAGATATGTTTATTGTTGATCACCAATTTGCAAGGATCTAATTTTAGACTGTCTTGTCTTTCCTTGGGAAAAGCAGATATAGACTGAAGGATTTTACCTTAAACATTTCCTCCCCCAAATGGACTCTAAACTATAATCCCTCCAAAGGGCCTCCTGTCCTTCAGCTGGTGGTCACAAAATTGAGTTTCCTTTCCTCTTTTTTCACCCTTCGCTGACTTACAGCAGTACAACAGCAGCCATTCCAGGCCATTAAAAACACAATCCACACATAGATTGCTTATCCTGCCAGATATATTTTCTTCTGAAACCACTTTTGGATATACAGATGTTCTTCATTTAATGACCGTTAGTTTAGTGACCATTTGAACTTGTAATTGAACTGTACTCACAACTGGATGTCAAAGTTCCAGTAGCTGCAGTACCCACAGGGTCACACAAATGTGATTTGGGCAGCCAGCCTATATTTCCATATGTTGCAGTATCCGGTGTCACGAGATTGTGACTTCTTCTGCCAGCTGCCCACAAAGTCAATGGGGAAGCTAACAGAAAGTCAAATGTTAGTCATGTGAGGTCTTTGCTTAATGATCCTTGGTTATTTTCTTAATGACAGTAATTAGAGACTGCAAGAACTGCTGTCACTAAGTAATATGGTAATATAACATTGCTTTTTAGTGTATTGCTTAGACATGGAAATTCCAGTCCCAATTACCTTAGTAAGGACTACCTATAATGTGAAAGTCTTGAAGGTGACTGTATGCCAAATCAGGGGGTTTTTCTTGGAAGAGTCAAGAGAACCCTAGATTCCAGATTTCTGGGTTATGATAAAAACTGATTGGTTAGGGAAAACATTTCTGCTAAGCTTGATTCTGAACCTTGCTATTTCTAAAGTCAGGGAAGTTGATTTTTCATGCAAACCTCTCCCTGGATTGATGGAGCCAGAAAAATGACATGGGGTACTAAGCGGTAATGTAGATAAAAAATTATAAATAGATAATAGCATTTAATTCCCATGGAAACACAAATAGATGACAAAGATGTAGACTTTATCAGGCCATCCTGAGAAGATCTGTTGTTCAAATCAAGTTGTATTTTAAACTATTTCAAAAAGTATATATTAACGGTCAAATTGTTGCCCAGAATATAAAGAAAACTGACAGATATGCACCTCTATCAATAGATGGGTGATGCAGATATATGCTCTGAATGAGAAATATGAGAGAGAGAGAGAAAAAAAATCAAGTGAGCTGTCTGTGGAACTGAAGCCATTTACATCCCAATATAACCAAAAGCACTATAATGACTATTGATTTTTTTAGAAACAAGATGTGATCTTTAAAAATATCTTGATCCAAGTAATTCTGGGAACCCTTTTTGCTGAACCAAGCAGAGCCAAACACTTTGCTCTTGCCTGCCTTTCTTTTTACACTTTTAAGGTTTCAATTTTAAACAGATTTAACTGGAGGTACTTTTTATTTAAATCAGAAAAATGAGACACATTTGAGACAATACCCACCTATTTGTTTATAAGACTATTTCCCTATATTAAAGCAAATATATTAAAATTTCCATTTCAATTTATCAATAACTTTTGAGGAAAAAGCAATCAACAAGCTTGCATCATCTAATGCTTGGTCCTTTCTTCTTCTTTACATCTCTCTACTTGTCTGGACATAAAATGTCCTTGCTTGCTGGCAGAAAACCCTCAAATATGGAGCCAGGTTTCTATCTGTTGGCAGGAACAGCCATTGAAATGTTTCTTCTTTGTGTTTTCATCAGCTTTGCCACAGAGGACAGGATGGAGAGGGGAAAAAAAACCTTTTATTAAGATCTGAAAATCAAAGCTCACAGGGAAAATGTGGTAGCCAGCCTAGAAGAATCTTGTTATTCTTACATTTTTCGGGGTGCTAGTTTACATTTTTTTTAAAAAAAAAAATCACATATTCTGGTCGTTTCCAGAAGCCGGTGTAAAAGACAGCTCTTGCACTTTTCCAATATAGAAAAAATCCAACCATCACATATACTACTCTAAGATTAGAGATTCCTGCCTGTTGCTTCAAAAGAACAGATGTTGCATTTCTTTGATGCTTCCATTGATGGCCGCTGTGCCAAAGGGAAACTTGAGTGATCCATTCTTTTATTTTGATATTCTAGAAAACAAGGCAGATTCTAAAATAAACTAACCCAGCAACAAAACGTTGCAACAAAATAACTGTAAAAGGCTGTCCAAACAAAACAAAAACAAAGACATGTTAAGCATCCTTTTAGATGGCCCTTAAAACCCTGTTTAAAGACAGATTTATTACCCTGGATCAGGAAAGCTCCACTTTGCTAGTAGGTTTAAAAATTATATCACACAACCCTGTCCTGCCTGCTGATGGGCTACGGAGCTAATGGGGCTTAGCCCCCAATAAATTGGCTGTGATGTCTTCGGTAAAACGTGCTTAGCTTTGGGGTGCAATCCTAGAGCCAAGGAAGGCTCCCTAGCGGAGTTTGAACCAAGCTTCACAATCAAGCTCCGGCCAAAGTGACCACTGGGGTAAAAAGGTCGCTTTAGCCTAGAATCGAAGCCTTGGGGAACCCCTAAGGTGACCTAAATAGGCTCGCTCCGCCAACCCCTCTCCTCCTTCGCTTTGGCTTTCCCTGCGACCGTCCTGCCGAGCAAAACCTGAAGCCTGGGCGGCGACCACACCTCTGCCGGCTTTATGGCGAGCGCCGCCTGGCCACCACCCTGCAAATTCGTTGAGAAGAAACGCCGCTAAGGGACCTTGCGGCCGCCTGGCGTTATTTTAGGCGGTGGGATGGGTGGATTCTTAATATCCGTTTCCACGCCTCCGCTCCCTCCCCACCCCTCCTCCTCCTCGGTTTTTAGCCAGCCGGTAAAGGCACGGCCGCAGCCACCGGCCGTATTTCAAGGCGCTGTCCATGACCTCATCGCGAACGCAGCCTCCCCTTTTCTTCGCTCCAGCTTTTCCCACTCGCTCCGCGGATGTGTGAGGGCGCGGGCGCGGGCGCGTCGCGAGGGAGAGAGAGGGAGAAAAGAGCGCTACGGTATGCCCAGCGCTAGTCTCCCTTCTCCTCTCCTTCTCCCCCGTCAACCACGCACACGCACGCGCGCAGATAAAGCTGTTGCTGTTGCTGTTGCACCGCGACCCGGAGGAACAGATTGAGCACAGGCGCTGAAGGAGCGCCACGGCGTCCGTCGCCAGAGCGCAAGGAAGCAGCAGCAGCAGCAGCAGCTGCGGCGGCGGCTGCTGCGCCTCCGACTTTCCCGGGGAAGGTCATTCCCTGACCAGTCTCGCTTCACGGCCCACGCTTGCACCCCTCGCCCCCACCCCCGCCCACTTCCTCGCAGGCGGAGGCGGCAAGCTGCGAGGAATTCGGGCGTGCTTTCTAGCCGGCTGTGCCAAGTCTTTTTTTTTTTTTTTGCCCGAGGCTGGAAAGAAGAAGGGCGACGGGTCACTGAGGAAGGTGAGAGAGACTGAGAAGGGAGAGAGAAGCCCGGCTAAAGCAGCTCCGCGCTACTTTAGGGACTAGTAGTAGAAGGCGGCGGTTGGTGGCACTTGCCACCAGGCGATACTTCCGTCGGACTGGAGAGACGAGCGGAGTGACGGATCGCAGACTCAGCCCAGGGACGGAAGATGGCTTCCCCCTCCTCCCCTGGCCCTCCTGGAGGCGGGACGTCGCCCCAATCCAGCCAGACACGCCTTCGGCAGGTGGGTGCGCTCTATGGATCCCGCGGAGGTAGAGGGTGGCAGCCGCTACAATCACCCACCCTTTTACCCAACTGGCACACACACACACCCCGCGTAAATACGCGCGCTTCCCCATTCCGGGATTCCGCTTGTCTTTACATCTGGGAAGAAGCTACCTTGCGATCGGTGGGGATTTGGGTTGTGAGGAGGCGCGGTTGGGACGAGACCATGTCGGGTGGCAACTCCAACGCTAATAATAATTCTTTAAAAGGTCCATTTCATCAGCTGAGCTGGGGAATGGAAATGACCAAGTCAGGTTTGTGCGCGCAAGTGCAAAGGAACTGACTGCTTCACCTCGCAAGGTTGTCATCGGACAAGCTTGTTGACACCACTGGTTCCCTTGTGCTATTGCACTCTGCTGTCCCAGACCCCTGCCAGACGATCACCTTCTGTTTCAGCTCCTTGCTTATACCAAATTCCTTTACGTTCCTCTCAGCATCCTCTCTTGTACCACCACATTTCATAATAATTAATGCCCTAATCCTGCCTTTCAGTCATAACAAATGAGCTTTCTAGCCTTCATATTAGTGTATCCTAAGGAGAGACTGAACTCCATGTTGTTTGCTATAGATGGGTAGCACAGAGAAGTTTTACCCTGGTAAAACCTGCAAATGTCATGTGCACGGGAACACCCAACATACAAGCTTATCTGCATTACTACAATACAGAACGCGTCCGTTTGCACAATATGCAAGATCACTAGACAACATGTTGCCTGTTTTTTTTAGTATTATTTTTCTGTAGAGGCTGATGTGCTATATGCAGGTACAGAATTTCATATAGCATACCACACAGCAATTGCTGCATCCTCCTTCCAAATGACATCATTTATCTATATAACATTCATGCACATTTGCTGCCTAGCTTAGGGATCATGCAAAATACAGTAGAGGATCCATGTATATATTTTGTCATACTACCTACACCATATCACATTTAGTGATGACATATAAAAACTTCCATTTATCTCATCAGTAAACATACATAATTCACATTACTACTGCTTTCGCCTTGCAAGCAGATATAACATTCTAGTTCATTTCTCCCAGCAAACAAAATATTGATAGCACGTCTGTCATTTATGAAATGTTACATAATGTTTAAATGTTAGGTATAAAAACCATATTTTGAAGGTGATGCAGTTTTGCCAGAGTACAGTTTCAACCAATAACCCTGGGTGGGAAGGAAGGAAGGAAGGAGGAAGGGAGGGAGAGAGGGAGGGAGGGAAGGAGGGAAGGAAGGAAGGAATGCAGGCAGGCAGGCAGGCAAATATAGCATTTAGTTGTCATAAACTCTGTGTGATAATGCAGAGATACATTCCATGATGTGTTACTGAATGATACAGAATGCAGTTTCTACTGTATAGAACAGAATAGTGCTGCAGTGAGGGTCTTTCAGGATTGTGATTTTGTATGAAAATGGAAGAAGCACTCAGTTCTACACTGCTGATTACTTGGAAAATGCAAAGGAGTACCAGTTATGTTTTTCACCTGAAATGTATTTTATCATGCATTTATAATACAAGAATAGCTACATCTCAGCCTGTATTCAGTCATCAGTAAATAATGTGAAGAATGAGAGAGATGTCATTTAGCAAGTAGCTTGAGCTGCAACATCAGCAAAGGAAACTAAAAATATTTAAGTAATAGTGCTAAAAAGTTTAGCACAATAATCTCAAAGGTTATCTGTTCATGCAATGACATTTAGTCTTTATTTATTTTAAAAATTGAGTGTTGAACTTTTTAGGGGGCTCTTTTCATTTTTATGATTGCAAATATTTTATATGTACAATTCATTTTATTTGTACATACATTTGTATTGTCTGTTAATTAGATTATGTTTTATATCTAAATTATGAGCTGAAACTACCCTTCTGTTGTCTTACTTTCTTTTTGGCTTTTTTCTTAGACTGATAAGCTGTGTCATGGATAAAGGTAATGTCTAGCTTTGTGATTTGAGAGATAATTTGGTTTCCAGTACCATCCATTAAATTATCTACAAAGAATTTGTCTGCTGTGGTGAGCAGAGCCTTGCAAAATACTATTAAGATTCTAATTGGAACCACATGGCTTTAGCAGGTCTGTCTCCCCCCCCCCCTGCATAAGGGTACCATAAAAATGTGCTATCTATCAAATTCTGAAAACAACTGTAGAACAATATATATCTATATTTGTACCATATATTAGTACTTCTTATCAAAATGTATCTGTCATATGAAAAAAATGTTAATCAAATTGTATGCTTTTAATTAAGAAACAATTATGCAAAGTGATGCATGTTTGGAATTACCAATTAATTATTTTCATTTTGTATTGTCTTTTGTGGTACATGAAACTGGAAGACATATACGTTTCAGAGAATACCACATTGCAAAGGGTTTGCTAGCATTGTTTGCCTGCCTGATCTCACTTGATATTCCAAAACTACTGCCAACTTCAGATTTAAGAAAATACACTGCCAGTTCTGATTATATCTAGATTAATTTAAAATATGGAAGATTCTGGAAATGAATAGAGATATTTAGGGTGGTGTCCATTTCCACATTCACAGGGATTATGTTTAATTTAGATTCACGAACTATTTGTTTTTCATGTAAAACCTTTATAAAATATTTGCAGTAAAATTTGTATTGTTATTCTGTCTGTTATGTGACAATAAATGATTAACAGTGTATAACTGCAAAGATTTGAAATGCAGATAGACACTATATTCAGATTGTTACTTGAATAACTAACATTTAATTCTATTAAAGGTCAAGCTGATAACTAGTCATTTTTTATTTGTTTGTCTGCTCTTCTTGTTTCAGTAGAAACTAGAAAGACTCCACGTCCAATAAGTCAGTCCCAGTTTATTTTTAGTAAGAAGACAACTGAATGAAAATTTATTCTGAGTTAGTTTTTCAGTGCTAGGACTTGTGAATAAAATATAATGAAGTTTACTGAGTTTACAGATCTTTGATGGTTGGTGTCTACTTAAGATTCATAAAGCTTACAAGAGAGTTTGTATAATCAGTAATTTTTGAACTTTATCATTCTAAATTGCTGGTAGAGGTCTGTGCATTTGAATACTACATGCATTTTTTCATGTGCAATTAATTTTGCACTTCATTAGTGCAGTATGCAGAAAATTTCAGATGGAACTCTGGATGGATCTCTTCAATATATATTGAAGTCCATACCTTGCAGTTCATACCTAGTAATGGAATGTACTATTTGTCCATTTATATTTCTGCCTCTTCTGCCTCAAGTGTGGTTGCTTCTTACATTATTATAACCTGGGAAATATTATAACCTCTTACAGTCTTGCTCCAGTGGTGAATTATTAAAAATCTGGCAATTTGTTAAAGGTAGGTACATCATCTAGTTTGTTAGGAGGTTGGAGACTAGTTAACTAGCATTCATTTAGTATAGATAAAGATTCTGACCCAAACTGGACTACTTCCAGTTAAAATAAAAGTTTTGGAACTGATTAAATGACAACACAAAATGATAACACAAAGATGGTTGGTATACCTGCTCCCAGGATAACCTGGGTAATCTGAAATTTCTTCAGTTGCTTGGCAGTGGATGACTTGTTTGTCCATAGCTGCTGTATTCTAGTTCAAACATCTTGTGTAAACATGCTGAATGACATCTGACTAGAAGGTGATTTTTAAAAAAATGTATTTCAAAGCATTTTTTACATCTTTTGGGAACAATCAATTAGAATTTCTCTAAACCCTCTCAAGATTATGAGAATCTAAAATCATTTTTCTTTGCTTTTTTTAAACCTATACCTGTTTTATAAAATAAAGTAAAATGTGTGGCTATGTAACCTTTTTTGGAGGTCACTCTATCCATGCAAACTTGTTTTGAATGGTGAATTCTTCAGGTGGCTGAGTGACAGTAATAAAGACAGCAAAATCAGATGGGTTTTTGTTCAGGAACAAACCAAGGTAGAGCATTGCTCAAAAGTGAAAGTGGAGAGATAATTCTTGTTTTTGCTTAGCTAGCTTTCGGTTGCCCAGTGTTAATGGGTGAGAATTGTGCAAGGATGACCTTGGCATTAAGGCTTTATTCTCTGTATTTGGAATGGGAATGCTTGGTAAGTGTAAGGCACACTTGTAGGCTTCATACTGAAGTTGAAGCCGGTGGCTATGGACTTGATCCGGGGGATCACTCCCAGTCACCCACCACTACTTGGTGGCAAGCGATGCATATGTTTATCTTGCTTGTTGATTAGAACAACTTGACAGCATCATCTCAATCTTTGCTTTGAATGAGACTTTGCATACGTAGAGAAGTTTACATCACAGCAGAGTGGTATTGCTTGAGGTGCTACAGTGCTGACTGGGGTGATAATCAAATTGCTTTGATAAAGATTTGTACAACTCTACATGTACAATAGCGAGTAGCAGCAGATTCGGGCCAGGTACGCAATTACTTTCACATGACATTCCTGCAAGCTGTTTGCAGAACACTGATGTGTTATGGAATATACTTAAGAAATTCTGCTCTGCATGTTCCTGGCTACTGCCTAATCTATTAACAATATAAGAGCTATCATTCATAAAGTAATTGGATAGTAAGCTAGATGCTAAGGTTTGAACTAGTTATCCTCTTTAAGAAATGTATATGTATGTGAACCTTAGCTTTGATTCCTGGTGACTCTGTGGACAAGTCCCTGCAGCTTTTATGGCAAAGGGTTTTTTTTTGGAATTGTTTGCTCTTGTCTGACTCTTAGGTCTCAGAGAAAGTGACTGGCCCACCCAGTTGGTTTTATACCAAAGGTGGGGACAGAATTCACATTCTCAGTTTCTAGACCAGTGATGGCTAACCTTTTTGGGCTCCTGTGCCAAAAATTGCATGCACATTAGTACGCGCGCACTCGCGTGCCAGCACCCAGAATGCAATGTGCATCCCTCTATGCCCCCTGCGGATGCGCACACAATCCCCACCACCTCCTTACCTGCACTGTGCCTCACAGCTGATTTTTTGGCTGGTTTCAGGCCTTTTTCGGCCTCCCAGAGGCTTGGAAAAAGCCTCTACAAGGCTTTTCAGGGCGAATAATAGGCCCGTTTCATCACTTCCAGCATTACAGGAAGTGACAAAACAGGCCTATTGGTCCCGAAAAGCCTTGCAGAGGCTTTTTCCAAGCCTCTGGGAGGCTGAAAAAGGCCTGAAACCAGCCAAAAGATCAGCTGTGAGGAGCGTGCATGTGCAGTGAGATAAGTTTGTCTGCATCTCGCATGCTGGCACAAATGGCTCTGCGTGCCACTTGTGGCACGTGTGCCCTAGGTTCACCATCTAGACTGATGCCTTAACCACTAAACTGGCTCTCTTTAAGAGATATACTGACTAGCAAATATAGAATTAGAAATAATAACTCAACTTAATCCTGCACTGGATTAGATTTATGATTAACCAGACTCTTCAATTTCTTATTAATTTTTATTGAAAATAAATATGAGCATTTGCTTTGAAGTTATATTATTGAACATAGTATTGGAAAGAATTGTTTTGCATATGTGTACCTTGAAGCAGCCTTCATCCACCCATCCTTTTTTTAAAATTTGATTGTCAGTCTTCTTAAGAAGAAGCTTCTATGGAACTCTGTATCATGTCAGGAGTCTCTGGTACTATTGATTGGGCATCCTATTACCAAATGGAAAAATCTCTGGAATGATAAATTTAGCTGAAGAATTTATTCTTTTCTAAAGGTGTAGGTGCAAATGAAACTGTGAAGATTTTTAAAAAAGAGTGTCAAGATGTATTATTTTTTAACAGTGTTGTGGGTGACTTGCCATGACCTCACTTGCACTTACCACAACACAGTTATGCTCTGACAGTGCCACTCTTTTCTCTTAGTTATTGTCAGGTATACCAGTCGTTTCTTCTTAAGAGGATACCAGCTCATAATGGTTTTAAGGTGTGTAAAATCTAACACATTGTTATATGTTACTTGTAATTGAGGCTTGCTGATTTGCTGTGGGTTCGATTAGAGATGTATTTTGCCAAATTCTGGAAATGGTGGGAATGCCTTCACACCAACTATTTCTTTTTCAGCATTTGTATTTTTTTTTAGTTCTTTCTATTGTCTGCTTTCATTGCTTTTGAAAGAGAACTATTTCCTGGCTTCCAAGAAAGGAGGGTACACTTACCATTTTATCTGGGAGGGGGGAGAAATTTATATGGGGTATTCCACTGTAATTGTTTTCTAAACTGTACCTTTACCTTAAAATAGAGCAGTTCCACTCATTTCAACTTCCAGAAAATAAGGTGGAACATTGAATCAGACTTTTGTTACTGAATTGCCAATCTACTTGGCAATTTCACTTTCTGATTCTTCAGCAATAGCTAGTCAATTTCAATTCTCCAGCTTCTTAGGAGAATTAGTGCACAATCAAGGCAGGACTTAACTGTTCTTTCTGGGGGTACTTCTGCCTGATTCTCTTGCCATATTTTTACATAGTTGACGTTATTTTAGCTTGGGAGATACTAAATGAGATGCAAGAGGAGGGAGGAGACATAGATAAACCAAATGAAAGAAACCAGGCCCAGTCCTGCTTTTTTCCCCTCATTAACAGGTGATGAAACCAGTATTGGAGCAAGAAGAAAAAAGCAATAAACTTTCCTATGATGTGTGGCACAATATCAGTCAGCAGTGATTCAGGCACAAAAGAGACAGGATAAGAGTTTGGCAGTGGGAACAATACAAGTTATACTGGCATAGTTTGGGGTGACACAAGAATAGTCAATTAAAGGCAGCTCTTTAATTCTGTACTGGGAAAAAGTCTACAACAAGATAAGCAGAAATATACTCCATATATAAATAATACATGAAATGCCTGTTGGGACCTTATGTACAATAAAACCTATTTAGCTTATTATTATTGAAATTTTTAAAAAAGAATCATTGTATTACATTTACATTTTTATTCTCTTTTCCATTCTGTTTTCTTCAGATTGGTGTCTTTCTAATTAAAAAATTAAGGTGAGACTACCTTTTTGAATGGAAAACACTTGTACAGCTTTTCACTAAAAGCAAAAGGATTAAATGCTATAATTTCTCAAAACAGTTATTTAATTTTTGAAAATGGGTGTGGTCCAAGAGATTTTTGAAAGTGGGAAATTAAATCTTAAATTCCTTCTAGACAATGACCATAGAGAAAACTTACCAACTTCTGCATTCCCAATTTGAGTACAGGAGATAATCTCTTCCCATTTTATTTCTATATAATAAGTTTACACAACCCACTTTTATACTGTTTTAGTTTTTAACTCTGGATTATTGCTTACATGCTTGAAAGAATTGATTTTTCACAATTGGGAGAACCTGCAGTTTCCAATAATTACCCCCCCCCCCAATTCCACATTTTTAATGTCACATCTTACATTCTGTTGGAAAATCAGCTTTCAGTTGCATAGAGAAGCTTCAGCGTTGAAGAAGTTGGGAAGCTAATTCATGAGTTCTTTTATATCTAAGGCAGACAGAACTCAGGTTTGGAAAATCTTTTTAAAGTTATTTTTATTAAATTGTAATGTACAGTAACCAGACGCTTATGCAAAAACATAACATTAATGAATGACATCTGAGTTCAGAAATAAAACCAAACCATGTGCTCCAACTTCTTCTTGCTTTCCACATATGCATCCATTCTGGGTTATTTCCTTTGGGTATTATTTATGTTATTTATTTCAGCACTATAATGTAGGATAGAACCAATCATTACACTATTATACAAGACCTGAAAAACAAATATTTTCTGACTTATTTATCATTTGAGATATACCAGCAAATTCTGCTGTATTTTCTAGTTTACTCTGGTGGGAAATAAAGTATTTTAAATATTTTATTTTAAAATATTTTAAAGTAGGAATATCTCTCCCCTCCCAACTTGCACTATAGGAACAATATTTTCATTAACTCTGAATGAATCAAATGAAGCTCTTAATTACATTACCTTCAGAATTAGCTCTATACTAAAAGGATAAAATTACAATAGATAAGATGACCTGAAACTCCTGGTTTAAGGTAGAAATTGTGATAGAAACATTTGGAAGAACTAAAAAGAATCATGCAAAAATGTGAGTCTTTTGTTTGAATTTTGATTTTGTTTTGGCTCAGGGTGAAACAATTAGTCAAATTAGTAAAAACAATTAGATTTCACAGTAAAAAAATATATCTAGAGATAGTTCAAATTATAGGAACGTTTTGGAATGATTTGTGAAAAGTTACATTTTCTTACAGTAAGTTTAAGAAACTATTTACACCTGTTTTTCTTCTATCTACTGCTTGATATATTCCCACTGAGTTCAGTGCAGATCACTCTCATGTAAAATTCCACAGGTTTGCAGTCATAGCCATAAAACCTAATGACAAAATGTGAAATTTTGGCTTATTGAATATAATCCATAATCCATAACAACTATCAAAAATTTGGTGGGTGTTTCTAAGTTTTAATGCCATAGCAGATTATAGCCAACACGGGTTGATTCCTTTATGCATGAACTACTTGCAATTAACATACAAATATAGATTTCTCTGTAATTTGTCTGATAACATTAAAATAATAGCTGTTTTTGTTTTTCCTACCAACTGCTGGGATCAATTATATGTGACTGTTCCACATTTTTCTGTCGTTGGTAATCAAATCATGGCTGTGGTTGAGTCCAACAATACGGCTGTGGTTCCCACCCTAAGAGGAAAAAAGCTGACTACCCTGGCACTGTGCAGTCTGAGAACTTTTGTCAAGTATCTTGCTGCATATTGTATAACTAATTTAGTTTTAAAAAGAGAAGTCTGCATGGTTGTAAACTACTCTGGCTTATCTGCATGCTTTAATTGCTCCCACAGAATATAGGAGCACAATGAGGCAAGGACTTGAAACTTTTCAATGCTAAAGGAATCTTTGTTTACGTAACAAAAGATTCATTCATCAGAAATGCTTGCAAAAGATTAGACATGAGTGTATGCTGCGTTAACCATTTGATTCCAGCTATACTGCTGTAAGTAGGCTCTATGTATAACCACATCTCTTCTGTATATGTGAACAAATTTCATGTAGCATTTCCTTAAACACTGATGATAAGCAGAGTACTAACTGGTAGGTAGTGGTAGGTGTTTTTGCTTTTTCATTTGTGTCTCTGCCTCTGTCTCCACCAATCCAGTCTGTTACATAACTGAGTGTTTGAAGTGTAGGCTGCCTGTCTTGATTTCTTTGCTTGCTATTTATTTATTTATTTATTTATTTATTTATTTATTTATTTATTTATTTATTTATTTATTTATTTATTTATTTATTTATTTGATTTGTCAATTGCTTACAAGATAGTAGGTATAAGATATAAACATAGTTATCAATACATGAAATGGATACATATAAGAAAAATAAAAAGAAATAGGACAAGGCCGGTAGGCATGTTGGTGTGCTTATGCACGCCTCCTACAGGCCTCTTCGGAAAGGGGTGAGGTCAATAGTAGACAGTCTAAGGTTAAAGTTTTGGGGGTTTGGGGAAGAAACCACAGAGTCAGGTAGAGTATTCCAAACATTGACCACTCTGATTCCAGGGGTCTTCCAGAAACTATGGGCAGAAGAGCAGAACTTATACTTGTAGCCATCACTGTCCCAGGAGGCCATGATTTGCAGACTTAGTAAACTGTTCCATCTTCAGTCCTGGGAGGATTCTGGTAGACAGAGTGTCACTCAGACAGGCGCCAATATTGCTTCCAGAGCCCCAGTGGCTTCAGTTGGCCATCTGGAGATTGAGCGGGGATCCCTGATCCGGAACTATCATTCCACCAGAGTAATAAGAACTATCCAAGCCTCCAGGGGACCCTCCACCAACTGCATCTATGATGCAACCTGGAAGGCTTTCAGCGATTGGTGTCGTAAGTATGACATTGCCCCTTCTGGGGCCTTGCCCTCTGTTCTATCCTTGCGGGGAGTGGAATCTTTGTCTAGACATCCCACGGTCCACAGGTTTCTGAAGGGTGCTACAAACCTGAGGCCTCCAGTGGTCATTGAGATCCCACATGGGACTTCTTTAAAGTACTGCAGTCGCTGACTAAGGCCCCATTCGAACCACTGAGGTCAATTCCCTTGCAGTTTTTTGTCTTCTATGGTGGTATTTCTGGTAGCGATCACCCCTTCTAGATGGATTTTGGTCCTGGCAGCCTTGTCTGTCAGGAAACACATCTAGACCCTACCTTTTGTATCTAAGATACTGGGTTCCTCAGATCCCAACACATAGTGTTACCTGATTTCTGTCCCCTTCCGTTCCACGACTTAAGAGTGTAAGTGGCACTCCCTAGATGTTAGCAGGGTGCTTTGAATTTACATCAGACATCCCTCTACATTTAGCAAAACTGAGGCCATGTTTGTGTCCTTTCCCCTTCCCATTGGGGGCAACAAAGCCTCTCCTCCCACCTTGAGTAGGTGGATCACGGCATGCATCGCACAGGCCTTCTAACCAGAGCCTTTCCAGTACCCCAGGGCCTAATGGAACACTCTGCTAGGAGTGCCTTGACTTCAGCTACCTGGGCCACCCAGACACCCCTAGTGGAGATTTGCAGAGTGGCTACGTGGACCTCCCCGCCTCTGTTCATCAGACATTACCGCCTGGACTCCTATGCCTCAAGGAGTGCGGCTTTTGGCAGACAGTTGCTTCAGTAAGTGGTTCCAATTTTGGAGAGACTTGCTGGACGAGGACCCTCCCGTGGACATGCGGGCTTTGATATGTTCCATCCTGGGCTCTCGCAGCAGCATTTAGGAGAATGGCCGTTGGTAAATTTACCTGAGAACGTCCTTTCTATGGATGCTGCTAGAGAGCCCAGCCCTTCCCTTATTTCGTGGTAAGAAGTGTTAATGTTACAGATTCTGTTTGGCTTTCAGAGACACTTCCTACAGCCTGTCAAGTACCTTCACCAAAGCTGGGGGGAAACTCCCACAGGCAGTCCTTTATATACAAGACAGACCCAGCTTGATGATGTCATCAGGAGGAGTCTAACCCATCCTGGCCTCTCTAGCAGCATCCATAGAAAGGGCGTTCTCAGATAAATTTACCAACGCCCATTTTATTGCAAAGTGGTGGTATGGCTTTGTGTTGCTCAGTTGCAGCCACTGTTCAAATGTCCTTGGAGCTAGAATTCAATAAAAAAAGTCCATGTGCCTGTTAGAGGTGCTTGCTTCTGGAATTTTCTTTCATCCATTCACAATTTTTTTCAGAAATGATTAATTTGTTGATTTAGCAATCTACCAATCACTAGATGGCAGCAAAAAGATAGGTTTTTAAAATATCTTTGACTACCAGGTAGTGGCTGCCAGGATGCAGCCATTAGATACTGTAAATGTTGAAGAGTTACACTGTTTTTGCATACATTTTATTAAAAGTTTTAAAGAGAAGATAAAAAATAGCAAAAACTAATACAGAAAAAGAAAACAAAGAAAAAACAGAAAAAGAAAAAAAAGTGCAGAAAAAAGAAATAGAAATTTCCAATTTTTGTTGCAGCAAATTTATGTATGATTACAAAAATATCTCTTTGTCTATGATTACAAAAAGGTCACATTTTTATAATCTATTTTTTCTAATTATCAAAATCACAAATCACATTTTTTCTGTTTCATGCAAAAAGTGTATAAAGGATTTCTAGTCAGCCACAAATGTAGACATTGTCATTTCTTTGATCAAGAAAGTCAATTTAACCATCTGTGCAATCCTTCACTGATACTTCATTAAACACACTCTGTATGGATAATGTTGAGCATATTATAATCACCGCCCCAGCCTGGGGCCTTAGCTGTGCCAAACTGGCTGAAAAAACATCTTTCAGAGGGGATCCCCCTTTTCTAGAGTCAGCCAGATCTCGGTGATGCATGCCAGGCTGACTTGCTCCTTGCCAATAAGATCTTGGATAAGGAGATCTTTATTTTTGGCTGACCTAGTATTCACCAGCAGTAGCCAAACCCCAGAGCCTCAGAGTGTATGCTGTCCAGGTGCTGGAAATGAGCTCGAGGGGCCAGAACATGCCATCACTACTTGGAAGTAGCTCAGGAGTTTGTGGCCTGGTCCTATCTCAGATTATTTCAGGTCCAACCCACGTACCAGATATGATCTTTTCAGGTCAATGGCAATGTGAATTGGTGAGAGTTATTCTTCCTGTTATGCCGTCGTGTCCCTGAGATTCTCTTAGGCTTACTCCATCTGCAGAGTGGCTAGACCTATTTGAGTGGTCTGCCTCTGGCAACTAATGGACCTCAATCGGTTGGGTTATCCTGGGACTTTGCTGCATGGTCCTACCAAAGCTCTGATCATGTCCTAGAAAAAAAAGGCGACTGAAGCTTTGGATAGAATTGTGCCTGTGTGGCCTCTATTGACCCATTGCTCCCAACAATCCCCATGGATCACAGAGGAGCTGTAGGTTCTGAAAAGGACTAAGACGTACATAGAGTATCACTGGAGGAAAATGGGGGATGAAGCCAACCAACCACAACTTAAAGCTAATATTATGGCAGTAATACCAGCAAAACACCATTATTTCCCTCCATTATTACATTAGCAGAGTGTCACCTGGTAGCTCTGTTCAGGATTACAAAGGGTCCCTCTGGGATCTTCAGGGTTGTGCAGAGAAATTTGTGAAACACCTGATGAACAAAGTTACTACAGATTCATTCTCAGTTGGAACCCATGTGTGTGGCAGGTTGATGCGTGATGCCTCGGAAAAGGTCTTACATGGTTACCTGGGAACAGTTCTAGCCTGTTGGAGTTTATGATATGGGTAAAGTCCTCAGTGCTGTCTGTGCAATCACTTGTCAATTAAATCCCAGTTCCTCCTGGCTGGTAAAAGCCTCTAGAAAGGTGATAGCCAGGTGGATTCAGTCAGTGATAAAATTTATCACTGCAGGAGGAGATACTTCCAGGATCTTTTGAAGAAGACCTTGTTCACCCTCCTTAAAAAAATCTTTTGATCCCACATGCCTGGACAATTTATGTTCAGTCTTCTCTTAGAGAAGATGATAGACAAGAAACTTGCTTAGCAGTTTCAGAGGATCCTGATTGAAACAGATTATTTAGATTGGGGTGTCAAACTCACATCATGGCATCGTTACATGACATACCAGGACTTCCCCCCGCTTTGCTAAACTGGCTGTGGCTGTGGCCAGTGCGTGACGCATCCAACCTACGGGCCAGGAGTTTGACAGATCTGATTTAGATCTATGTCAGTTTGGTTTCATTCATAGTTATAGGACAGATCAGCATTGGTTACCGTTGTGGATAATTTATTGGAGAGAGTGGGCCGAGGGTAAAGCATCCATCCTTGCTTTCTTTCACCTTCCAGAAGCTTTCAATATAATTGAACATGGTATCCTTTTGGACTGGCTGCGGTGTTTGGGGGTGGGGGTAGAGTCTTGAGCTGGTTTGGTTCCTTTCTCCAAGGCTGGTCCTAATTGGTTTGATAGGGAGTTAGAGGTCCAGTCCATGGTTGCTCCTTTTTGGTGTGCTATAAAGCTTTGTTATCTCCACTGCTTTTTAACATCTACATGAAACTGCTGGGTAAGATTATTCACCACCATGGGATGAGGTATCATCAGTATGCTCATACCAGGTGACACAAGTGATGTTGTTGCTTGCCTTTCGCAATGCCTGGAGTCTGTGGGAGTCTAAATGGGGGACAACAAACTTCCACTGAAGCATAGGCTGAGTGGCTTTGGGTGTGTAGAGCTTCCCATTCCGGATTTTAAATCTTTAGTCTGAATGGGGTTGCACTGCCTCAGACAGATCTGGTTGACAATCTGGGGTTCTCCTGGACTCAAGACTCCTGCTTGATGAGCAGGTGGCAATCATGGCGAGAAGAGCCTTTGCAAAACTTTGTGCACCAGTTATGCTCTTTCCTGGATTGGGAGTCCCTGTGCTCAATCACTCAAGCCCTGGTCATCTCCTGGTTGGACTACTGGAGCATGGCTGGGTGGGCAGCTCTTGGGACCCCTAGGGTGATCCATGCTATACTGCTGTTCCAGAAATTATATTGACTGCCAGTTTGCTTCTGGATCCAATTTAAGGTGTTGGTTATCACTTTTAAAGCACTGCTTGGCATGGAACCATCTATCTGAGAAACTGGCTCACCCTGATGGGATTAGTCTGCCCCAGCCATGCCGGCAGAAGGGGCATGTTGCGGGCTCTGTCAGCCAAGGAATTTCAGCTGGCAGGGTCAGGAAGAAAAGCTTTTCTGCCGTGGCCCCCACCCTGGAATATCATGCCCCCTTAGATGAGATCCACAGTCACACTTTTGGTCTTCCAAAAGGCCTTGAAGATACGGCAGTGCCAACTAACCTGGAGGCCCAATGGGGGTATGGCAGTTTGGAGTAGATAACACCCCACCTTTACCTGGTGTGCATTTTGCTTCCTCCCTCTCCATCCTGATTAATTTTATTTTAATTGAATTTAAATTTATGACACTTATTGTTTTAATGTTTTATGATGCATTTTAATTGAATATCTATAAGACACCTTCTATAAGTCATCTTTAGTGAGATGGGTGGTATACAAGTTTAATAGCTTGTTTGAAACTATCTGAATTAATGCATATATTTATTTCCAGTTTTCTTCATTTTCTTCCAAGTCCATCAGAGATAATGTGTCCCTTCATAAAATTCACATTTCCAGCATAGATTTGAGATATCTTTATACATTCTGGATAGTCTTTCTGTTGAACAATACCAACAGTACATCGTTTTATTAAAAATGTTTTTAAGAGTAGAATATAGTGCAAATTTCAATCCTTTCAACTGCATATTTTCCCATGAATTCATTTGTATATTATAATAAAAGTTTTTATTCCATTTTATCGTAAATTATTTCACTTATTCTTTCTCTTAAGGTATGAAATTTCAACAACAGGTGGCTGTTATATGTGTTTATAAGTTCATCAGTTGTACATATTTCTGTTTCAAACTGTTTCTTACGCTGTTCAAAGCCATAAAATATTTTATCTACTTTAAAGTATTCTGATACATGTACATAAAGAAAAATATTGATAATTATATCCTTCCATTATTAAATGTTTTCTTGATTTTATTTTACATTCTCCTTGAGTAAAGATTAAATTAATTATAGCTGTTTCTGGTTGATAACCAATGTTAGGGAATAAATGATAGGAGATATCATTGATTGCTTTGAATCTTTATGCAATATTCTAGACCGGGGTGTCAAACTCGATTTCATTGAGGGCTGCATCAGAGTTGTGTTTGACTTTGAGAGGCTGGAGAAGGCGAGGCTAGGATGGGTGTGACCAGCTCAATGTCACTCATGTCGATGCCTATAGTGGCCTGAACTCCTGAGCTCCCTTTTCAGCAGCGACGGCCTCCTGCAACCCTCTGCCAACGAAAACGGAGCTCTGGAGGGACGCATGCAGCTCTACCGAGCTCTGTTTTCACTGGCAGAAGCACCACAGGCTGGTCCTTCGCTGTTTCCAGGCCAGCCCCTGCAGGCCAGATCTAAACCTTGAGTTTGACATTCTGATTTTAGACTGAGCAATCAAACAGTAAAAGTTCCAACTGGTTTCATTATGTTTCTGTAATTCAGACAACTAAGAAGGTATTAGAATACTCAACTAAGCATTCATACACAAACTCTAGGAAAAATACTGGAGTAGTGAGATCTTGTTGGGTGGCTAAAATGGGTTAAAACTTTTAACAATTCAGGGCTCTATAATAGAGGTTCAGACTAGTAGCCCTAAAAGACAAAAGACAGGACTAGAAGATGGGCAGTCAACAGTATAAAGGTCTAAGACGGGGTCTGCAAACTTGACAGCTTTAAGACTTGTGGACTTCAACTCCCAGAATTCCTTCTCCAGTCATGTTAGCTCAGGAATTCTGGGAGTTGAAGTCCACAAGTCTTAAATTTGCTAAGTTTGAAGACCCTTGGTCTAAGAAAATGGGATAAGAAAGTGGCAGGGAAACAAAAGCGGTCTTTGGATCAAGGCTTCAAGTACCAGAATGCTCCAGTCTGAGAACAAGGACAGAGGAATACAGATCCAAATTTGGATAGTTGTTTCCAATTGAGATTGTTAGGTGCACCTAAGTAGCCACAGTTGAAGGCAATGCTTACTTAGAGGTGTTGTTTTCTTGCTCTCTAAACAGATTGCCTTTGCTCTGTCCTTGGAAGTTGCTGGTGCATCATATGGCTAGGCCCCCTGCCAGACCTGCTCTCTCATTATCTGCATCTGCCCTTAGTTATTCCTTCTCACTGTCTCCTTTCACTGCTTCAGGTGATTGATTGCCTGTTGGCTTCCAAGGCTGACAAATTGTTTGGATGGTTCAGCTTCTGACTCAATGGAGTCAATAGTCAATGGAGACCATAGCACTTATGACTTTCTGTACTGTGAATCCTAAATTTCATCTGGAATATTTGTCTTGACTGGAGCATCAATTCTAGCAGTCTTGATCTTTTCTGCCAGATTGTTTCCAATGGCAGTGCTAAAGATATTCTGCTCTGTTGCGGGCATCTCTGCCATGTCCCTCAAAACCTCCTTTATTCACCATCTCATGAAGTTGCTGGAATTATTCCATTTGTCCCCTGTTGTTGGTATTTAATTGGATCCAGAGAGAGTCATTTATGCCAGGAATAGAACATATGATGTCAGACAAACTGAAAGGCAGGTGTACTTTGTGTAACTGTTAATGGAGGATAGTATTTAACTTATATTGGCTAGATTGTCATCATTAGCAATGGATTTATGGCTTGTGGAATACTCTTTATTCATCTTGATCATTGGAAGTTCAATTTCTTTCTGTGGAAAAATGATCTTTCAGCAGTTTTCACTATCGCTTATACCATCTGTGCCTTTTGTTAGAAAATGATGTTGCATAATGTTTTGGATTCAGCTTCAAAAGGTGTTTCAAGGCATGCAGACATACAAAAGTAGCATGTCTGAAACTCTTTGGCAGTTTCATCATGTCCTAGGACATCTAGTGGTTGCAGAGGAAAATATATTTGTTTAAAATCATTTAAATTTAAATTTGCTATGGCTGCCCACTCCAGTAGACTCTGGATAGCCTTATACAATCTAAATAAGCAGTTAAAACAGTTAAATAAGTAAAAAATATATACAATCTGAACTAAAAACAGCCATAACAATAAAAGATGGCAGGGGTCCCACAACACACCAACCCAAGGCCTGGGAACAGAGCCAAGCCTTAAAGGCCTTCTGGAACCCAAGGAGAATGTGCAGTTATTGCTAAGTTAGTAGATATTATGGTTGCTTTAAAGAGTTGCATGTGGGTGCTATATCCATTTTCTTGTATTTTCCAAAGCATCTTTTCTGAATAATTTCAGAAGTACTGTTCTGTTCTAAGAATTAGTTTTCCATTCTCTTTGTGTGTTATCTTTTCAGTTATGCAACTGGAAAGGCCCATTAGGCACTGGGTACAATGCCCTGCCAGAAGAGGAACCCAATCAAAGCATCTTCAGGTTCACCTTGAAAGATGGATTTAATATTGGCCCAAATGATGCATTTTTTATAGGGGTGTTGGTGAAACGAGCCCATTGCTCCCTTTCCTGAATGCTCACACTGGTTGTTACTTTATTTCCAAATTCATTTTAAAATGTTAGTATCAATTTGCAGTGTTCCAAATAACTTGGTACCAGTACATCATATGGTTAAGGAAGTTAACTTTTGTCCATTTCTTCATTGGTTTGTCAATCTGTTGCATCTTTCTGAAAAGTCCTTCTGATGGCCCCACTTCCATAGCAAATGAGTATCATGGTATTATGATTCATTTGGCATCAATGTAAATATTGCATTACTCTATATTAAATGTAAGTATGACCTCTTGCTAATGAGGTTTAACCCCCAACCACGATGAGGCATACTCACGTTGGTTACTTGACAACATTACAGCAGTGTCTTGCTTCCCTTTACAGATTTTAATTTTTTTTGCTTCTTGGTCCAAGCTGTGGATCTGGCCTTTCCTCCCAATCTCCCACCCAGATATTAACCAGGTGATATTCTCCTATACTTTGACCAGCTAGTATTCTGTATGGGCTGGTATTCCTGTGGCGAGGTAAATGTTCCATAAATGTTGGAGTCTATTCCATATCTGATCATGATGATTGGAATTTATGGCAAGGAGTATATAATTAAAAATACTTAGAAGGCATTCTATTTTTATTGATAATTATTATTGAATCTAATTGTTTTAGTTGTAAATATGTTTTGGTGTTTTAAGTTGTAAAAGTACTTAGATGCTAAGAATAGAAAGATAAAATGAGAATACTGACACATTGTTCCTGAAAATATTTGAATCTAAAACCAGCATATGTTGAATAGGTATGAGTAGCAAGGTCTGGAGAAAAATAGTGCTATACATGTCCCCTACTTAGCTGTTGTGCAAATTTTAAAGTAATAAGAAACCACCACCCCACAAAAAATAAGAAATAAAAGAAAAGCACAAAGTAATTCGAATTTACAATCTACCATAAGGTTAAGGAAGTTAAGTGCACATTCTCAGAAAATTATTAATTTCATTATAAGCTGAATACTTTAGGTCATTTTATCTGTTGAGTAAGGTAGGTATAAATTCAATAAATGAATAAAATGTTAAAATAACAAATCATTATTCAATTCACTTTATATAAGAATTTCAACAACACTAATCATCACTGTATGAAATATACAGTAAGTGAAAGAGAAAAATTATATTTACCCAGTCTGGAAGGAATCTACCTTTAGAAATCATCCATAAATTAAATGTTAAAACTTCAACTAGAATATGTATTTTAATGTTGTATAAATCCATTAGTAGAATGCCTAAAATGTTTCCACGTTAAAATAAGTTCTGAGTCAGATTTATATTGCAGAGTATAAATTAATACGACATTAATTTAAACATAAAGGCTTGTTCAAACTTTACTTGACATTCTGTTCTTTCATGCCATGGAATGAAGTTAGGAAGAGCCTTGTCCCAGTTATATTGACCCTCCCACCCAATCAAGCAGGAAGAGGATATCTTTGATTGATAGACCCTGCCTGTCAATTAAATAATTTTTAATTGGCAGGGTCTCAGAAGAAAGCCTTCTCTGCTGTTGCCCCTGCCCTGTGGAACATTTTGTCCACAGGGGGGAGGTTGGCGCCCACCCTTCCAGGCATTCAGAATAGTGTAAAAACTAATTCTGCCTAACTTGCCTGGGGATTGAAGAGAGCCATGCAGTGTTGGGGGAGGTTGGTAGTTTGAGGGCGTTTCCTCCACCTTTTAACTTGCCTTTTAAAAGTCTGTCTTTAACTTCATTTTTAATTGTTTTTAATGGTGTTTTATATGGAATATGCATTTTGACTGTAAACCACCAAAAGTCACTTAGTGAGATGAGAGGATATAAATTTGTTAAAACAAACAAAGAAACAAATATTCTGTTCCTCTTCCTGTCCTTCCTCCTTGTGCATATATAATGAACAACTGAAACAAGACAGTCTTTTTCGTTTGTATAGACTCTCATTGGGTAGATAATGTAAGGTTCTTCATTATGCTGATAGGTTTCTTGTCTCAGGATTTACAAAAGATTTATAGAAAGTAATAAAATGGAAACTAAAGTTGTGGTGCTGAGCTAACATACATATCATCATCCTTTTTCCTTCTGTAAAGCTTCAGGGAGTAATCCTAGCAGACTTGAAGGCAAAAATATGCGCGCGCACACGCACACACACCAGTGGTGGGGTTCATTTTTTTTTACTACAGGTTCTGTAGGCGTGGCTTGGTGGGCGTGGCAGGGGAAGGATACTGTAAAATCTCCAGTCAGAGGTAGTGTTTGCCGATTGTCTGAACTACTCAAAATTTCCGCTACCGGTTCTCCAGAACTGGTCAGAACCTGCTGAATATCACCACTGACACACACCCCCTACAGTAACTAGATTTATTAAGTGCTTTTTAGAATATGTGAAGACAATATCTTCATAAAACAATCTGGGTCAAAGTATAGTTTCGGAAAACTGCAGAGCACAAACTGACAAGCTAATTAAATGAAATTACTTGTAAGCATAGTTTATTTATTTTGTTTAGAAAGTATTGTACACCACCCATAGTCACTTTCACATGAGAGTTGGCTATAGACATATGATAAATAAATAAATAGATTTAAATATGCTACCTACACACTTGATAGTTTTTTGAGGTTAACAAAATAGAATAAAAACCTTGATAAAAATAATAGGAAAAGTGTAAAAACAAACCTAAAGCAATAACTAGATTATAAAATTCCAGCACAAATTTTAAGGATATTTAGATTAATTCACATTCATTACAGTGTGTATACACAGACTCTTTATTTATACTATCAGTACATTATCAATAAATCCCTTATTATAGCCTTTATGCTACAAAAACAATAGATATCAAATATGTAAAATGTATACATATAAGGATACACACATTGTGATGACCCGGGGCACGGCACAGAGATAACACAGGCAGCTGGCAGTTCAAACCCCTCCCCTTTATTGTTCCAAACGGTCCCATGTTTCTGGCAAGTCCCAGAGCAAAATGATGACAAACCCCCCACACCTCAAGTCCAGCCCAGCACTGTGTGCACTAAGGCTGCACAGCAATAAATCCAGCAGAGCAAATCAAGGAGTTCAGGAAGCAAAGGATCCAATTAATGAATTAATTCTGAAAGCCAGAAAGAATACAAGGACTCTTGGAAAGTTCAAACGTCAGCATTGAATCACTTCAGGAACTCAGCATTTGTTCCCAAGAAATGCCCCTCCCACAACGTCTCCTTCAGTCTCACTCCCCAGGTGTGTCTTGTGATGATGGGTAAGGGCACTCTTCTCCCTAGTAGCCTGCTCTGTCTGCGCTGTTCTCACCTTCTCTCCACACTCTGTGCTCTCAGATCAGGAGGGGGTGGTCCTTGCTCCTCGCATGAGCTCCATCTCTCATGTTCATCCTGCCTCTGTTCCTCCCTATCTACAAGCTGTTCTAATCCTGAAAGGCCCTGTCCTGACTGGTCCTGCCCTTCCCCATTTTCCTCCGGAGCCAACAAAGCCGCCCCCACAATCTTATGTCGGCTCAGGTTTCAGCTCGTCTTTCCCCACAGATTTAGGCTCCAACGGAGTCATGACACATATCAAAATACATAGAGACATGAATAAAAACCATAAAATACAATAAAATAACATAACAAATTAATAAACAGTACAAATAAGAATGGCAATCACCAATTAATACTAATCTTCATTCATAAATAAGATGAATGGTCAGGCGAAAATAATTACGACCATCTGTTAGATTGCAGCATAGTACATTTATTGAAGTCTGTACACTAGAATCTAATCAACTAAAATTCAACACTAAATTGGTACCAGATAAAGGTCAACATAATTCAGGAGGGGTTGGACTTGGTTGTGGTAGGGTAATGACTCTAACCTTATGTCAAGTTAGCCATCCCAACTCTGCCTGCTTTTTTCCTACCCGAATAGAACAAATCACGGTTAGCTTAATTAAGATGAAGCCCTGGTGAAATTTTAGATTTATAATGAAGGAGAAGAAGGATGATAGCACATGCTCATTCAACACCCACCCCCAAGAACTATGGGATTGAACCAAAGCTTAGACTGATTTGGAAATCAATATTCCAGATACTCTATTTAAGATGACTCTTGGCATTTTCAAAACCTAATGGCCAAATGCTTTCCAAAGAGAGACTTAAAGACTGGAGTTTGCTGTGAGCTTTTGTTACTCAAATTGATTTAAAATGGTCTCTGAGAATCAGTGAGGCCAGACATAAGGGGAAAAAAATAACTTTAACTAGAAATTAATGATTAATTATTATCAGGTTCTGGCACAGACATAGAAACCAAATTTGTCTCTAACTGAATTCTGGTTTCTCTTCATTTCATATTGATGTGATCATACTCCTTAAGGTAGACTTTTCCAATGCATTTTAAAAGTAGGTTTTATTGGTTTAGCCTTTATATTATGAGTAGTTACAGATGGAATTCTGCATATGTGCAGTATTCGTGCTGCCACGTTAGTGTATAGGAAGGCAAGAGATGCATTAATGCAGGCTTCTTAAATGTTACCTGCTTACATATCCCATGGTTTTTGGATGTAATAAATATCCTAAACAAGATCTTGATATTAAGTATGACTGTTTTGCAGTCTAATCTCATGTTAGTTTTCTCAGAAGCCCTAGATTTAATTATGCATAGAAAAATATCATCCTAGAATATTCATAGTTTTAAAAAGGTATTTGACTTACCTACTGATTATTCTCTTCGTAAGTCTTGGACAGTAGCCATTGACAAACATATTTAATATTTTATGTGCATACTATACTTTTCATATAAAATAAGTAGATTGCTGGAAAACTTAATTTCAAGAGATTCAGAAAAAGAAATATATGCGTACCTTTAAATCATTGATTATATCCACTTTGCTCAATGTTATCATTAACAATATGCATGTAATTCTGTCATCTGCATAATAACACAATCGATTCTGCCTACTAATAAATAATATAGTTCTAAATGTTACTTGGTTATTTCCTTAACATCTGCCAATGGGAAAGGCTGCATTGATGAAATTCCATGCTTTATCATGACATGTAAGGCAAGATTTCAGGTTTATTCCCTTCTTAAGCTAGAGTAATGAACCATGTTTCGTTCTTAGCTATCATTTTCCGACTTGTAGAATCCTGATTTGTACATTTTAATAGTAAACCAATGGTGCAACCATACAATGCTACCTAATCCTGAAAGCTTCTGGCTATGCTGATGTTTGGACATGTTAGTATTTTATCTCAATTTTCACTCAGCTTTCATTTCTTACATTTTTTAAAACATGAAGTTAATGCTACTTAAGCTTCCTTCACACTTAATATATATGTATTATGTCCCACCTTTTGTATTTTTTTCAGAACTGCAAATGACATGTACTAAATCTCTTTAAGAGAGAAAACAGTGGGGCAATACCAATAAAAGAGAATACATCCAGGGATCAACCAATACAACAGACCTACGAATTACCAATTTGAAAAAGTTGCTCTGAAAGTTAAAAATATGTCATCCTCCAACAATACTCCTATTGAATCAATTTCGTGGATCAGGAGGTTAAAGCTTCTCACATTTTCTTTGGTCTGTCAAGCAAGTTTGTAATTACGAGGCATCTCTTTTCATAGCAGATAGTAGCATCTGGCTGACCTTTTCTGAGGCATGAACTAAGCAATATCCAGTCTGATTATTTCTTAGATGGGAAACCATCAGGAAATTTTCAGGGTTGTACATTAAGTTGGAAAAAAAGCAGAAAACTTTGAGAAGGCAATGGCCAATCACGTTTATAGCATTGCTAACATACTGGGTGTTTGTTCCATGTGGTCACCAGAAATAAAGCTCTACCCTAGCTATCTTATTTCATCTATCTATATATGTTATATATAATATATACCCACCAGAGGGCGCATGGGTCTCTAAAGAACATGTGAGAATAATTTAAATTTATTATCAGTCAAAACAAGGAAGTCTTTAGCTTAAATTTTAATGAACAAAAATCCACGTAGAATAACAAGATCACAGAGATTAAACCTAAAAAATAGTGGGGGATACGTAGAATAAAATCATAAAATCTAACATTAGTGTATATGTGTTTGGTGTTGTTTCTTTATTTTGTGCCTTTACGTCAATCTTGACTCTTTGATTGATTGAACTATTGTAGTCCCTGCAGTTTTCTTGTTGAGATATTTGGAAGGGTTTGCCCTTGCCTTTTTCTCGAGAGAATTTGGCTTTTTTCAAGTAGAATTGTAACTTGTAGTGTCCTAGTTTCTAGCCTGGTGCCTATAAAATGTTTGAATTTGTAAATGCAGTGAAATTTAGTAGTTCCTAGCCCAACCTGTGATCCATTCTGTCACACTATGAGAGAAATGTGAAGCCTGATGTGATCAGAATGACATTAAATTTTAGGATGATCGTATTTCTTCTTACAGAAATGCTGGATAGTACTGTGATCATCTAAGAAGGGTATATATATCATAAATAGAAAAATAATTGTACTGGTAAACAAACTTCAATAATAAGCCAATATTCACTTACTTAAACATATAAATAGAAGGTTCACAGGTAAACAAAAGCAGTGGGAGAAGGAACAGCTTCTGACTTCCTGCTGCTTTCCCCATTGATTTTGCTGGTGGAAAGATGACAGGGTGTGTCGTAAATCACAATCATGTTATCACAGGGATGCTGCAAAAGCCATAACTTTGAGAATAATACTGGTCTGAACACTAAAAATTTCAATTCCACCAGAGTAATGAGTCCCACATCTTCTACACCTCCTGTAATGGATTTTAGCAGCTTCAATTCAAACTTTTTGCAAAATCATTTGGGCTAACTTGATGGTACAAACAGACAAACACAATTTTAGTTGTACACAGATGAATGTTGGTTATATTTTGATAAAACATTCCCAAGAGATAGCAAACTCATACACAATGTTTGTGTATGAATGAAATTTAATGTAGCTCAGATTTTCTGTCGATGAAAGTCAGAGGCCATTCTCTAACCACCCTTACTATCTACTTAGTAAGATAAAAGATATGCAAACAACAGCAACAAGAACGGTTTTTCTGGACATTGTTTGTATTTAATCTTTATTTAATATTTAATAGCGCACCAATGTGCCTACCGTCCCTGTCCTATTGTTTCTTTTATATTTTTTTATTTTTCTTACATGTATCCATGTATTCATAACTATGTTTTTACTTATATCTATTATCTTGTAAGCAATTGACAAATAAAAATAAATAAATAAAATAAATATCCATGGATGAAAGTGCTAAGTGAGTTTACCATGGGGTTAAAATAATCTGGATTGGCCTTTTTGAGTGAATATAATTTCTGCATTTCTCAGAATGCACTTCTTATAAATCAACCTTTTCCAGATTGGTTCCCTTGAATGTCAGTTCCCATTGGCTTAGCCTGCTGACAGTTCAAATTGCTATAACATAATTCAATAAACAGCAAGATGCAGAAGGTTGATTTGAGCTATAATTCATGCAAAATTCAGCATTTATTTATGAACTGCCACTTATAGTTCCCCCCATTGAATTTTTAATAATTTCTGTAAGGTAAGTTCTTTTCTTCTTGGAAGAAAATTGTCTGAAATGTGTTTTCATAAATATTTCTGTCATAGGAATCTGTAAATTTGTGTCTGTAAATCTTTCTTTCTTTTTGGTAAGTAGTTACTTTTTGGAGCCTTCTGTCATTTTACTTGGCTTCTACCTCTTGGCATTGTTATTTTGAGAAAGAATGGAACAGAAAATCTGCACATTACTGACAAATTTGCGGATTTGTTTCTGTGTCAAACTATTCTAATTGGATATGTTCACAGCTGATCTTTTTAAAAAAAAATTGGCAACCACTAAGCAGTTGCTTGGAGACCCCAGCTTTTTAAAGTTCTGATAAAAAAAATTGGCCTTGGACATTTCTATTTTGACTCTTGATTATCCATCATGTTTAATTGCCATATTGCATCCACCTTATGCTGGTCTATTATCTTAATAAAAAATGGATTTGATAGTGTAGGAAGTTAGCACCCACCCCTCTCCTAGAAAAATGAAATATCCTAGGAAATATTAAAAAGGCAGATAATTTCCCCTAAAAAGAGTAGAAACTCAGAAGCAGAAACTCACCTCAGAAGTAGAAGCTCACCCCCACCTTTGTTAATGGGTGGACCATTAAGGCCTGGGCCAGAATACTTTACATAAGAAAGATCTCCAGGTAAAGCTATAGCAATTGTTCAAAAGCCCTTTCAGTGTATCATCTTCCAGCAAGGCTCAACCAAGCCTGGAACTCAGGACAGCCTACAGAGTTGCCCCTGCATGGCCCCATGGGAATCTGCCAACCAATCAGAATACAAGCTCCAATTCAAATCCCAACAAAGGTTATAAAACCCAGGCACTCTCAGCACCTCAGTCCCTTTTCCTTGATCTCTTCCTTCACCTTGAAGCATGTGATCATCCTTCCTTTTCACTCGGGGGCTCCAAGCCATGTGGTCCTGCTGTCCACCATTAAACCTTCCAAACAGCCTCCATGTTTACAGTGTCTTTTCCCCCGCTTGGAACTGAACCCAGAAGGATATTTCTTCCAACAATAGCATTTAAAAGAAAAGGCGAGAAAGACATAAAGCGAAGTCGATAAGGATCTATACTGTATCTGGACTGTGCTGAAATTCCAAAATAATACAATGAGAAAAATACAATGATTTTTTTTTAAAAAAATGCTAAAATAAAATTAAAATAATAACACACCATAAACTCAAATCAATAATAGTCAGAATTATGTATACACTTGAGCAGTCTCCCGCGGAATTTAATAAACTACTTAGGTTTTTGTTATTTTTAACGTTAAATAGAACACTGGATAGTAAAAAAGAAATTTCATTTTATTGGATGTATTAAATATGCAAGCTTATATATGTACATGTGGAAGGGATACGTGTGAAAGATTGATCCACTGCTTATTGTTTCTTTCCTAAGAATTGTTTTGTATTAATATAAGTTTAGGTATTTGAAAAGTCATATATAATTGGAAAAAAGAATGTCCAAACATTTTAACAATTGACAATATAATGTCAATTAACTATTTGACTGGGAAGCTTTAAATATATAGTCCTGTATGTAAAACAAATTTTATTATTAAATATTTCACTGAAAAATTAAATGGAGCAATTTCCTTCAGAGCCAGATGCTACTGAATACTAATTGCTTGGGGAAACGAAAACAGAAGACTGATTATTTTTATGCTACCTATGTATTTTTCAATTGCAATCTTGTTTTATTGAGACCACCATGGCCACTTTTTTAAAGCAGAAAAGAAAGATGAAAATTCAATAAACACACAGTATTTTGTTTTTCTGAGAAGTATCAGGAAAATATTCTGGGCTAGATAATATGTTGGGTCTCGCACTTTTCAAACATCTTGTAGCTGCATTTTACCTAACCCAACAGGTATTTGCTTTGTTGCTGTTCTGACTTTTAGTGTTGAACTGTTTTCTCCAATTTGGTGCCTTCCAGCTAGCCATGTTGGGAAATGGTAGCCCAACACATCTGAAGATTACTATTTAAGGGAGGCCAGAATATGACTCCCCAGCTGACTTTAGCTGATCTTAAAACAATGCCTGACCTCTTTAGTGATGGGAAGGGAGGCTATAAGGGCATAAGATGGACTGGGAAATAAATAAATCCTAGAAGAAGTTATGGTAAGACAGATTACTTTAATTTTGTTGGTTAAAAAAAAAAATATATCTCATGAATGTGCCCAAGGAACCACTAGGAAGTAAGCTTGACTAGAAAGAGACCTTTTTTATTCTATTATGAAGAATTGTAAAAGATTCTACAGGTTTTGATTAAGCTAACAATTCTTATTTCTCAGCTATCAAATTATAAATATACAAAACATTAATAGATTTTATTAGTTTGCTTTCAGTAAAAATTGAATTTTGTAATAAATATTTAGCATTTTTATTTTAAAGAAGTATTTATAGGTTGCTCTATAACAGGGGTGTCAAACTTGCATCATCACGCGTCATCACGTGATGATTTTTTCTCCCTTCACTAAACCAGGGATGGGCATGTCCAACACATGACGCATCTGGCCTGTGGGCCACGAGTTTGATACCCCTGCTCTATAACATTAAATTTTCAGGGTGAGCTATAAAATAAAAGTAAACAAAGTAAAACCAATAACAATACAGTGATGTGATAGTACATGAATATCAGAGGTTAAAGGACAACAAAATAGAGCTAAGTTTGTTTTGAGAGGTACTACCGGTAGAAGATCTAAAAGAAAATAAAACTATTTGCATTGCACAATGAGGGTGCCACTACAGAAAAGGTCCTTTCACTTCTACTGTACTTCATCTAATAGGGATGTCCAAAAAGAGATTCCTATGATGATTCCTTTATGGACCTTGGTCAAATCATGAAAAGCTCATGAAATTCAAATGTAGCACTTTGAAGTAGTAAATTTACACAATGCCTGAATTCACAAATCATACTTAACCAATACCCAGTACACTTTTTCATGATTATATGTGAATTAAGTTCTATAAATTTCTATAAAGGCTACAGTAAAAAGCTAAGAAGGTTTTGATTAAGCTAACAATTCTTATTTCTCAGCTATCAAATTATAAATATACAAAACATTAATAGATTTTATTAGTTTGCTTTCAGTAAAAATTGAATTTTGTAATAAATATTTAGCATTTTTATTTTAAAGAAGTATTTATAGGTTGCTCTATAACAGGGGTGTTTCAACTTGCATCATCACGCCGTCATCACGTGATGATTTTTTTTCTCCCTTCACTAAACCAGGGATGGGCATGTCCAACACATGACGCATCTGGCCTGTGGGCCACGAGTTTGATACCCTGCTCTATAACATTAAATTTTCAGGGTGAGCTATAAAATAAAAGTAAACAAAGTAAAACCAATAACAATACAGTGATGTGATAGTACATGAATATCAGAGGTTAAAGGACAACAAAATAGAGCTAGTTTGTTTTGAGAGGTACTACCGGTAGAAGATCTAAAAGAAAATAAAACTATTTGCATTGCACAATGAGGGTGCCACTAACCTTTCTTTCTTATTACCTATAAAAAGAATTCCTATGATGATCCTTTAACCTTGTCTCATAAGCCTTGAAATTCAAATGTAGCACTTTGAAGTAGGTAATTTAAAACCTAAATTCACAAATCACTTAACCAATACCAGTACTTTTTCATGATTATATTAAGCTAATTTCTATAAAGGCTGTAGCTAAGAAGGTCTAACCTATATTACGAAATCATTAAGAAGTTATATTTTAAATTGCTTGAGAATATTACCAATTAAAGGCTCAACAAAAATGTTACTAGGACTGTGAAATTCTGATTACCACTTTACAATTTTTCAAATGATAAATCACAGTCTTCCCTGCTGTTGTAAGATGTAGCTTTTCTTTACCAATTTTATATTAATGCAAAAAAACAAACAAACCCTAACACAAGGTGGTTACAACTTCTGCTAGAAGTACTTTATCTTGACACCAATTAGGGTCAACATTCCAACATGAACCAGAGCTAAAAGTAGACAGAACTACCTATTATTTCTTGTTCACATAATACCTTCTCTGTCTCTTCTCCCTTTTCTTTTTCCCCACACAACTGGTTGTCACGTCACAGAGAGAGTACATAACTTTTACTAGAAGCCTGATTTGCTTGTATGCACTTTTAAAATTAAGCTGGGGATCACATGAAATTAAACCAAGAGCTACCCAACTAATATTCTATTTAAAGTAGCATATGTAAATTGGTACATACAACTCTAAAATATTATTGTTTAGAAAATACTTTCTTCTTTTTGGGACAAGTGACCAAAGTAAGCTAAGGCTTTCCCTTGTTTTAGAACTTGTTTTTATAAAGAGGAACACCAACAAACATCCATCCTTAGCCCATTATACTTCGGTAAATGGCATGGACCAATTTAGAGAGTTATATCTGAAATCTTCAGTGTATTTCTCCATAGCAGTTGTGTATAAATTGGCAGCATTCTGTACACTTCCAAACTTGTTCAGTTTGAATTTCTCCATTAAAGTGAGAAATTCTTTGCTTTTCAAGTTCAGTATTGTGGGTTTTCTTTCCCTGTTTTCTTTCAGTTCTGTGAACAATCACAATCCAACATTATGTTACCAAGGAGAAAAACCTCCTAAATCTCAAGATTTATTATGTGGCTGCTTGGGCGTGTTTTGCCAAAGAAAATAAGCTTTCTTTGAGCTGTATTCAGCATACTCCTTTTCTCACCGGAACTATGCCAGAGGATGGCATTGCTATGTGATGATTCTCCCATCTCCATTGCAACAAGTCATTAAGAACCTAGTGCAAAGGCTGCACTCTAAAACTCCATTAGCATGAGTCAGGCTAACAGGAAATGAATTTTCTTCCATATCTCTCATCAAGGACAATTCCATTAAATGCTTCAAAACCTGCAAGAAGTTGGATGGGATTTTTGTTCTTCTTGTTATTGGTACATGAATAAAAAGCTCGTATTACAAGATGCAGTTGAATTCTTAATAAGCTTTTAAAATCTCCAAATATGAAAAATGAACATAAGTGCAAATGCTCAGACATTATCAAAACCTCAGATATTGTTACTTTCCCCCCCTTATATACACATACACTATCCTCAGTGAATGAACACTAATTCATGGATAGTATACCTAAAATCTGATAGGGCGTGGTCATACTTACAACTACATAAAAAGAAACATTTGATGACACTTAACTCTGTATAAAGGGACAGCAAATTGCTCTCTCTATTCCCCAAATATATTAATTAATCTATCATCCTGATAAATCAGTTAAAAAGTAAGTTAAAGCATCAGATTAAAAACTAGGAGACCATGAATTCTAGTCCCACCTTAGACACAAAGATACTAGGTAACCTTGAGCCAGTCATTCTTTCTCACAATAGAAAGCAGGCAATAGCAAACTATTTCTGAAAATGGCAGAGATTAGAAAAGTAAGTTGCCAGGAATCAAGACTGACTTGAAACCCCATCCTCCCCTCCCCCACAAAAAAAGTCCTGGTACAAAGGAAGGCATGAAACTGTATTTCTGTTTCCTGTTGCTTCCTGGAACTGTGGAGACAGAGTATTAGCCAGGAATTATATTTTAATTCAACTGCAACATTTTAAAATAAAATAAAAAACAGTGATTTATTTTATAAAATATTTCTAGGCTTTCATGGCAAAGCATTCTGAAGGCAGCTTACAAAACCAAAATCACCTTATTGTAAAAGGCATCCCAATTCCAGCATTTATTTTGTTGTAACCTCATCTTTTATTCAAGAACTCAAGAAAAATTTTTCTTCACAACAATTCATCCGTGAGGTGGGTTGGGCTAAGGGAGATTGCTCCAGAATCATCCAGTGAGTTTCCAGGACTGATAGTGTATGTCTCCCTGTCCCTAGTCCATCTGAATTACAAACCATACTAGTTCTCATTTAAAAGCAGTTTTCCCAAAAGTTAAAACACATCTCCCAAATTCTAAAACCAATGGGTAAAATCTGGGTAAATGGGTTTTCAAAAGATAGTAGTGAAAATATTTTAAAACGCATATGGCAATCCAGTTAGAATTCAGTGGAATAATCCTTTTCTTCATTTTAGGCAATTCAGAAGTTGCAAGAAAGCATGAGTAAAAGTGTATTCCTGAACTTAAAATGTAGTCAATACTTTAGAAATTGATCTTTTAAATTCTCAGAAATGTACTGGTAGGAATTCAGGTTTTGTGAGTCATATGTTCTATCATTACATCCTCATGAACACTTGGTTGAATGTTTTCTATATCACTTAAGATTGGGGCTGTTCTTAAAAGAGACTCCAAGATAGAGTTCATAAGTAGGTTTACTCCATGAAGGACTGTAGCTAATGTACTCAGCGAAATGGGTCTTTTTAACTTTCTGAGCTATGCAAATGAATAAGAGCTCTTCTAGACCAAATTAAAATACAGTCAATATTTTAGAAATTGATATTTTAAATTCTCAGAAATGTAGATAGAAATTTAGTCTCCGTTTAACACTAGAAACATGTAAATAATATTACAAAAAACAAATTTCTGGAATTAAGCTATATAAAGCAACTTAATTGGTCATACTTAGATAATTCTTTTTAAATAAAGTGATGTTTGTTTTTCCAATGAAACTTGCATTAGGAAAAAAAAGTAGCATTAAATGTATCCGTATTTTTCAGTCTATAAGATGCCCCCATATTTCATGTGGTTTCTTGTAATAAGCACATTTTAAGCCATTGCTGTGAAGAAGCCATCTTGTTAGAGTGAGTAATACAAGAATAAGAAATGCATGCTATTCTTGGATGGAATAATAGAGATGAAAGCTAGATTGGCAATGTGATATAGGAAACAAGTACAATAGAGAGGGATGATAGAGCTGCATATAAGACAGAGGCTCATCAGGCATGTGTTGCCTTCTCCTCTGGCCTCCTGTGGAATAAGATTGCCCCCCCCCCCATTTTCAAATAAATATTTGAAAGAAAAAGTAGCATCTTATATACAGAAAAATGCAGTATTTTGGTCTACTGTTGAATAGTCAGAAGCGTAAGCATATTTCTCTTCCTCTAGTAAAATTCTATTAGGGAAGAATACCAATCTGCTTTCTATATGAAAATGGTTCATAGTATAGATGCTGCCAATGAAAACGGTGTTTAGTATGTGCTCAGCCTAAATGTCTCTAAAAGAAATTACATCATGTAGTGTTACTTTATGATTTCTGAAAAATTTGCACTGTTGATTTTATTTAACAGAAAACAAGTAACAATAAAAAAGCTTTGCCATATATGCACAGATGGCAAAGGTTTATTTTTAATTTTAAACAAATTAAGCCAGCAGTTGCTTGACTCTTAATTTATAGCGCAGTTCTAAATTATGTTTAATGACAAGCCAGTCTTGCTGAATTCAGTCCTTACTGTCTTTTACTAGGATCCAATTTTGAACACCGAAAATGGAAGCATCACCGATTTCATTTGGAGTAACAATACCCTGAATGTTGTTTTTTTTTAAAAAATAGACATTCAACAAAGTTCTTTTCTTTGCTAGTCTACAACAACTTCAAACTGGAATAGTGATTTTCAAGCCTTTTGCCTTTTGGGAAATGTTTTCTACATAGGCTTAATTGCTAAGGAAGCCTCACATATACTGAAGAGCAGGGGTCTCCAACCTTGACAACTTGAAGACTTGTGGACTTCAATTCCCAGAATTCCTCAGCCAGCTTTGCTGGCTGAGGAACTCTGGGAGTTGAAGTCCACAAGTCTTCAAGTTGCCAAGGTTGGAGACCCCTACTGAAGAGGACCCTGTAATAAATTCTTAGGGCCTGGTATCAAACTCACAGCATCACGTTGCTGTCATATGATGTTTTGTGACATTTTCTCCATTTGTGAAGCTGGGGTGGGCATGGCCTGTGTGTGACACATCCAGTCCATGAGCCACCAGTTTTGACACCCCTGTTTTAGGGCATGTTAGCATCAGCAACATGGCTTTGGTGAGATTATTTGTGATACTCCAGAATAAAGAAAACAACCAACATGACTGAAATGTCCCAACACATTGTTCTCACATGGGATCACACAAAATTTGAGGATTAAAAATTGTAAATTCGGTGTTTATATATTTTGGCACCCCTATATATTTTACAAAATTGTACTATAATCCTGACATCTTGAATATATTCTATCCTCTGGAGTAATCTGTTCTCAAAGGGCACTTTCCTGGATCTGTGGTTAAGCTATACAGTATATATATCTGTGTGATGTTGCTGTGTATGGAGCTTTAATGAGTAAACTCTTCAACTGTTCAGCTTCACAAGCCATACAATTCAAATTTAGATAATCCTGGACACCGTAGCATGCTCAGATTCCAAGTTTGAATCTTACTCAGTAAACCTTTTAAAAAAAGCAGTGTTCATCCAACAGCTTTATGTGGAAACTTGCCCAGTAAAAATCCACATGTATAATATATATGATAAGTGAAAATTTGATTAGGGGGAATGTCTGCTAGGCACCAAACTGGTATCCATGAAGAACTGGAGTCCATAAATATCCCTGCCCCCCCCCCAAAAAAATAAATAAATAAATTGAAAACTGGAGAGAAAAGGAACAGCCTACTTGCTTTCTCATTCAGACAAGCTGTTTCCTCCCAGATGCAGTTCATCAGAGCCAGAATCAGTGACTGCCAAAAACTGGTGTGATTTGAAGGCATTCTTATATTCAAGGGAAATCATGCGGTGTTGTGTGGTCAGCAAGGACTGGCTGGAATGAAACACATGGATTACAGTAAAAAAAAGAAGAAGGCTGCACTACAGAAGCTTTCTGTCTTTGACATTGTTTGCAAGAAAGGCTGAAGGACTCTTTTCTGTTAAGAGGTATCGCAGTGTGGGGAAGACTAGCCAAGCTCTTCAGTGAGTAGCTGTATTTTATTTTAAGTAACCGAATGATGCATTTTATGACTAGCAACTTTGTCTCTTTTTCTTGTGTATTTCTTTGAACAGATGTACCACACAGTCTTGTAGAAAAATCAGATGTTTTGATTTCTATTTTTTTTTTTTGAAGAAAAAGCATTTTGATTTGGGGGATAGGTATTTATGCCTGTCTTTTGCTTCTGAGGGTACACTACAGCCAGATATGAGGATAACTTCAGTAATCGAAAGCTAATTAAAAAATACATCAGGGAGAGAGAGCAGAAAATGGTGACTTACAAAGAAGTGTTACTTGTTTATTGATAAATAGCTTCATTGAATTCAGAGGTTAATCCAAAGTATATTCAGTAGTTCATTTCTCAGGTGGTTGCCATACCTGTATTAGCTTTCATTAATATGAATTTGAAAAAATATAGAAAAGCAACAGGTTGTCCTATGACATCATTATAAACAGCTTATAAACATAGCTTACAATTTCCATCCTATTTTTGGTTGCTGTTTTAAGACAGAAGTACAGAATATGATACGAGTTTAGTGATTTGGTAATTAATTTTGATTAACTATAGTTAAAATAGGAGGGGGGTGATTAAATCCTAATAGTCTGTGAGAGAAAAAAACAATTGGAATGAACAAGATAATGAAATTTGTCATTTTCAGCGGATGGATAAGAAATTGATGGGAGAAACTTGACAAGAGAATATGTTTATAAAAGGCTCTTCGTAATTTGAGAAAACCTGAAAAACAAAATCTTATGCAATATAGGAGGTTCCCTTCATATTATCTATTATTTATTGGCCCCGTGAAGATTTACATTTTATTGTCAGTGTTTTATACTGGAATAAAAATGCCATTGTTGGATAAAATAACTGATAATAAGTATATCGCTTTCTTTCAAGCAGCTTTTAAATGAATAGAAATAAATCTTTAGCAGTAAATTTGAAGATATTTTATAATTCAAGACATTTTAGACTGCAAATCTTGTTTTTATGCTTGTAATTGTGGGATAGGGATCCTCTGAATACAATTTACACTAAGCTGCTGTTCATAGGAAACCTATAAAACATTGGCTATATGTATGAGTAATGCATCTTTCATCTCTCGAGGGTTATTCAACACAGAGAAATTAATCATATCAACTGGCTGCAATTGTGGAACATGTTTAGAAGACTGATAGTTATTTCCAACCAATTTCCTTTCTCTCATCCCATTATTTCTGACCTGTCTTTGAGGGTGGCTGATATAGCATGTCTACCTTTCTTTCTACTTTCTCAAATAACTTTTTGGAACAACTACATAAATATTGTTATGGTACAGGAAGCTGTATTTTCTATTTTTATAAGACATGGATAATATTTTTTCTACATTAAATCCTTAGGATTTAACCAATATTTCTATATTGCATACTGCCAAATGAAAATTTTGAGCCTGAAACATTATATTGGGGAGTGATCTACTGAGGTCAGTAGAACTATTCAGAGTAAATATGCATTGGGATAAGCTATACTTATTCTTCATTAGACTAGGCTATCATAATAATTCCTTCCCAAATGGAATTACCTGCCTTATTATTGTATTCTCAGAAAATCTGAGACTTCTGTCTTGTTGTTTTTTTTCAAGTAACTTTTTTTTAAATTAGTTTTCCCAGAAAAAACCATTGTACAAAAGATTCAACTGTAGAACACACACACACACAAAATCTGATCTTTTACCTTAAAGGTAAAATACATGAAAAAAACACAGACTGAATAAATAAAGGTAGCACAAATTCAAATTTACTTTCAATCTATATTAAATTTTGTTATAATTTAAAACATTTATATAACTTTCCATCTTCTAACCAACCAAATAGAGCTTGAAAATGAATTTTTTGCTAAGGGTATAACTGATTGATTTCATAATCTGGATTTGGAAATTTGAACAATCTAGTTAATGTTTGCTACAAAGGTATTTTTAAAGAAATCCTGTAATTTTACACATTCTTTATAGATAACATAGTATGTTTTGGATAATTTCATTATAACATAAATTCAGTTTATCTCTCAAAGCTTGAACAGTATTGTAGACTATATGCAACTCTGACTTTTAAGTGCACATTAAGTGACAATTGGGTAGTATGAAAATTACCACTTGCAGAAAATACTTGCTTGTAAAAATGCTATAATTATAGAGCTATTCTAGGCCTAAATGTAGCTGCATTTTGAAAAAAGGCTGACAAAGAAATGGATAATGCTTGTTACTCAAAGACTCTCCTATTAAAGACATGAATGATTTTTATATTGTATTCATATCTCTCTCTCTCTTTGTGTGTGTATATATAATCCAAAGTAGTTCACAAGAATCATGTAATGAAACAAATTGTTAAAAAGTTACGATATTTATGTAGTTACTTGCCAAGCATATCTAAATTATAATAAAGTAAGCAAAATATCTTTACAATCTCCAAGGCGTGTCACAACTTTTGAGCATCCCTAATTTTTTGAAATTAAAAGTTGAAAAATTGGACACGCCCTAAAGATGGGTCACTTATCTGTAACCCAAAAATAAAAATAAATGTATGAAAACATAAAGGAAATAAAATCTGTCAGTTAATAGATCATGTACAGATTATGAACTGACATATCCAAGACAATATAACTTGGTATAAAAACTGAAAACAGAAGAACCAGAAACTGTAAGTCCAGACACAATATTAAAACAAATGGGAGAAACTGCCTTTACAACAATCAAAAAAGCCAGAATATAAATTTCATTCACGTATTGGCTAGTACACAAAGTTTAGCCAGCTTTATAATAACATCATAAAGGTGGTAAACACCATTATAAAGGGAAAAAGTAACATTACTTCACAGTAATGCTGGAAGAATCAAACATCAGGTTAATAAAATATAAGTCATACATATTCATAAAATGTGCAAGCTTAAGAGCCCATTTAGTGTTCCCCTGTCCATAGTCTTTCTACTGTTTTCATGGTAAAAAGTTACAAATTACAGTATAAAAGGTGAGAAATTGCAATAGGCTTGACACAAAGTTAAAACTGTAGCTGGAAGTGCCAGTCTCAGGTGAACGTTCCTTCCAAGATGTCCTAGTTCCTACTAATTAAATAACAAAAGGTCATTTCCACCAAGAGATTGCCATCTCCATCTTCAATGTTAAATAACCAGAAATCACAAGCTCGGTAGGATACCTGAGCACAGCACCCTCCCTTTTGGAAACCCAGCTAATTGCACTTTCTTGAAATTTCTAGAGCAGGAATGTCAAACTGGCGGCTCATGGGCCAGATGCATCACATGCAGGCCACACTGACCCCTGCTCCGTGAAGGCAAAAAGTGTTGCGATATGTCACGTGATGGCAATGTGATGCAGCAAGTTTGACGCTCGTGTCCTAGCCCCCAACCAGGGCCCAGGGACCCCGTGGGGGGGGGAAAACAAGCCCCCCCAGTTCATTGGGGCCCCGCGCCCCCTTATTGAAAAAAAAAAAAGTGAGCCCCGGGAAACAGTCCCCCAAAAAAAAACCAAAAAAAACAAAAAACAAAAACCAAACACCCACACACCCCTCCAACAAAAAAACAAAAAAAAAAACAAAACAAAAAAAAACCACTCCCCCCACCCCCAAAAACCCTTCCCCCCAAAAACAAACACCCCCACAAAAAAAAAAACCAAACCCACCCCAAAAAAAACAAAAAACCACAACAAAACCCAACAAAACAAATAAAACAACCACCCACACCCCCCCCCAACCAAACCACACCCCCCCCCCCCCCCCCCCCCCCCCCCCCCCCCCCCCCCCCCCTAGAGGATAGTATTTGTGCTGACTTTTGAGGAACAAAGGAAACGTTTTCTAGATAAGGGGATTGCAGGGGTGGGATCAGGTGTCCATCTTCAAACCAGCTGATTGTGCTCTTAGAATAAACTTCACCTGATTCAAGTAACTACCTGTGTTCTGCATTCTTTATTCCTGGCTTGGAAATGAACCTGATTTCTTTCTACATAGAAGTCTGTTTAGTAATTGGGATTGTTATACAGTGGTACCTTGGTACTCAACTGCTTTGAAGCACTTCAAATTGGATACTCAGCATATTTTGATGTGAAAATTTTGTCCTGGTAGTCATCATTTGTTTGGTACTCGACTCACAAGCTAGAACTTGTCGATGATGGCTGCCTTGCGACTCACTACATTATTCCTTAAGGGAAAAATTGGTTTGGTACTCACCATTTTTGGTACTCATTGTGCCTCCCAGAACTAATTAAC
This sequence comes from Notechis scutatus, assembly GCF_049901735.1. Classification (NCBI taxonomy): domain Eukaryota; kingdom Metazoa; phylum Chordata; class Lepidosauria; order Squamata; family Elapidae; genus Notechis; species Notechis scutatus. The sequence continues at coordinate 26,149,869 of NC_142012.1, forward strand.
GATGAATACTGAGGTACACTGCATTAACTTCAGGAAAGTTTATTTCTATTCAATTTAAAATAGCTTGGGATCAGTAACAAGTCTAATTGGTGTTCTATGCCTCATACCAGTCTTTAACCTGAATACCAAAAAGGCCCTGGGAGAATGATCAGAAAACTGAAGCCTAATCTTGTGTCACAATGAATTGCTATGATGGACTTGGAATTATGCAATTTAAAATATTAAAAAGTTAAAAGTTTTGTTTTTTTCTAGTGGATGAAAAGAACGCTCAGTGTCATTGCCTAATTAAAGTGTCACTTACCTAGGCAGTGTGACTGCCTAATTAAAGCATCTGTCTTTTCCTGTAAATAGATAAAAGATTAAAAAAACATTGAGTAATGGAGGTGGAGATTTTTGGGGGGGAGACATTCCTGCAAGGACTTTTCAATGCTGTAGATTGGCAAAACCATGTTCATCGAAGGGAAAGAATCTTCTGGAGTCCCAGCAGAGGCAAGAAATAGAATTATCTGCTAAGTGGTAGAAAGGACTCCATTTTCAGAAAACAGTCAAGATGCTGGAATCCCAGGCCCATAAAGGATCTGATTTATTTCATTCTTTCACTCATTCAGCTTCTTTAGGAGGTTTTCATTTCTGGGCTTGCATCTATCCTAGAGAAGGGAGAAAAACGTCAAACACTTTAAGAAGCCAGTATTTAAAAATTATGATTCTTGTGCCTCCCTTTATAATTTTAGAATCAAGTTTCAAAATGACATTGCAAATACAGATAAGAACTCAAATTATGCCCCTTATGTAAATTTATAGAAAATTTTAAAATAACATTTCATCAGAAAAGGTTGCTTACATCACATGAATGACATATTAGAAGTTCTGCGGCTACAGCTATCATTTTAGCCTGGTTAATTTTGTTTTAGCCTGGATGAGTTAGTTAAGGCACCAGGCTAGAAAATGGAAGACCATGAATTCAAGTCCCACATTAGCCATAAAAGCCAGCTTGGGTGTCTTTGGGTCAATCACTCTCAGTCCAATCCACCTCACAGGGTGGTGTTGTGAGGCAAATAGGGGGAGGCAGGAATGTTGGATATCTTTGCTGCCTTGAGTTATACCTAAAAATAATAAATGTGAGATACATAATAAGTTATTACCAATGTTTATGGAGATTCTCAGTCATCCAGGTCATGTTGCATAGTGGTGGGATTCATTTTTTTTTTACTACCAGTTCTGTGGGCATGACTTGCTGGGCAGGGCAGGGTAAGGATACTGTAAAATCTCCAGTCAGAGGTGGTATTTGCCGGGTCTCTGAACTACTCAAAATTTCCGCTACCGGTTCTCCAGAACTGGTCAGAACCTGCTAAATACCACCTCTGAGGTAGTCCCAAGAAGCTTCTTGGATGCGAAGTAAAACGTCTTCAAAGAAAAACCAGAAAGTCCAGTTGCCTCTTGAAAAAGCACCTTTGGGTATTACAAATGTTATTTGCTTTGATTATATGTGAAAGAACAGTAGACACAGAGGTTTCTCAAGCTGTACAGCTGTGTTAAACTTGAAATGTTTAATATTTTCCCAGTTCTGTTCTTTTACATCAGTAACAAAAATAAAAATTTCATTTACTTTTTGAATAAAAACAATTTCTCATGTTTACTTTGCAAACACAAGGAACATCTCTAGTGCACATGCAATTTTGATTTCAAATATGAAATTTCAAACAGTAGTCTTCCGAGAAATATATAATAGTCTGAATCACTCGAACCTGTTGGAAATGTAAGGAAGGGGATTGTTTAGTAATTTAATGACCTTTATGAATTAGGAGAAAGAAATAAGTGACAGCGTATTGTTTGACATTGAATTTGAAACTGTATGGCCAAAATTGAATCTCATTTTGAAAATGTTATGTACGAGGGGTGGGGTGATATTGAAGGAACAGAAAGCACAAGCAGTTACCTCACATACACAGTTTTAAATTCATGCTAATGTATCCATCGTTGAGCCAAAACCTTTTCAGGATTATTATAGCTTCTGGGCAGGCTGCCTGTCCATTTAAATGTCTCAATCACATTTAAGTTATGGATTGCCCTTTTGTAGTTATCCACAGAAGGGGACCTAATGCAAATGCTTTCACTAACATCACAAGAGTGCCCTGCAGCTATAAAGAACTACAATTCCCAGAACATTCAGCCACCGGCTAGATAATAACAAATGGAGGATCTACTGGGTTGGAGAAAGACTAGCCATTGTATTTGGCATTTGGACTTTGGGAAAGATTGGATAGTTTGATTAAATAGTAAGGAGAAGTCTAGCTTATTATATAGATTTATTGAGAACTGCCTCATGCATACAGTATATACTTTTGGATAACTTAGGTCTAAATAATGAGGATATTTATTTTCTTCTAGTTCCACTTTTATTTAAATATTAATTGAGAAAATAATGATTTTTTTCTATGCTTTCTTCTGTATTTTCTTTTCAGCTAAAAATTAAACTTGGTAATCTTGATATTATTAGGGGCAAGTAAAATGTAGAAGCTGGCTGTTCTAGAAAATATAATTACTGTTTTCTTTGAAAATAGATGTTACAGCAGTATTTCATTTGTTTATCTAGATCAGGAGTGTCAAACTCGCGTCCCATGAGTGGATGTGTCATGTGCTGGCCCCGCCCCTGCCCGGTTTAGCGAAGGGGGAAAAAGTCCCTATACATCACATGATGCCACGAATTTGACACCCCTGATCTAGATTCTAGGTCTAGGATATATTTGCTTGTTTATGAAATAAATGAAATGCAGGTTACTCATTAAAATAGATAGGACAAGTGATATGTAACAATATGCCATTAAGTCACTGTCAACTCTTAACAATTACATAATTAAACTTTTTCCAAGGATTTAGCCACAGTGAAATCAGTTATGATGGAGTAAATTACATAATTAAACGTTTTCCAAGGATTTAGCCACAGTGAAATCAGTTATGATGGAGTAAATTATATACAGAATATTTGATTTGTTGCAGATCCAAAACCAATGGCACTGAGCCAATACTACCTTATGGCCTACAGACTACAAGGTGGCAGTTAGATATATTGTAGATAGAAATACAGTTAAATATACTGTAGATAGAAGGATTCACTAAATACATTTGTCTATCCCTCTCGTGCATTTCCTGTAAATAAATATGTTTCCTGCTATAATTATAAAATCTACTAATCATTATTCCATATAGAGTCTGTGTTTCAAAAATAAAATATTTTATTGATTTATTAAATATATCACTTTTGAAATGAAGGCCTCTATATGACAAATGTGAAAGAAGAAAACCAGTCACTTGCATTCCATCTACAAAAATAATATGATTGCTAGTTTTCATTTGCAGGGTATTCCACAAGTTAAAGCTTATCTAGTGCTTTATACAGCTTCTGGTTCCAGTTATAAAATATATATTTTATGCAAAAGTTAAACAGATGCTGAACATTCATCTTGGTACAGTGCTATAGCAATAACTTTAAAAAAAGAAAAGTAACCATAAAGAAAAATAAATAGCAATGAAAATTTTTAATGTAACTTGAGACTTTTAGGAATTTTCCATTGAATAAAATACTAAACAAATAAAAATATAAAACAAAAAATTGGGAGGGAGGAGTCAGGAAAAGTGACGATAGTTATTACTAAAGTCAAGCTAATAGCTGAAAGGAAAAACAAGGTTCTCATAACTAAAACCAAAACCAAAACTAAACTTTATACCAACTCCCCACTACAGTGTTTTCAGAAAATCAATGACCTAAAAAATAGAAAATGAAATTGTAGTTTTGTTTGATGTCACAACATTGTTTACATCCACAGACCTAGAACTACTGAATGAATCCATGTCAGCAGTACTACACAACACACCTGATCTACTGAAATATATGAAGATTGAAATATCCAAAATCATGGATTTCATCAGCTTCTGCCTCTCTACTTAAATTTGTTCGATTGACAAATATATCAATAAATCAGAGTAACACCCATAGGATCATCACTTTCAGCATTCATAGCAGAGACTGTAACATAGTGTCTAGTAACTATCCACTCCAATGCATGCAACGAGAAGTAGGAATATTGTGTATAGCAACATCTTCACTATAATAACAAAAGAGCAACTAGAGAAGTCACATAAAAAAACAAACATCTTCCAAAGAACAAAATTTATGATTCCTCCCCAAGATGGTTGCCGTACAGTAAGAAACTTTATTCTCTTGCCAATGATCTGCTGTTGTTGCTGCCAAAACTGGTTCTATGGCAGTGCTGCTCTGTGGATTTGAATGGGAGAATTTAGGTATGACAAGATTGGGCCCACTTGGGAAGGGGAGTCTTGAAGATTCTAGTTGCAAGTGGGAGGGTTGGAAAGTCACTGGGCAAATCCATCTTCTTTTCAGCAGTTTGTTTTCTAAGCAAGCCTGGATTTTTTAAAAATTTATTGTTTCATGTTGCTTTTTGTCTTTAAAAATTGACCTGCTATACTTACCAAATCTGTTTTCAAAAACAGACGGGAGAGGGAGAGGGAGAGAGAGATATCTATCCAAGCAGCTAGTTGATTCCTGTTAACTAGCTGCTATATTATTTATTAATAATATAGCTATTATATTTTTTGGCTATTTTATTTATCTGAATACTTTAATTTTGTAAACCATGACAGTGCAAACCTAAACTCTCAATTGTAATTGAAATACATTTGAAATACAGCACATAAATACATTATATGTAACGCAGTAGTCCTATGCACACTTTCCTGAAATATGATGTTCGCACATTAATCATCATGCATTGGATTAGGCTGTCATCTCATAAAACATTTCTATGGCCATTTTATAGTTATCAACAGAAAGGGAGGGGGGAAAGGGGTTTGAAAGAACAGTGCAGTAGCTTGGAAATCGAAAGTGCATTCCATACATAGCTTTTCAGAGATTGTAACTAGGTGACAAGTTTCTGCCGCACAAAAATCTAACTGGAGAACATGATTGAAGACTTTTGGCTATGGATGTGTCTCATTGGAGAATATGAATTATGATACATCCAGAGGACTGGGGGGAAACCAGATCAAGGGTGACAGTGAATTATGTATCTCAGAGTCAGCTACACCCATGTAGTGCTGACATATTAACTTCCAATAAATCCTGTTTAGTTTTGGAAGTTTGGCTCGAGACTCATGATTTAATTGGGGTAACCAGAATCCTGACACAGGCAGCATTTTAAAATACCACTTTAGTTTAAAATGTACTATTGATGAAGTTAAATTCTGGTATTAGTTACACAGAGCTGCAATTATGAATTAGTGATATATAAATAAATTTAAATGTATATTAAATTATTTATATATTTTAAAGGCTACACTACAGCACATTGTAGATCCAACTTATAGGTAGCACTTAGCACTTAGACTTGTAAACTGCTTTATAGTGCTTTACAAGTACTAGTACATACAGTTTTTGTACTTGCATCAGGAGATTAAATATTATATTTTTCAACCATCTTAATAGTTTTAAAATGATTTGAAATATTTTATGACATATTGTTATTCTTCATTTTAGTGATACTTCAAAAAGAAAGAATCCATGTTCTTCATTTTCCTGCCCATGATATTCCAAGAAAGGTTGGAGATTAAATGATGATCAGGGAAGAGTAGAATTAGGCTCCTCAATCCATGACCTGATTAAATACAGCTAAAGGGAAACAGAACTAACTGAATGAAGAGAGATAATATGAAATACTGGAAATGTCAATATTCCCTGGGATCGAGAGGTAGGCTATGGAACATCTTATAGATGCTTCTATAATTGATGTATGGAGTTGTCACTAAACATGACTACCAGTTTAGGTAGCTATGAGTAACTAATGGTTTTCAGGGCTGTTTGTTGCATCTGGGATGCTAGGTAGGATATTTTGCCTACTGTTTGAGTGAAACTGTGGAGGAAGATGATTGGTTTCTGGTCTGTGTGAGCTTTCTAAATAAACTTGGTTGGACCTCTGGAATACACTGTCATTGGTCTCAGATGACAGAGAACTTCTTGTGTTTAAATATTATACTAATAGAAAAGAACCATATAACTGCTATTCCTTTAGTGAATTCCTATTGAGGTATTTTTACATTCAGAAGGATTTTCATATTTAGAACATTTAACTCTCCACAATTATTTCACCACTGATTCTTAACAATTAATTCTCATTCTCAACTTATTACATACCATATACATCTTTCATCAAACCAGGCTGATTTCAATTAAACCTAACTATGTGCTAGAAATAATTTCAGCTGTCTATAGTAGAAATTTCTGGCTATTAATGTTAGGGTTGCACATTTTTGCATGCACGTTTGTTTGAGGTTGTAGAGAGCTGAGTATTTACAGAAATCCTGCTTTGCATCATGATAATTAAAGAAGACAGCAGAGATTTGAAACAAGGAAATTCTATTTGATGGGCAAGGCCTGTAATGGCTTATAATATGTTTAATCAGACTGAATTGGCCTGCTTCGTATCCGTGGGTAAAATCTATGAACATTGTGGACATCTTATTTCAAAATGTATGTTAAAAAGAAGATGCAGTAATAAACAGTTTAATTCTGTAATGGAACCACTTTAGGACAACTTATACCTACACAATTCCTTGAGAACAGATCACATGTTAAAGCTAAAGAAAATTCTAAAAATAAAAAAAAAGATAGAGATAGCAAAAGTAAACCAAAACCAAAACCTTACGAGCAGAAACCAAATATCCACAAGGACTCCTGAATGGGACTGAATGAAATGACAATTCAGAGGGCTCTGCAGGATCCAGAAATAATATTGATAAAAGCAGCATTGCACCATTGCAATACAACCCTGATAGGTTGTATTGCAATGGTGCAATGCTGCTTTTATCAATATTATACAAAAGGGGAACTGATATTCCCCTTTTGTATGTACATTCAATGTAAATATGCATGTACAAACAAGTCAAAACTTGCATTGCAATGTTGCAGTGCTACTTTTGTCATTGGCTTCTTTTCCTTTTATCTTCCCTGTGGATGAATGCCTCTGTCAGCAACACCAGCTCTAAGATGAGGTAGTTTATTCTTCTCTAAAAAGTTCAAAAATCATTACAAAAAACCTTTCATAAAGTTAACTATTCCTTTAAAATTCTCCTATGAAAATACATTTCTTAGCAGCAACTGAGTCATACAATTTTTTTATATCTTGATAAACAGAAAATGCTGAAGACACAACAATTAGTTGTAGGGTGAGTTTCATTGAATAGCTTTTACTTTTGAACTTTTCTGAAATTAGAGCTGAAAAGATTTTGTTGTTGTTGTTTCCATTTGAGTGTTTTCAACTTTCATGACAAATATATAAATAGTCCTCAATGGTAAAGCATGGGTATCTCCAAAAACCCACAGTATTTAAATATGAGGTAGGTAATTCCATCAGCCACGAGACATTTATTTATTATTTGTTTGTTTGTTTGTTTATTTATTTATTTAATATTGCTGCCTATTTGCCCATGGCGACTCGAGGCGGCTTACACAATGTAAAACCATATTTAAAACAAAAAATAAGAATAAAAAACAATAAAAACTAACAAAGAGAATCAAATAAATTAATAAAGTATAATAGAACAAAATCTGGAAAAAAAGAAAATAAAAATAAAAAATCACCCCCAACTCCCACCCCCTGCCCTGATGACAGCAGATCATTTGATGGTTCTGGGTTCCCCAGATTTTATCTTCCAATATCTTATGAGTTTTGAATTAATACTTTAGAATTAGTGTTAGAAGACATTCCAGTGAAATATCATTCACTTGTTTTGTGTCAAATTATGACATACCTTTTATGATGACCCAGGGCATGGCACAAAGGAAACACAGTCAAATAAGCAAGAAGAGCCCCTTTAATACCTCCAACTTTGCCCCCAATGTCCAGGTTACCTGCGGCTGGAGAAAAAAACTCTCCCAAGAACAGTCTTTAAGTGGAGGAAATTCAGTCTGAAAACAAAGTACATACAAACTGTAAACAAAAATCCACATAAACCATGCTGCAGCAATTAACTTGACAGGGCAGGATAAGGAATTCTAGGCTTGAAAGGCCAACAAAACACACACAGTTGGGAAGATGCCAGGAACCCAGATAAGCCTTGACAATAACAGATAATTCACGATTTGCTTCCAACAACTTTGCTGTGCGTATCTTTCCTTTTTAAACACTGTGTTCCCAGCTGCAGCTAATGAAGGGAATCTGGGCCCTTTCCTTCCCCGTAAGCCACGCAACTCACATTGCTCCCTTCTCTGTTCCTCCCTGCATGCCCTAGGATGAAGAGGGGGTGGTCCTGAGTCTTCCTCTGAATTCCCTCTGCTTTGCTCTATCCTTTTGCTCTGCCCAGCCAGCCTTTGCCCTTCCGCAGTTTCTCCCACAGCCAACGGAGCCACACTCCCACTCCCTGTCAGCTGCTCAGCCTCCCCCTCAGAATCAGATTCTGACAGGAGCATTACACCTTTTGTCTTCGTATTGGATATTCAAAATGGTATTGATAGATTAAAAAAAATAGGTATCTGCTAGTGTCCATCTGCTGAAGGGGGAAAAAAAAGACTTGTTTTAAAATAAGTGCTATCCACATTCCATCTTTGCAGCTTTTCATAATGGATTACTGTATATAAATACAGAGTTAGTCCTTGTCTGGAAACCATGGTTCTGCTTGCCTAAAACATGTTAAATGTCAGAAACCTTTGACCATCTATGAGAGTTTAGGAATCTGGTATGATTGCTTAATTTTTTTTCATATTTCAGTATTTTTACATGAGATCTCAGGCTGAGACCAAGATCTTGGGTTGGCCATACCCAGACTCTGAAGTGTTACTGATCCCAAATAGGAAAGCATAAAACAAGCATTGAATCAAACACATTTTTTAAGATATAGGGCATTTTAAAACCATAAGAGCTTTACTTGGCAGCAATAGCTATTTTTAAAGGCTTGACCAAATACAATTTTTTCCCCAAAAGGAATAATGGGGTCATTCAAAGCCTGAATAAGAAAGTCTTACAGGCAATACTGCTTTTGTGCAGTAGGTGTGAAATTTTGGTTATTTGCATAAGAGTTCTTTCAATTTAGGAACTATGCCAGTCACACTGAGAACACTTTTTATGTTCTTTTATTTTGCCTGTATTTGTTCTCCTGTATTGCTTTGGGGGGCAATTATAGACTCTTTCCTTCTTCCTTCCATTCTGGTCAAGATATCTGAATGCAAGATATATCTTGTCATCCCCAGAGCTGTCGCAGGGATAAACATTTTCTGGGGAGGTGTATGTTTGTGTTTTCGAGACAGTTTTGACTCCTGGCAACTGACTGGACAAATCCATGAAGTTTCTTGGCTACATTTTCGGAAGTAGTTTGCTATTGTCATCTTCTTAGGACTGAGAGGGAATAACTGCCTCAAAGTCACCCAGCTGCCTTTGTGCCTAAGACAGGACCACAACTCACTGTCATCTGGTTTCTAGGTTGCTGCGTTAACTACTACACTGGACTGGCTCTGGGGATGACAGGAAAGTATATATGAACGTAGTCCTAGCTATTGAAATCTCAACTATGTAACTACTGCCATTGATGATACATGCATTTGACGTCATGCCTCGATTTGAAGTGGCTGTACACACAGGCACAAGCAGTCAAGAATAGCTTTCAGGCAGAGCTGCTTTAAACTTTTTTGAAGAAAGATATTTATTTATTTTATTTTATTTTTATTTATTTATGTTTGTCAATTGCTTACAAGATACTAGGTATAAGTAAAAACATAGTTATGAATACATGGATACATATAAGAAAAATAAAAAAATAAAAGAAACAATAGGACAGGGATGGTAGGCACGTTGGTGCGCTTATGCACGCCCCCTACAGACCTCTTAGGAAGATACTTCGTTGGTGTCTTGGCATGCTGTGAATCACTTTATTCAAACACTTTGCTCAATTGTATGGGAACATTGCAGGCATGATGGTCTCCAATGTGTGGAGTGTCACAAGGTTCAGGTCCTTTTTCTCCCCTGCTCTGTATCTCCCAGTGGCTTCATATAAGGCCACTGCGAGAGACCATCCTGATGATTTGGGGTATGTTATCATCAGTGAGTGCTCAAGGGTAGATGATGCTCCTAGGTCACATTTTACTGATGGCAACACAGTTAATCGGGTAGCAGACAGAAAGCACGCTGTTTCTGCCTAGCAGCATGAGAGATCACAGGGACTGTGGGGCCATGGGGAAGGTGCAGCAGCCTAATGCCAGGAGCACATGGTCTCAGGCGCTTGTTAGGGGAAGGAAGGGAGAGAGGGAGGGAGGGCCCCATCCAAGGCTGCAAGAAGTTCCCATCTCAGCTTCATTCATCTCTCGTTCTTTCCCTCCCCTATGTCACAGCTTGCCTGGATGTCTTCTCCCTCACCGCCCCTCTTGCAGCCTTTTGTAGGGATTTGTTTTCCTTTTTTTCGGTCTCTTTTATTTTCTTTTTGAATAAACCCTACTTGTCAACTTCTGACAAGCAAAGTCAATGGGGAAGCCAGATTCACTCACCAGCCATGTTACTAACTTAGCAACTACAGTGATTCACTTACAACTGTGGCAAGAAAGGTCATAAAATGAGGCATAATTCACTTGACAACTCTCACTTAGCTCAGGAATCTCAAAAGTAGTTTTGGGAAAATTGGCTTGATGTCAGAATTGTGACCAGTGCCCTAACACAATTAAGAGTCTCAAGCTATTTGGCAATAAAAATCCAGTCTTTTATAAGGAGCACCATGTTAGCATTACCTATGTGAAGCCAACTCTGACTTCACCCCCTTTGCGCCTTGCCTCTGACCCTGTTTCCCCCTCCCCACAAAGTATGTCACCCATCACATTCCCCAATAAGGTAATTTCGTGGGTTGTGGAAGTTACTCCCTCCAGGCATTGCTGGAATCCGTTGGAGATGGCCTTGACTTGCTTGTCCATACTGCGTCATGTTATGACTGAAGAGTAATTACTTGGTGTAGCTACAAGGCGCAATTTCCCATCCCACTGCCTATGGCAACTCAGAAGCAGGTCAGGGAAGCTTCACAAGTTGACATAGCGACTGAAATTTTCAGCTCAATTATGGTCCTAAGTCAAGAACTACCTGTAAAACATTTCTTCAAGGTTTGTAATATATATTCATTGAGATTGAAGCATATTCTAACAAAGTTCTAAAGGTCTAATATGTGTCTTTTCTGTTCTAGGTAAGTACTGAATGGAGATATGAAGAATTGGCATATTTCCAATGACCACCATGTTGCAAAAGGTACCCTGGTATTTTATTTCAACAGCCACCAAGTTTCATGAAGGAAACTTCAGCAAGCATGGTTGAAATTGCTGCAGATAACTGCTAATATTATTTTACATTCTGGATAAATAAATGCAATTTTCTAATTTGAATACCATATTTAAGCAATCATAATTGTTGCAGTTTCCTGAAGTAGTTCTTGTATTAATTTCCTTAATGGACTAAATTTAATTGCATTCTTCAATCATTATAGAAATTTTGAAGCTTATGAAAAGTCCTGTTTATGAAAGAAAAATACATTCTTGGCATCATACATTTCCAAATAAAAGGGGATGGTATTGATAGAAAGTTGAAAGCATAAATGAGAACCATAGAAAAATTGTTGCTCAGACTCCAGAAATAATGTATGGTTTACAAGGATATAGTTATAATGAAATAGAGATTGGATTCATTTAGTTGTAATAGTGTCTTTTATTATTTTCATTGTGTTTCAATGGCTTATAGCAGCTTTCTTCAATCTGGAAATGTCTGGGAGTCTCAATATTTTTCAAGAATGTCCAATAGGAGAAAGTTATAATATAATTTCTTTATTATGCATGTAAACCAATACTTCAGAGTGTTTTATAAAATTAGCAGATTTACCATCATGCATGATTCCTTCAATATATTGCATCGCTATAACCTTGGAAGAACCAAAAGGTTTATTGGCTGTTTTCCAGATTGATAAATCTGTGTCAGCCAGAAAATGGCTTCAGAATGTAAGTGCTTGATGTAATATAACATGATTTGCAACTTTAAAAAATCTTGACTAAATTTTGTTTTCAGAATTTCTCATTCTAACAATTAAAAATACAGTATATATAGAAGAAACATTTATTCAGCACTTTTTATTTTCTTATTCTGATAAGATAATAAAACAAGTACTTTGCAAACTATATATGAAAACTGGCATCCTGGTTGACACTCCAATAGAATATTGCATTTTAAGATGCATTAAAAAAGAACTAGATTAGATTGTCAGTTCTGATATATTAAATTTCAGTCACAGGATGCTTTTAAGGAAAGAAGGAAAAGCAATTTAAGGGACATTGTGAGCAACTGTAATGACACAGGCGTCTACCTAGGAGGCATAAAGATACAAAAAAATGGTTTCTTCCTCTTCTGCTACTGTAAGCCAGGAAACAAAGAAGATTTAGGATGTAACCTGTAGGCTACACCTGTACAAAAGTATAATCTAACCCAGATTATTAATGAGCCTCGGTGGCACAGTGGTTAGAGTGCAGTACTGCAGGCTATTTCTGCTGACTGCCAGCTGTCTGCAATTTGGCAGTTCAACTCTCACCAGGCTCAAGCCTTCCATCCTTCCAAGGTGGGTAAAATGAGAACCCAAATTGTTGGGGGCTATATGATGACTCTGTAAACTGCTTAGAGGGCTGTAAAGCACTGTAAAGCGATATATAAAAGTGCTGTTGCTATTGCTGTTAATAATACTGTACTAAGAATGAACTTTATTTGGCCATCCAACTTGTTCTGTGCTTCTAAACTGTTTTCTTTTGGTAAAGTAACTAACAGACCAGAGTATATCCACAGTGCCCAGGCAGGTTGTGGGCAGGGCTATCTAATTTCTAGCACATTGAATCCAATCAATGTTTTTCTTCTAATCCCAATCATCAGAATTTTGATTAAGATTGGTTGCTGCACAACTTTGCATAGCCATCTGGGGCAGCTAGAATTAAGCTGCCCACTAATAATCTTGATAGCCTGCCTCCTATTCAAAGTGGCCATCGCATTTCCTATGATCTCAAAGCTTATTACATAACAACTGCTATTCTTCTTTGATAAAGATTTCTTTAAGTTCTTAGAAATCTTGATGTACATAGAACATTAGTTGAGTTAAAATATCTAAAAATGATAATGTGACATTACTAAGATATTTTAAAGATATTCTAACTTATGTCTTAAAATCTTTAAAGATTTTAAAGATTTTTTTAGTTTTTATATGCAATATATTTTAGGATCTTATATATGGAATTTATGTAAAAATAGAATTCATGACTTGGGAATTGAACAAGGGATAGCTTAAATGATTAAAAATGAAATTATATTTATTTGTTTCAAACAATTTTATCTAATGCTCTGACATACTGCTAACTCTATGGAATCTAAAAAGCCTTCTTTTTGAAACGCATCATTCTGAAGTATCGTATCTCACCATTTTGCAATGGTAATTAGTTTCTCATTTTCATCGCCGTGCTTCAGTTGAGATTATTAGATTTAAAAGCCTGCTCACAGGATGCTATTGCAGAAATGGATGTTATTCAATATTGTTGAAACAAGATAGACAGATTATGGTCAAGCATCTGGGATTAGAGTAAATTTCTAAATGAAGAATTGAGAGTGAACCACTTCAGATTTTGTATGAAATTATAGTACCGGAATGGACAATTAATTCCATAGAGAAAGCCAATTTTGAATATTTCTAAAAAAACAGACATGAATATAATGGTGAATATAAATTAGGTTTCACCTAATCTATATTTATCATTATGTCTTTATTACACTTTGTGTAAAATTTGTGTTATGTTAGATATAAATCCGTCCTTGAGGAATCAAACAGGAACAAAACGGGAAGATATATTCATGGATAACTTTGGTACCATGGGAGTCAGTAATCTGTGCACAAGTAGAATTATAATATTCCTCCTATAAATAAAGCAAGATTTTTATAATATATAAAAATACAAAACCACATTGGGGAGAGATGGCTTAGATCAAATGAAAAGAAACACATAAACACTAGACTCCAACCAAGTTACTGATACTTCTCCAGTGTCTCTCTTCGTATTATTACATGACTACAAGAATTTTGATTCAATTGTGAAATGGATCACAAAAGACTTAAATTCTATAAATCTATACATAACAACAGAGGACCATCAACACTGCTAAAATCCATTGAGTGTTCAGTGTAGCCTTTACTTACAGCAATAAATACTTCTGATACTTTAGTTTTCTGCCTCATCATTATTCTGCATTTAGTCAGATTTGATATTTAGACATTGCTCCATTTCCCTGCAGTTTGTCTGTTATGAAATAGATTAATCCGAAAAAATGTTTCTACTTCCCATTTTACAATATGTGATTAGCAAAAAAAAATTTCTATATATAAATGATGACAACAAGATAACTTTGGATATATCTTGTAGCATTCATACCTATCAATATCTTACGCCAGAAATTGTTATTGTCATCAGCTAAAAATAGAACTGCCCTAGGGGTAGCTATTTTTAATGAAGTCCTGACTCATTAGATTTCAGGCCTGGCTGCAAGGACAGGTCACAAATGGGTCTTGAGGACTTGTTACATGTCAACAAAAGCAAATTATCATGTTAAAACGAATTACAATATATATTACATGTTATTTTGTTTAGATGATTTAGTTTTCAAAACTGTAAGGTGATGATGACAACCTATGGGAGAGGCTCCCGTGAATATTAGTTTGTGGTAGATGATGCATGATGATTGCTCCTTGTTGACATGAATTATTCAGAAGTTTTATGCTATTATGTCAACAGCTACTTTATTCACCTGGCTGCAGGTTGATAAATTACCTTGCGTATAGCTTCTGAGTTCTCAGGCAGATTGCAATTTGGCTGCTTTTGGCAAATTTAGAGCTTTCAGAGAGTTATTACTGTTCTGCATAATGTAACGAGTCAAGAAGATCAGGTTTGTTTCCACTTTTCACCGAACAAAGATATTCATGTCTAGAACAGTTCATTTAATCTAGATGACCTTCCCAATGTTGTCCAAATCAAACAATTTTATAATTAGGGTTACTAGATTTACTAGATTTACTAGATTTGATTAGCAAAAAGAATTCCTGAGTCAGAAAACACTTTGTGTTATTTAAATAAGAGTTTTGAATCTGTGTCACAAACAACCCTAGGATTTCACAAGAACTAAGGGGCTTCCATGGTAAAAAAGCACATGTTGGAATGTTCACTTGGAGAATGGAGGAGCATGAGCAACCTGGTTTCCCAGGAAACAATGAAATGGTTTTTAAGAGTTTGCATAGTCCCAAGCTGGATGAAAGGAGGAGCAAGAGTTCAGGATAGTCATACCCTAAACTAGATCAGGCTTGTCAAACTGGCAGCTTGTGGACTGGATGCATCACATGCAGGCCATGCCCACCCTGGCTCTGCAAAGGCAAAAAAATCATGATAAGTCACGATACGTCACGTGATGCAATTGTGTTTGACACCCATGTCCTAGAGCAGGCATGTCAAACTCAAGGCCCGATGGCTGGATCCAGCCTATGGGGTACTTAGATCCGGCCCACAGGACAGCCCTGGAAATAGCAAAGGATCAGCCTCTATTGCTCTGCCAGCAAAAATAGACCTTGGGAGGGCTGCTCCTTTTTACTGGCAGAGAGTTGCAGAAGGCCATTGCAGCTGAAAACGGAGCTTGGGAACCTGTTTTTGCTGGTAGAGGGTTGCAGGGTGCCGTCGCAGCTGAAAACGGAATTCGGGAACCCGTTTTCGATGGCAGAACACCACAGGCATTCCTGACCCAAATGACATTGAGCTGGTCACGCCCATCCTCACCATGCCTACCCTGACTCCCTGAGGTCAAATACAACCTCGATGCGGCCTCAATGAAATTTAGTTTGACAGCCTTGCCCTGGAGTCTCTGAAGATTATAGCCCAAATCACTTATTAGGATTATTTACAAATTGGTACTGAAAACAATGCACAGGAAGCACAAAGGTGCATGATAAAAATGGATGCAAAACTTCAAAGAAGCAATTACAGTGGATCAATGAAAGGCTTATAGGACAAAAATCAATAAAATTTACTCCAAGCTACAATTTGAAGGAGGATGTGGCATTTCTACAATGCTATAAACAAACGATTGCCAAAAACAAAACAAAACATAGAACAATTGTAGAAAATGCCACAATAATCAAAAGGAACATTTTCTCACATGTGGTGGTTATGTAAAAACCACAAAAGTACAGGAAAGAAATATATCAAAATATTTATAAAATGCTAAAGAGAAAATTTGAATTGAAACAATATATATATTTATTTGGTATAATTCCAAAAGCATCAATGAAAGATATAACAAATTTACTAAGATACTGTAGATGTTGACAGCTGCAATATAAACTTGGCACAACACTGGAAAAGAGAAACCTTGTTGATGATATTTAGCTTAAACTAAAATGGAATATGCTGCTATGGCAAAATTGTATAATAGAGGTTTAACCAAATTCAAGCCAGAATGGGTCCTTTATATACAACATATCTCACAGCAAGACATGTTTATATAATTAGAATATGGTTTCTAGGACTTAAACAGAAATATGGTTTCTTGGAATAAGATTTCCAAGTCTTACGAACAGAAACTGCCAAGAATCTTTAAGTTAATTAATACTTCAGTGAAAAGTATTGATGTCCAAATTGCAGTCAGCAGCTGGGGACATAAATGAAAGGGAAGGAGAAAAATGTATTATAGAAAGGTTTTTCATAATCCAGATTCAATAGCTATTCCAAAGGAGTTTCCAGTACCAGCTTTGTCCAGAATACTCTTGCACAGAAACTCATGGTCATATGATTTATAAGATACAAGTTGCACGGAATGCTGAATGAACACGCATGGTTTTCCCACTGGATCTTATTTTCTGCAAGGCCAGTAATAATTGGGACAAAGAAGGAATACTTTCATTTCACTGCTGTTTTTAATTTAGCCAACAAGGGCCCTACAGCATGATTATCTTTGCTATGACTGTTGAAGCAAACCTATCTAAGAATTATAAATATTTATTTATTTTTAGTAGTTAAGATCAACAATTTTAGTTTAGATTAAGCACAGGTAATTTAACATGTAAGCTGTATTGTGGGAAATTTAAAAGCCACTGAAAGGCAAAATTTATTGCCATACTGGTAAACATCATTTATTATTGATAATAAGTTATCAATAATAATACAGAACAGAATTATATTTGGACATGAAGATAGTGATTTTGCTTTACTGAAGAAATAATAGTTCTTATTCAAATCTGATGCTTAGTAGCAGTATTTTCTCTTTCTCTCTTTATAAAAAGAGCTATTTCTTAAGGACTGATTCTGATTTATAAGCATTTCATTTATAAACTCTGATTTTTAAGCAGAGCTATATCCTTCAAAAGTCATCTATATCTATATTTTACGTCAGTCTGAATATATTACTAATGCAGATCATTAGCTGAGTTTCCATTATTTCAACAGCATAACGTTCAGTCCATTACTTGTAAACTATAGAGGATACTACAAGATTAGAATGATCTCACTGGCTTTGTTTTGGAAGAAAATGGTGTAACTCAACAAACTGCCTACAAACATTTATCCAGAATGCCAATTAAACAAAATTTATTAACCTTTCCATGTCTAGCACACTAGTCATCAATTTATCTTCATGCAACAAAGTGTCTGGATTTTCTTCAGAAAATTACCTATTGGTGGCATCATTAATCAGTCAACACATTTTACCCTTGACCGTGTAAAGAATGGTGTTTAAAAGCACCAAGACCAAATATTTTATCCTTCAGATTTCAAAGGATGTAATGTATTTTTCTCGCATCTCCCACTTTCCCTCACCTCTTTATTTCTGTACTTTAGTGAAGTATGCTGTTTTCCACCTCATTTTGAGATAGTTATGAAACATACAGCTGAGTTCCAAAGCCTGCACAGTCATTCATCCATTTGCACTTCCAGTCTAATCAATTAGCAGATTGCTGACGGTAAAGACTTTGACATGAATATGACTGTGTGGTCATTTTGGCAACAACTATGCAAGTGATTTACTATTGCCTGCTTCTGTGATTTTGTTTTTTGTTATTTCCCAGATTACCCTTCAATCCTGTTTATACCAAACAAATAGGGATGGAAAATAGGTAGAATGAAAAGCAAACTGCTAGGTTAGTTTCTTTTATATAACAAGGCGAAGTTTTTTTATAGTGCCAAAACATAGGCACAAGTAAACTGGACTAAATTATGGGAGAGACTGTAGACAAATGACAAAAGCAATAATTGTTATAATTGCCAGGTCTGCAGGAAAATAACTTATTAGTTGGTATAATCCAACCTCCTTCAACATGGGCTCCCCCAGGTTTGTAACAGTCAACTTGTAAGAATTCCTTCATCACCCAAAATCATTGCTGAGAATTCTGAGAGTTGAAGCCTACAGATTTTGAGAATTGCCAAGAGTGGGAAACACTGTCATAAACAGTAAACATCCTAACATTTTCTGCCCCCACAGAAGTGGGTGATACATAGAATATGAATGCTAGAAGGTACATGTAATGAGAAACTATTTTGAATATTTGTTTGTCATGATCATTTACATAGCAATATGAGCAATCTGTCTGGAAAAACTCCAAGATGATTCTAACAGACATGATATTCTTCCGATTAAAATCGAATTCTGTTTTTTTGGGAATCGCCACGAGCGGAGCCCGGGCGGGCGGGCGGGTGGTGCGAGCGGCGGGCGGTGCAAGCGGAGCCCGGGCGGGCGGGCGGTGCGAGCGGCGGGCGGTGCGAGCGGAGCCCGGGCGGGCGGGCGGTGCGAGCTGCGGGTGGTGCGAGCGGAGGCCGCTGAGCGGCAGGAAAAGGGAGCTGGGCAGCGATTTCTTGCGCGTGGTGGGGGTCTCTTTGGCCGGCCCGATTTTTTTTCCAGAGGGGAATATCATGCTTGTTCTAATTATCATAATTGTTTTTGCATACCCTAAATATTACTTACTGAGAAGGTTTGATTGACTTTTTCAGCAACGTAGAACTATATGTATGTGGGGACAGACGGTTGAAACATGTTTGATTCCATTTAAAAGCAATACTGAAGAAAGAATACATGATTTCACAATACATACAACAACAAAGAAAGATTTGAGCAATGATGGTTCAGTGGTTACATACAACAAGAAAGAAAGATTTGACAATGATGGTTCAGTGGTTAGAATAGAATAGAATAGAATAGAATAGAATAGAATAGAATAGAATAGAATAGAATAGAATAGAATAGAATACCTTTATTGGCCAAGTGTGATTGGACACACAAGGAATTTGTCTTGGTGTAAATACTCTCAGTATACATAAAAGAAAAGATACATTCATCAGAAGTTGAGAATCATAAGGTACAACACTTAATGATCATCATAGGGTACAATAAGCAATCAATCATACTAGGAAACAATCAATATAAATTGTAAGTAGACAAGCGGCAAAGTTACAGTCATACAGTCACAAGTGGAGGAGGGAATGGGTGATAAGGAGTGATGACAGGATTTAACAGTAATAGTAGTGCAGACTTTGTAATAGTTGAACAGGGTCGAGGGAATTATTTGTTTAGCAGAGTGATGGCTTTCAGGAAAAAACTGTTCTTGTGTCTATTTGTTCTGGTGTGCAGTGCTCTGTAGCGTCATTTTGAGGGAAGGAGTTGAAACAGTTTATGTCCGGGATGTGAGGGGTCTGTAAATATTTTCACAGCCCTCTTTTTGATTCATGCAGTATACAGGTTCTCAATTGAAGGCAGGTTGGTTGTAATTGTTTTTTCTGCAGTCTTAATTACTCTTTGAAGTCTGTGTCTGTCCTGTTGGGTTGCAGAACTAAACCAGACAGTTATAGAGCTGCAGATGACAGACTCAACGATTCCTCTGTAGAACTGGATCAGCAGCTCCTTGGGCAGTTTGAGCTTTCTGAAAGAACAGAAAGAACATTCTTTGTTGTGCTTTTTTGATGACATTTTTGATGTTAGGTATCCATTTTAAGTCATATAATATAGTAGAACCTAGAAATTTGAAGGTCTCTACTGTTGATACAGTGTTGTCTAGTATTGTAAGAGGTGGTATTATGGGAGGGTTTCTTCTAAAGTCTACCACCATTTCTACGGTTTTGAGTGTGTTCAGTTCCAGATTGTTCTGGTTACACCACGAGGCAAGTTGTATAATCTCCTGTCTGTATGCAGATTCACCGTTGTCTCGAATGAGACCAATCACTGTTGTGTCATCAGCAAACTTCAGTATTTTAACAGATGGATCGTTTGAGATGCAGTCATTGGTATATAGGGAGAAGAGAAGTGGAGAAAGCACACAGCCTTGGGGGGTGGGGGCTGTGCTTATTGTACAGGTATTGGATGTGATTCTGCCTAGCTTCACCTGCTGCTTCCTGTCTGTTAGGAAGCTTATGATTCACTTACAAGTGTGTTCAGGGTTTAATCTACTTAGAAGAGTGTCTGGAATGATGGTATTGAATGCAGTACTGCAGGCTACTTCTGCTGACTGCTGGCTGCTAGCAGTTCAGAAGTTCGATTCTGATTGGCTCAAGATTGATTCAGCTTTTTATCCTTCCAACATCGGTAAAATGAGGATCCAGATAGTTGGGGGCAATATGCTGAAAAGCACTTAGAGAGTAAAGCTGTAAAGCACTGTGAAATGGTATTGTATAACTCTAAGCTATTGCTATATTGTGTTAGGATTACTAACCAAATTAACTACTCCAAAACAAATAATTGTAAGTTGGCATTTCCTTTTCAGAATTGTTCTATTACAGTTATTTGAGATTATGCAATCAGGAATCATTAAAACATAAAGTTTATCACACACAAGGTATGTTTATACAGGTAGTCCTCAACTTATGACCCCAAAATTACTTTTGCTAAGTTAGACAGCTGTTAAGTGAATTTTGCATCATTTTATCACCTTTTTTTTGCCAAAGTTGTTAAGTGAATCACTGCAGTTGTTAAGTTAGTGACATAGTTGTTAACTGAATCTGTCTTCTTCATTGATTTTGCTTGTCAGAAGATTTCAAAAGATGATCACATGAACCATCATAAATATGAGTCAGTTACCAAGTATCTAAATTTTGATCACATGACTATAGAGATGCTGCAATGGTCTTAAGTGTGAAAGATGGTCATAAGCCATTTTTCAGTGCTGTTGTAACTTTGAACAGTCACTAAGTGAACTGTTGTAAGTCAAGGATCTGCTGTTTTCATAATCTTAAAATATTGCTCTTATTTGTCTATTACCACATTCAGCTACGAAATATTAAAAAGAAAACAAAATCCACAACTGATAGGAAAATTTGAATCTTAATAAAATAAACAGACTCTTTTTATTCATTCTCCCTCTACCCACTCATCCACCCACAATGTCATGCATTTTTGTCTAGGATCCTGAGAATTAATAACATCCTTATAATTAAAATGAACATTAAGCATTAAAAGCATTTGTTTTCAGGGAACAAGATCAGAGAACTGATGAATTTGTCTTTGTTTGAGGTTTCCTTGACCCAGTTAAATTTGTGAAAAACAATGAAATATTTCAAATGGGTGGATTCCTTTTTCCTCCCACCTTTAGGCTGTGCCACTTCTGCCTGACATTAACTCACTAGCTATTGCGAAGACAAAATATCCATTTGTTTAGGGAGAAATAGCCATTACGTCAGAGTTAATGGCGAGGAAACTGAGTCAGCCTCAGGTACATCAACTGACTTGAAAAAGCTCTTCAAGAAAGAGAACATGTTCCTCACAACTGCTGCATTGAAGAAAAAAAAAATGGTTTTGTACTGTACTCTTTAGGAGTGCTGATTTATCAGCAGCTTATCTAGTACTCAGGAGACGAGTACTTTTCAGAAGCAAACAACAGCCAATGACTTAAGAGCTAGGTATCAATACCCCAGTCAACATCTAAAAAGCCACATACATCATATAAATACCACACAGAGAACAGCCCAAAGCACACACTATGCTAGAAAGAAGTTTCCTGAAGATGGGCTGCAGTATGAGTACGAAAGCTCGGAAGACAAAACTTATGGTCCCGGTGACTGACCCAGTTGGATCCTGCAACATTATCTTGGGACACATATATTCGCCTTCATTTGTAAGTTTCTAAACTGCCTAGCAAAGGATATTACTACCTGTAGACGGAATCCTTGGCCTTTCACATGTATGTGCAAGAAATATTTCCATGCATGATTATATGAATTCATTCCACATAGGCTTGAGAGCATGCTTACATAAATGGTGTAAATGGTAACACCAAATTTTTCTATTTGGAATTAAAAAAAGATCTGTGAAATCATCTATGAGTATCTTTACTATGAAAAAGAAAATGTCATATATATGTGATGATGATGTTATCCATTCAGTTATATCCGACTCTTGGCAATTCTATGGGCCAGATTTCTCCATGTCTTTCAATGTTGTACTGCTTCGTTGAGTTGTTCTGTGCTCTGGCTGGTGTTAGCTTTGATGATGTCTAAACAAATATAAATATTTAAGTGTATACACACTTAAATATGTATACTTTATATACTTTCCCCCTAATATTAGCAGACAAGGTTCACTACAAGATTAACAGAATTCTAATAATGTCAGTAGAGGTATATGGCTTACAATTGTTCACTCAACAATGGTTTGAATTAATAATGACTTGGAGAAGATGCTATATCCTGAAAAGCAATTCTGACCATCAGAAAATGTCATACCCCCCCATATCACATGATAGTCATTTGGGTGCTTAGCAACCTATTGGTACTCATGACCAGTTGCCAAGCGCCCCGTGATCATTTGATTGCTGTTTGCAATCTTCTCTGCTACATCCCTAGAAGCTAGTGGGGAAAGTTGCAGGCTGCTTCTGCCTGTCAGGAGTCCTTCCTCTTGTCTCTGGGAGCTGATTGAAAGAGCTCCCTGCAAAAGGATTTCAACTTCATGCAAGCAGGCACAGATCTGATCCTTCAGCGGAGAGTTTTTTCAGCCAGTCCCCAGAGTTGAAAAGCAGCCAAAAGCCAAGCAAGATTTTCAGCCCTTGACTGGAGAGGGAGTGTTGTCAGATAAAAAGCAGAGGATGCTGCAGAGCGTAGGTAAGGCCCAGGGCAGCCCGGCGCAGGTGCACGCCAATGTTCTTCCACTAAATGGCTGAAAATCCTACTTGGGATTTATTTACAGGTAAACCTTGATTTATCACAATTGAGACTGAAATCTCTGTTGTCCAACAAAGCAGTAGGCGAAACATCATATGGCTGCTTTGCTCAACAACAGCAATCTTGACAGCCCCAGTTGTAGTTGTTAAGTGATCTCGTGGTCATTAAATGGACAAGAGTGCAATTGAGAGTGCCAAGATTGCAATAATTGAGTGATTCCAACTGTTACCTTCACCTTATTATGTCTTTACTATTGCCTTTTTGACAAATCATATGCAATGATACAAATGATATAAATTAGAATATGCTTTACATAAAATGATCTGCTAAAAATGAATAATAGAACTAATCAATACAGAGTTCTGACTTGAGGATCATATGATGAGACTCAAATTATATTTGTTCACATTACATGAAAATGTAGGTCCTTTGAGAAGTCCATAAGGCTAGTAAGAGTGGAAGGAAATCCAAGTAAAGGATAACCAGCAATAAGGTGGATGTATTTAATTTAGCAGCAATGACTGCACCCTTGGAAGACTTGGGGGACCAGGTTGGGAACAGATAATTTTAGAGAAGATCCATCTGTGTGGTTGCTACCAACTCGATACACACAATCAACCAGTTTTCTGACAGATTCAAGGATCTATTAGCCATTATATGTTTGGCTTCATTATGAAATGCTAACCTTATGCGGATGACTGTGGAGGTTGCCCTGAAGAAAATATATGGCAACAGTTAAGAAAACATGGGCTTAGTTCAGAAAAACAGAACAGTGTAAGAAAAAGATTGCCCCAACTGAATTCTCATTGGTATAAGGAAGGAATGAAATACTACCCTGTTTCTCAAACGGCCTCCCCAGGAAGTCCCAGCATGTTTTATAGGCATGAAGAAATTAAGCCCCCCCCAAATTAAGGCCTATATTAAAACATGCAAATGGGGGAATGGGGGGGGCTTGCCGTAGGAAGTACTTTTGTCACCGATATGGTGCCTGCATTGACCGATCGAAGTGCCCCACCAACGCTGAGGTCAACATCCAAGCTCGCCGCCTGCCGCCGAAGATGCAAGGGGGAATTAGTCACCCCGAAAAGACGCTAGCCATTTTTGGGGCTCAAAAAAAATAGAGTAAAGGAATGAGAAATACTATCAGACTTTCAAGATTCTGATATTGTTATATCAGTAGAGTTCTAGTATTTCTTATTGCATCTATTTCCTAAATTTGCCTAACTCGAAGGGGCTGATACAGGGGTGGGATTCAAATTTCTTAACAACCGGTTCTGTGGGTGTGGCCTAATTTGTGGGCATGGTTTGGTGGTCATGTGACTGGATGGGCATGGTTTGATGACTGGGCATGGCTTGGTGGTCATGTGACTGGGTAGGCATGGCTTGTATGTAAATATTATGAATATTTGTGTAAATATTGATATATTTTTTTAATAAAAAAGAGCAACTTTTACCCAAAAGCAGGCAAAACAGGCAGGCAGATTGAATTGCTCACAGAATCACAGATTAACTTAGAGATCTATCTATCTGCAATCAGCTATCTGAGTCTGTCACATAAAATTTGCTAGCAAGCAAACTCACAAAATTAACTCATAACACACCATGTATGTAAATATTGATTTTTTAATATAAAAAAGCAACTTTTACCCAAAAGCAGGCAGCCAGGCAGATTGAGTTGCTCACAGAATCACAGATTAACTTAGAGATCTCTCTATCTGCAATTGGCTAACTGAGTCTGCACTGAAAAGCTTCAGTCCTAAGGAAGGTTTGGCTCTGCTTTTAGTTTAGCTAGAAAGCAAGAAATCCAAGGATCTAAATCTCCTGGCAGAGCAGAACAGCTAATGGTTGGAGAAGAAAAAAAATAGCAACTTACAAACCAGGCAAGTTGGATGACTCGCATGCCAGGTAAGGAGTGAGTGGGCGGGGAGAGGCGGGGCCAGCCAGTGGAGCAATTTGCCGGTTCTCTTAACTGGGGACAATCGTGTGTGCAGTGCTTGCAAGAAATCATCAGCTGTGCTGCCTGGACAGCTGACAAGCACTGCACTCCATGCGCAGCATTTGAAAATCCTCTTGTTTCCTGCTTTTCAACCTCAGCTGTGCTGCGCAAAGCAGCTGAGGAAGGAAAAGCAGGAATAAAGGACAGCCTAGAGCCCAGGAAGGCGGGTGGGCCAAACACCAAACTGGTTTGGTGTCAGCTGCTATTCACAGCTACAGGTTCTATAGAACCGGGCCGAACCAGTAATATCCCACCCCAGGCTGATACCTTATTAATATATTAATCAAATGAAAACAAAGTTCTTTTCTGCCTACAGGATGAACGTTAAACATAGCAAGCTCTTCGCATAGATTCTAGTTTCTTCTGATATAAAGATGTATTCTTAATAAAAGAAAATATGAAGCAAAGAACTGTTGCAAATAGAGTTTTAAATTTTGTACTTTGACCATCTAATACAAAATGCAATAATGAGATTAATTACCCCCTATTTTCATTTTCTTCATTAAATAATTATTGGAACACGTATGGAGACGCATAGCTATAGAATGCCCAAAATTCTTTTTGTATTTGTAAAATGACAACACTATTTTTTTTAACTTCAGAATTCTAAGTTCAGAAAATAATTTTGAATCTTACAAATAGAGTGTCAGGGCATGCATAATAGTCAGCCTTTTTGCTGTTCCATACAAGTTCCCAGAGGCTTAAAGCAATGTAAAAGCTTTTGAAATTGGAAGATATATACACCAAAATCAATCTTATACAGTTAGTGCAGAGGTCATACTTAATGGCCATGAAGGACAAGAGGAAGAGCCACTACCAAGGCAACAAACAGAGAAATGAGTCTTGAGCCCATTCCAAGAAACCATTATAAATGTCTCAAACTAGCACCTTACGTGTAGAGAAAGCAAAGGAGTGTCTACAGATTCAGCCTTGCAAGATTTTGTCACTATTGCTGTTCCTATAAAACTAGTTTTAGACATAGGTATCATTGGTTTATTGGTCTGATCTACCTTATAGGACTGACAGCATAGTACTGCATCTTCTGTGTGATGATGCATTTAATGTTAATTTAATATTTATCATGTTGTACTTCAGTCCCTAAAGTATGAATACTTTTCCAACCTTCATAAAACGAAATTGTATTTTTGGCCAACCATGAATAAGAGAGTCAATAATTAGCCTTAATAAATTATATATTTCTATCTTAAAAATTGATCTTTCAAAAGATGTAGCAGTTTTCAAATAGATAGAATGAGGATATTTTTTAAAGTACTATAAATTAAAAGGCAAAGCAATAGTGCCCTCTTATGGAGAATAAATAACTTACATTATTTTTCATACAAAATTCAACAGTCTAAAGACTCATTCTCAGCATATAGCTATTTATCCATAGGTGTTTTAATATTATATATATATTTATATATTGGAACCAATATTATAGTTTCTGGGAATCAAGTAAGGAATTAATTTTTAAAAAATTGAAACACCATATGAAATTGAAAGTCTAATCAGACAAATTCTTTTCAATAAAGCTTTAGGATATTTAACACACAGTGGAGACAGGTTCAGAGTAAAAAACTTAAGTAGGAAGCAGAGCTGGTATTCAGCAGGTTCTGACCAGTTCTGGAGAACCGGTAGCGGAAATTTTGAGTAGTTCAGAGAACCAGTAAATACCACCTCTGACTGGCCCTGCCCCCATCTATTCTATGCCTCCCAAGTCCCAGCTGATTGGCTGGGTCTTCTTTTGTTGTCCTGCACAGGAGAACGGAGCTGGAAAGCAGGTTAGTGGACAGAGGAGGGAGTAACCTTCCCCTGCCATGCCCACCAAGCCACACCACGCCTACCAAGTCATACCCACAGAACCGGTGGTAAAACATTTTGAATCCCATGACTGGTAGGAAGCATGAATTTATACGTTCATTATAGCAGCTTATGTAGTCTACATGAAAAGCAGGTTTATGAATATTAGAAATAATGCAAATTATGCTTCCTTTAAACTATAATGGCACATGGCTGTAAGGTTAATTGGAACAAATGACTTTGCTCAGAACTGACAAGAGCAAGGGCCAATTAAGAGGTGGAGAAGGGGGAGAAAATATTAGTGGCATCACAGTCTCTGGCCCCTGCACAAAAAAACCCTTACCAATTAAAATTTACAATTTTAAGTACAACTAGCTCAACATAAAATCACACCTCATCTACTCAGATTTTGGTCATCACAAAACTGAAGGTGCATGTGTCCCATCATCCCGCAAGCAGCACCCACATTGTTATACAACAAACTTTGGGATTGCCACTACAAAAACAACATTCTGTGAAATACAAAAGCCATGAATAGGGAGACCCGGCTGCACTGGAAAATTACAATCTCTGTGATATTTGTAAATCCTTTGTTTTTGGGTTGGTAATTTAGTGTTTCTTATCTTTGCCAGTTTGTTTTTTGAGAAGTTTAATAAAAACCCATTTTAAAAAAATAAGTTGCCTTTTTTTAAATAAACAAAAATGCATCTGCCCTATATTGTGAACACCTCATTGTGTTTTCAGCATTACCCTTCAATGTGGAGGCAGGAGCTATTTTAATAGAACCACAGATATGGTTGAAGTAAGAGCTTTTCTCCTCGATTCTACTGGGTAAGTTTCACTCAAGTTGGAAACTTGAGATGCAGCAATACAATTGTGGTCTCATCACACTAGCCTTGTAATTCCTAGATTTCGTAGTTGTAATTTCCTCACAGCTAAAGAAGCTGCATGGCCACAGATAATGAGTATTGATTTATGGAAAGACAATGCTAGGACCCCTTTTTGCTTTTAGAAGGGAACCTATGTAAGTCTTTGCCAGGCTAAATATATGTATAAACTTGATATTACAAAATATCAGGACTTTCACGCTAGCACATTCCAGTAGTTTGCCTTCATCCTTACTAGAAGCATGATACTGTTTTCTTCCCTTGGTGAGAAGGTTCTAGCCATGTTGTTTAGGATGTTTAGTCATGTTTAGCCATGTTGGTAGGTCAAATTCTATTACCAATTTTATACTGATACTCTTCTCTTTTATATAGCTAGCTTTTATATATATAGATTTCTTGGTAAATATATTTAAATATTATATTTAAAATCCCCTGCAAATTCTAACGATGACATTATTTTTAATGGCAATTTTTAATGGCAAATTCCATTTTAAAAATCTGTACTACTAGAAACAAATAATGAACCCTAGCAATTGTATCCAGTGTTTATTTTATTGCTTTTGTCCATGAAAGCTGTTATTGTTATAAAAGAGAACAGATAGTTCTGATTAACCATGATGATGATGATATCTGTTCAGTTGATTCTTGGCGATTCCACAGGCCAGATTTCTCCAGCTGACCTGGTTTTCTTTTATGCCTAACTCTTCCAAACACAACTGCTTTCTCCACTGAATCCCCCCCACATATTTTATTTATTTATTTTATTTGTCAAAAGCTTACAATATAACAGAAACAAGAATAAACATAAGTTTAAATACAAGAAATAGAAACTAATAATTGGGGACAATAGGACAGGGATGGCAGGCACGATTGTGTGCTTATGCATGCCCCTTACAGGCCTCTTAGGAATGGGGTGAGGTCAATAGAGGTTAGTCTGAGGGTAAAGGAGTGGGGGTTTGAGCAGGTGACAACAGAATCAGGTAGGGAGTTCCAGACATTGACCACTCTGTTGCTGAAATCATACTTCCTGCAATCGAGTTTGGAGTGGTTTACATTTAGTTTATATCTGTTATGCGCTCTAGTATTGTTGCTGTTAACGCTGAAATATTCATTAATTGGTAAGATGTTGTAACATGATTTTATGTACTATGCTTAAGTCTAATCTTAGTCGGCATAGTTCAAGGTCTAGAATCTGGGAAATTGTAAACTCTAATCCCATCTTTGGGTACAAAGTCAAATGGGTGAACATGGGGCAGTCCCTCTTCTAGTCTTAAGAAGCAGACAGTGCCAACCACTTCTGAAATCTTGCCAAGAAAATTGCAGGACTTTCTTTAGGCAGTCATCAGGAGTCAACACTAATTTGAAGACACAAAACCAACGATCATTAGGAAAAAAGGAAAACAAATAAAAAATAGGAACGATCAATTACACTTATACAGTTACAGTGTGGGGTACAAAAGAGGACTAAGAACAATAATAGTTATTGTTATAGTTATAGTTTGGTTTGGTGGTAGCAGTGCCTCAAATAGAAAGTCCATACAGAGAGTGGTAAAGACAGCTGAGAAGATTATAGGAAGATCGCTTCCCATTACTCAGGATACTGCTTATAAGCACTATGTCCTTAGAGCTCAAAGCATTTGAGCACACCCACTTTATGGTCTGTTTCTGTTGCTCCCCTCTGTGAGGAGGTTTCGAAGTATTTCTAGCAGGACTACCAGATACTGTAACAGCTTTGCTCCCTATGCCATCCGTCTGGTAAACTCGCAAGATTTGTTTTTCTCGCCATGTATATACATATATCTGAACTAGACTGTGTTGTTTCTCTGTATCATGTAATATATGTGACTATGTGCATAATTTTGTATTTATTGATTGATTGATGTCTGAATCAGAGTCTGACTTGGATTTTCCCAGTCATAATAAAACAGTCTAACAATCCCACTAATACAAGTTTGTATTGATTATGATTTGTTGAATTAACTAGAACTGACTTAAGTTCATATGTAATTTATGTTATAAGTTACTGTTTATAAACAATGGCTGAATTCACAAAATATGCTGGGCCAAAAGCAAACAAAACAGATTATAATTTAGCATTGATATGTGAACCTTTTGTCTGCTCATAAATATGTATTTCACACTTTTAAACATATTAGTCACTTTCTGGGGTTATTTTGGAAGGAGAATAATCTCTTTTTACTAAGATAGTCCTCCACGTAAGACCTTGATTGAGACAGGAATTTCAGTCATTAAGTCATGTGGTCCTTAAGCAAACCATTACATGATTGGATCTGATTTTATGTTCATTTTTACCACAGTAATTAAGCAAATCTTATTTCTCCATTGCCTTTGTTGGAAGTTGGCAGAGAAGGTCACAAATCACAACCATACGTTCACAGAATGCTGCAACCATTGTAAATGTGAATCCGTTGCCAAGTGCCTAAATTGCAATCATGTGACCATGAAGGTGGAGCAAAGTTGTAACTTCAAGGCATGTCATAAGTCACGTTTTGCAGCATTTTGTAACTCCAAATCATCATTAAACTAATGGACATAAGTTAAGGACTACCTGTATTAAAATTTGTATCAGTAATATTTCACAAGCTGCTTAAGAGATAATTCTTTTATACGGTGTTTGGTAGCTAATTCATTGTCACTCTTTTTTAAAAAAATAAAAAATATTTCTCTTCTATTTCATGTTATTTATCTTTTATTTTTATTTATTATTATTACTGTCATTTTTAATGCTTTTATTTGTAGTGCTGTATATGGTCTGTGACCGTAATAAAAACTGATTGATGTTCATTTTGTCTTGCATTGTGATCTTGTTTATTGTTTCTTATGGTTTGATTACTGTGTTTACCATGGCACTTTAATTGGTTGCATCTTTTTATTGGATTTATGTAAGCCTTTATTGATTGATGATGAAGTATACAAATAGGATAAACCAACGAACCAAACTGAATTCTGCCATGCAGGATGTGCAAGTGATACTCTGATACATCAAGAGTGAATTAGCTCAATGGGGTTATGTCTTAATGCAGCAATTCAACTAAATTGGTAATAGGCTGGATGACAGCCAATTAAAGGAACCAAATTCAGAAAGGTGGAGACATTGTGTCTAGATGCAGCATTTTTTTCTGGAGATCTGCATATGTGTAGCAAGGGTTGTTTCTTGATTTAAATGTTCACAAGAAGCCCAGATGTTTTTGGTGACTCACAATATTT
This sequence comes from Notechis scutatus, assembly GCF_049901735.1. NCBI lineage: Eukaryota > Metazoa > Chordata > Lepidosauria > Squamata > Elapidae > Notechis > Notechis scutatus. The sequence continues at coordinate 26,181,004 of NC_142012.1, forward strand.
TTTACTGTCTTCATTTCAATTTTTCTCTGAATGTTGGCTACTGCTCAGCCTTTACCTATTACGAATTTATATTTTTCATTAACACAAGTCCTTTGCATAGTGCCAGAAATTGAACCCTTATGTTGCAAATCACATATTAAGATCTGTTTGCATTTATATAGGAAATTAACATTTTCTTGTACATAGTTCATTTTGTGTGATTCATTTGTGGCCATTTCAAAGAATTTTGAACTTGCAAAAATCTATAAATCTTAATCAAGATATTTAAAGACACGGAATATTTATTATTGGGAATGAACAATCTCTTTGGGGCTTTTTAATCTGAAAAGTTAAAAAATGGAAAAGTAAGAATAGCAGACTCTTTTTTTCCAAATAAGCAATAATGGGGGAAGAATTCCAATAATTGTTTCCTCATTATATTACATCTCAATAAAATAGGTCTGATAATCTATTCAAGACGGATAAAAGGGAGTATTCTGACATACAGTTTATAATGAAATTACAAAATCTACTGCTATAAGATGCAATAAATATTTCCATGTGTGAAGCATTATGGCTAAATGGGTTAGAATTCTAAGTGCTAGTTTGGGGAAAGCTTATATTGGGAAACACTCACTAGCTATCATATAGGAGATATGATGTAAATAGAAAGGAAGGCAGATATATGTTTGTGATTGTTCAACTGGTTGTCATAAATCTTTCGAAAGAGTCAAGCCAGATAGATATAAAGGCAGGTTTTAGACAGACCACAACAGACATGAAAATATAAAAGTCAAGAGTTCTTGTGTAAATTATATCAGCTGGGTAAGGCTGTTTGCTCAAAGTAATTGGAGGCCAGAAAGCTGGGTCATTTAAGCACAGGCCATCAGTCAAAAACAGAGAAATTGCCAAAAGCCAATTCACAGTAAAAACAAAGTTGTATTCACAAAGCAAATTATAATGTCACAGGAACACTGATAAGAAAGCAGAAGAGTTTCAAACAAAGAAAGGAGGACGGGAGCAGGTTTTAGAATTTCTGATTTTGTTTTCCTAGATTATTTCATGCTTCTGTCATGTGGATGTTCTGATCTCCACTGCACAGTCCTTTTTAGCTGATGGTATGATTTAGAGCTGTATATAGGTATAAATTGTATTTATGAAAACTTCAGTCTTCTCATTTCTTAGCATTGTGTTAAGCCTTGATAAAGTTATGGAAAACTTGACTTTGTTCCTGTAGCTGCCCCCACATTATTCCTGGCAGCAGCCACCTCCGGGCCCAAAACTGCTTTCGCCTGCTGATACAGCCACCTACACATCCTCCACCCAGTGGCAGTTATTTACTTGCCTGCTAGTGTCCTTGCCACTTGCATGTGACTTGCAATTTTCTACTGTCTTCCCCACTGACACTCCTTGCTTAACCTTCCACCTGCTTTCCAACAACTGAAACTGCCTTGCTGTTGCTAAGTTATGCAGTTACAAGATAATGGACTTTACAATTAATCTTTAGTTATGGGAATTCTAGTCCCAAATACTGTCATTAAGTGATGACTACCTGTAATATGATATTTTATCTTGCTGATTTCAAAACTTCTGGCATATTTACTTTTCTAGTTTTGGAATTGGAATCCCAATAAAATATATTCTGTAGATTTTAAATGTTAAGCATCTACTAGGATGTTTTGCCCATTTGCATTCAAAATAAGAAGAAGATTCTGTGGCTTCATAAAACCTTTCTAATTTGGGCCATATTTAGTGAAAAAAATTATTTAATATACCACAACGGGTAAATTCAAAGACTTGACTAAGGCTACATTGCACTGGATTGATATTTTCCATACAAGAGTCTTAATCAATTATATATTATATCAATTACAGATTGAGGTAGACTTTCCATGATAATATTTAAATATTTTAAAATATTATATCATAATTTTCAAACTTGATTTTATTTTTCATTTCTGCAAATACCCAGTAAAAACAATTGTTAGATAAGAGTGACACAAATTCTTTCTTTCAATACATTTCAGACAAAAGTCCCCTGCGGTTCATTTATTCTCCTTCCTTCCAAACTAAGTAGTGTCCTTGTTTATTCAAATATGAAACTGGGACTGTTTAATTCATTATTCTCATGGCTTTATTTTTTTAAACAAGCCTTCAATTGTTCTTTCTGTAAGAATATATACTTTTCCATAAGCCAAGGACATTCTTTTTAGGAAGGGTATTGACTTCTTATTTTAATGTTAGCCCTTGATTGCTGCTAAAAGTCAGGCTGTCTCAGAAAATCCACAGCAACTGTTCTTTCAGTAAAAAAACAACCCTTCAGAAATAACATGAAAGGTCATTCCATTCTTATGAATATATTTTAGAAGTAATAGTAGGAGTGAATTATTTCATGCATTGTGTTTCAAGTGTTAAAGTTGGATGCAACTACAGAGGAATTATTAGGAAATTTATATAAAATACAACAGCATACATTAATTCCTAATGCTGCTTCCTGGATTACCAGTGTCAAGACTTTTGCCCAATAGATAATTATATTCTCACTCTGTAGCAATAATAAAGGTAATCCTCCTTTAGTGACCTTGGGAGCGACAAGCCAGGCATTAAACAAAGCAACCACTAAGTGAAACCACAGCTGTGCTTACAATCTTACATCAGCTTCTCTTTGCTTTACAGATTTGTGAAGCTTGTAAATGTGAGGATTGGTTGCAAAGTTACATTTTCATCACAGCCATAACTGTATGGTCAATGTACAAGGTAATTGCTAAATGAGGCCTACTTGTGTATTGATCGATAGTTCCTGTGACTTTAATGCTCCTTAAGTAGGACATTTTCTATTACAGGTAGAATGAAGCTTTATATAGTTACTGATTTGTCACTGCCTTCGTCCTAATAGTTTCTTCCCATCTGCTACTGTTTGTCATTTAGTTGCTCTCCAGTTCTTTTGTTCTGACCTGCAGATTGGCCAGATTGGTGATGGAGAGAAGGTACAATAGCAGCAGCAATGAAATATATTCATTGCCTTATATTCTGAAAAAAGATCAGTGAAAGCAGTGACCAGAAACGCTAGCAAAAATAGGAGTTGGGCAAATTATTAAGGATGATGCAGCACATTTGATATATGGCTTTGCAAGCCTAGAGATTAAATACCTTAAAGAAATAGAAATTTTCATTCATAACAGAATATAAAGCAGAACATACCTGTTTCTTAATATACTGAAAGCATTTCATATACTTTTAATACTTCAACTCTGGATATACAGGTGGAACTCGAAAAATTAGAATATGGTGCAAAAGTTCATTTATTTCAGTAATGCAACTTAAAAGGTGAAACTAATATATGAGATAGACTCATTACATCCAAAGCAAGATAGTTCAAGCTGTGATCTGTCATAATTGTGATGCTTATGGCTTACAGCTCATGAAAACCCCAAATCTGCAATCTCAGAAAATTAGAATATTACATGCAATCCATAAAACAAGGATTGTACATAGAACAATATCTGACCTCTGAAAAGCATAAGCATGCATATGTACTCAGTACTTGGTTTGGGCCCCTTTTGCAGCAATTACTACCTCAATGCAGCGTGGCATGGAAGCTATCAGCCTATGGCACTGCTGAGGTGTTATGGAAACCAAGATGCTTCAATAGTGGCCTTCAGCTCTTCTGCATTGTTCAGTCTCAAGTCTCTCATCTTTCTCTTGGCAATGCCCCATAGATTCTCTATGGGGTTCAGGTCAGGCGAGTTTGCTTTCCGATCAAGCACAGTAATCCCACAGTCATTGAACCAGGCTTTGGTGCTTTTGGCAGTGTGGGCAGGTGCCAAGTCCTGCTGGAAAATGAAGTCAGCATCCCCATAAAGCTCGTCTGCGGAAGGAAGCATGAAGTGCTCCAAAATCTCCTGGTAGATGGCTGCATTGACCCTGGACTTAATGAAGCACAGTGGACCAACACCAGCAGATGACATGGCTCCCCAAATCAACACAGACTGTGGAAACTTCACACTGGACTTCAAGCATCTTGCAGTGTGTATCTCTCCATTCTTCCTCCAGATTCTGGGTCCTTGGTTTCCAAATGAGATGCAAAAGTTGCCCTCATCAGAAAAGAGGACTTTAGACCACTGAGCAACAGACCAGTTCTGTTTTTCTTTAGCCCAGGTAAGACGCTTCTGACATTGTTCAGGAGTGGCTTGACAAGAGGAATATGACATTTAAAGCCCATGTCCAGGATCTGTCTGTGTGTGGTGGCTCTTGATGCACTGACTCTCAGTCCACTCCTTGTGAAAGTCCCCAACACTTTTGAATGGCCTTTTCCTGACAATCCTCTCCTGGTTGCGGTCATCCCTGCTGCTTGTGCACCTTTTTCTTCCACAATTTTCCCTTCCACATAACTTTCTATTAATGTGCTTTGATACAGAACTTTGGGAACATCCAACTTCTTTTGCAATTACCTTTTGAGGATTTCCCTGCTTATGGAGGGTGTCAATGATGGTTTTCTGCACAACTGTCAGGTCAGCAGTCTTTCCCATGATTGTGATTCCTACTGAACCAGACTGAGAGACCATTTAAAGGCTCAGGAACCCTTTGCAGGTGTTATGGCTTAATTAGCTGTTTAGAGTGGAACACTTTGAGCCTAGAATATTGAACCTTTTCACAATATTCTAATTTTCTGAGATTGTGGATTTGGGGTTTTCATGAGCTGTAAGCCATAATCATCTCAATTATGACAGATCACGGCTTGAACTATCTTGCTTTGCATGTAATGAGTCTATCTCATATATTAGGTTCACCTTTTAAGTTGCATTACTGAAATAAATGAACTTTTGCATGATATTCTAATTTTTTGAGTTTCACCTGTTATATGTGTTGTAAAAACAAATGCATGCAGATACATAATATTAAATGGGTATATACATAATTGAAGCATCAGCAGCATGAATTTTTACTTCCTGCTTTTCTAATATCTTTTAGAGCTATTTTTACTATGAATGCTTTAAGAATGGCTGTAAGTCTTGCCTTTTAAGTAGAAATGCAATAGAATTTTCTAATATTTTTTCCCCATTTCTCTGAGCTCCTTATATTTTTCTCATGGTTTTTGTTTTTAAATTCAATGGTGCACTGTTTCATGTTTTTCCAGTCATCTGAGGTAAAAGGATTTTACACCAACTCTCATATAACCTACTTACAGTAAATAATTTAGGGTGAAACCCTCTTATTTTAGCTTGTTGGACAAATAGTGAAATTATTGGACTGTAAAGGGAAAAAAGAGAAGAAAACGAGGAAGCTAAGGGTGGGGGAAAGGTGGATTGTAGGAATAATTGGTTTTGAATCAGAAACTTTCTATTTGCTAGTCAAAAATTAGAGCTATAATGCTTTTATATGTCAGGCATAAGCCCAAAGATGAAATCCAATTGAATCTAGTCCTTTATTTATTTACACCTAACGGACACAGTTTTGCTAAACTTAAAGTAAAAATTCTCTATCTTAATAGATACCGTATATTCTTAGAGATTCTAGGGTCCAAACCTGTTCTCCCCTTCCCATCCAGCTTAGGCTTTTCTCTGGAATATACTGCCTGCTCCCTGGGAAAGCTCTTTGCTCCCAAAACTCTTCTCCTGTTTCTCCAGGTGCACATTCCATCAAATTGCAGCTCTCATAATAACTCTAGCTCTAAAATTGTGTTATGGACAATTGAGATATCTGCAGAGGGGAGAATATCTGAAAAGCTAAGAAGGTGGTTCTTGATTGAACTCACATTGGATCATATATATAAAAAAAAGCCTTGCGGTGTTCATAACAGTTATTTTGTTTCATGGTTAATGGACAAGAGTGCTTAAAATGGTGACATGAACATCTGTTGTTTGAAAATGGAACAGAGGAACATGGCCTGACATTGCCTTGATGGTATGTGAGGAATTAGAATAGAGTAACATCTGTTTCTGCCTTCCAAAAGCAGTTGTCTGGCCAGTGGAGATAAACCATTAGAATCTATTAAACGTCTAATATTTTCTTGTGGATTATGAAGGAATATGATTTGGTGAAATTGGAAAAACTGTACCAAATTAACATATTGATTTACAAGTTATGAATTATTAATATAAGTGCATTCTTTTTAAAATCTTTTTCTCTTAAATGTGGTTTTAGAATTATCTTTATAACAGGGAAGTTGTTTAAATAACAGCATTGCAATTTGCCTCCCCCCTCTCTCCCCTTCTCCCTCCCTCTTTATACAAGGTCCATAAAAATTACTATAAATAGTTAACTTCTGATCCCATGGACATTTTCCTTTTAGTAAAATCAAAATTGCAGATTTTTTGGAGTGATAATAAGAAATGGGTACTTAAAACTACATACCTTTAATCAAATACTTATGTGTAGTAAGTAGTGCTACTGCAACAAATAGCAAAAGAATTTTTTTTAAATAAATATTTTTAATTGGAAAAAAATCCAGTGTTTTTCAAATAAATGATCAAAATTGTTTTGGTAAAATATAAAATCTATGGACTGGAAAGAATCCAAAAGCCCCATCTGTGAAAAGAGGACCAGTTTTATAATTACAGTCTACTGAACAGACCTGGGGAATAACAACATACGTTCCCTCTCAGATATTTTCATGTCTCTTGAAAAAACCTCAGGAGACACCTCTAGTTTTTTTATTTATTTATTCACTATATATATGTATTTTCATGTGTATTTCAAAATCTAAAACAAATCCCACACAACTGTTTAAAATATAATAGTTTCACGATATAACATCACTGTTATAAAACCAAAAACATAAGTATAAAACCAAGAAAAATACGTAAAATAAAATAAAGGTAAAGGAATCCCTGTGGATTTTACTCTGCTAGTCTAGGCAAAGGAATACTAATACTACCGTAATATTTAACCTCAAAGGTGCTTAGCTGTAGTTGATAGGAAATAATAAGTGCTGTTCATGACATTCAGTGTTATCTTAAAACTATTCTAATTATTTTTTTAAGAGGAAAGAGTGGCTTTTGTAAAATATTTTTGCCCAAAGACTATTATATTATCATATTACCCAGAAATAAAGAGTGTGATACTTTAATGTAGAAGTCTGATTCTTAGCTTTTATAAATAGATTTATTAATATTTCTTTTCCTTTCTTTCTCTTTTTAGTATGTTTTCATTGTAAGAAATCACTTGATAAATTTATTTAATTGATTAGATTATAATTAATTAGTTAATAAACTTATTTTTAAAGTGTATTGTTTAGCTTATGTACGACTATGTGAAATATGGTAACAATAGAACTTTACCATTTAGCTTAATAATTTATTTCATTGCATAATTTGCATATTTCCTTTAATGTGCTGCTGAATAGAATTTCTATATTATATTTTCACTTAATTTAATACATTTTCCCTTCAGTAGGCAGAATTTTTACTGATAAAAATGATTTTTTAAAAATCTTGTAAGAATTTTTAACAAAAATATGTTTTATATGTTAGGTTTGTGTATGTACATGTGTGTGTGTGTGGATGGGTGTAAAATAATCAAAAATCTGGTTTATTATTTTAGTAGAATAAAGGGAGAAATGCCATCGGCTTTATTCCTCCCTCATCCTGGCATTTCAAATAAGTGCTACCTCCCCAATTCCCAATTCTCATAAATATTACACTAAAGAAATAGGAGGACTCTCATTCCCTAGCACTTTGCACAAAGGTTATAATTTATTTATTTTGCACAGATAGGGTTTCCCCACCCCCCCGCCACCCTCCCAAAAAGGTTTAGAATATAGTTCAGAGGTGCTGCATGCTGGCAAATTGTAAATGGGTTACAGTAAAATAGCCTTATTTACTGGAATGAAAGCTTGAAGGAAGTCTACAAAGCTATGTATAATCAACTCTTTTTCTTTGTGCTTCATGCTGGCCAGACCAAATTGTTTTGTTCTTTTTTAAAAAGCAGACACAGCTGTAGTAGAGCAGTTGGCAATCTTCTTTTGTTAATGGACCCAGTTCTTAGATCATATGGACAGATAGCCTATTTCTGTCTCAGCAGGGATAATCTTGACAATTCCTATGCTTAGCTCCTTCCAAAAGGTTATTTCGAACATAGTACATCTGCACGGTTTCATTTATTTGCCACTAACTAACTAGATTACTTAGGTAGATGCAGTATAAGAAATATGTTAGTGACACATTGGACAGAATAGAATCTATTGTTATCTTAACTGTTATTGCTTGCAAAATGTTGGTGAGTTTAGGTGATATCAGCTGAATAATAGCCGGATATTTCTTATGTTTCATGATATAAATAGTAAAAATTATATAAATTAATAATGAGCTGTCGTAAGATGGTTGTGAGATAAGCAAACCATTTTTGATATTCAAAAGATTATGCTTACTAAGATTATATTACAGTATATTTTGATAAACTGAGGTATTCCCATTTAAAAAATAAGCATAGATTAGTTGCCAATTAGTTGCACATTTCTATTTTTACCACTTTCTTTGATGTTATTAGTGGCTGTGGTTAAAATAATTACATTTATGTTTTTTAAAATAGTAAATATTTGTAGTAGAATATATATCAGTTTAGGTCATTGTTCATAACACAGACTATTCAAACAAATCTTAGAATTATGTACACATGTGATTCAGTGGTGGGATTAAATTTTTTTTACTACCAGTTCTGTGGGTGTGACTTGGTGGGCATGGTCTGGCTTGGTGGGCATGGCATGGCTTGGTGAGTGTGGCAGGAGAAGGATACTGTAAAATTCCCATTCCCTCTCCACTCCTGGGGGAAGGATACTGCAAAATCCCATTCCCTCCCCACCCCACTAACCTGCTTTCCAGCTCCGTTCTCCTGTGCAGCACAACAAAATAACACCCAGCCAATCAGCTGTGACTCCAATCAGCTGCGACTCCAATCAGCTGCGACTTGGGAGGCAGCATATAGATGGGGGTGGAGCCAACCAAAGGTGATATTTACCGGTTCTCCAAATTACTCAAAATTTCCATACCGGTCAGAACCTGTCAGAACTTGTTGAATACCACTTTTGACTGTTAACTAATTCTGAATTCAATACAGTGTCAAATTTTATTTTCAGATCTTTCCTTAATTGTCCCTAAAATGGGTTTCATCTTTTTCACAACTGCCACACATTGAGTGGGCATTGCTTTAACCTGAGATTAGTGGTAGATAGCTCAATTGTACATATCTGAATTTTGGATTTTGTTTTTGTTTTAAATTGAGTTGAATTTGTCATTTGAAAATTCGTCCAGTTTGAAAAGATCCCAGAAGCTCTTTTCTTCAGCATGAAGAATTAATTACATCTACCTTATGATTTACCCCAGGTTAAGATCATTTATGAACAAATTAAAAAGCATTGGTCTCAACACAGATTCTTTATGGACTCTGCTTCTTGAGAGAACTGCCATAAACCAGTTAATAATCCAAAAAAAGATTTTAGCTTTTTATCCTGTACTATTTAATTTACTCATAAGTCTGGGATCGGGAATTATGCCAATGGCTTTTTTTAAAATAAAAATTTACAGTGCTTGGTCACCTCCAATCATATTTCTGTTCATAAACTCAGATAAAAGGCTGGTGAAACCAGGACATACATTTGCAGAATTCATACTGACTTTCTTCCCTTGAAGGCGTTTTCTCTTTTATAATAGTTTTATTAGATTACTAGAAAGATACAAACTAACAGAAACTAATAATTAAAATAGGAATGAGAAAAAAAAATGAATAAAGTGAATAAAGTCCAAAACACAGAAAGGAAAGAAAAGAAAAGAAAAAGAAATGCAAAGAAACGACTTCCAGTTTTCTTTTACAACTGTTAAAAGTATGAATTTAAATTTGCCTCTTAGGTTACAATATAATTTTAATTGTTTTTATTATATATTTTATTATTTTTTCTAATAATCAAGGCAATACATAATTTCATTTTTTCTTGTTCCATGCAGAAAGTCCAGTGGGGTTTCCAGTCAGCATTAAAATTAATTAATGTCTTTTCTCTAATCAAAGCTAGTGAAGCCTTTTCCCCAATGTTCATAGTTTTTTCTTTAGTATTGTTTCTACTAACAGATGTAGATAAAATGGAATGAAATAGAATAGAATAACAGAGTTGGAAGGGACCTTGGAGGTCTTCTAGTCAAACCTCCTGCTCTAGCAGAAACCCTGTTAAACTGACTGTCCTGTAATTTCTGGGCCCCTTTTTGAAAATTGATGTTGCATTGCTAATCTTCTAGTCCTTTGGTATTTGAGAGCTAAATTACTTTTTTTTGGGGGGGGGAGGGGGGTTAGGCAGTTGATATTGTTACATTTGAGTCCTTTTAAGTGTTCTTGGTTGAATGCCACTGGGACCTAGTACTTTCTTATCGTGTAGTCCTTCAAGATGTCCTAGAATAGTTATCTTCCTGTCCTAAGTAAATAAATACAGGCTTACATACAGTGCTACAACTTCAGTAGTAAAGACAGATGCGACTGTCTTGGGCATTCTTTTCATTTTAAAACAGTGGATCTTGACTTCTTTTCTAGAATTAAAACTCCTGCCACCATTTTATCAAACTCATTTTTTAATGTGAGTCATATTGCTCCTTTCATCTGATATCATGAAAGTACCAATCAGACTCAGAATCCTACATTTTGTTCCATAAAATACTTTGGGTGGGGAAGAGAGAATTATTAAAACACATTTCTGATTAATTTCAAAAGTATGGCCTATAATCATGCTGGCCACACGACCACAGAACATATCTTTGGAGCTAGCAGTTCAAACCACCCCTTTATTGTTCCAAATTTCCCCAAATGCTCCCAGGTTTCTGGCAAATCCCAGAGCAAAGTGATAACACACACACACACACACATACACACACACACACACACACACACACACACACACACACACAGAGCCAGCAGCCTCTGACTGCAAGTAGTCTAGCTCAACACTGTGAGCACAACGGCTACAAAGCAAGAAATCCAGCAGGGCAAGTCAATGAGTCCAGAAAGCAAAAGAGCAAGGCAATTAATCCAGGAAGCCATGAAGAAAGCAGGAAACCCAGAAAACTTCATCTGTCAGCAACAGCATTCAAACTCCAAGAATTCAGCATTTGTTCACGACAAATGCCCCTGCCCACAGCATCTCCTTAAGTCTCAGTCCCCAGATGTACCTTGTGAAGAGGGTGGGATGCTCTCCTCCTGAGTCGTTGGGTCAGTCTGCACTGTTCTCGCTTTCTTTCCACTCTCCGTGCTAGAAGATCAGGAGGGGGTGGTCCTTGCTCATTGCCTGAGCTCTGTCTCTCATGTTCACTGCTTAGTCTATCTTGGTCATCCTGCCCCCACTTCCTCCCTGCCTACAATCATCTGTGAACTATCCTCAAATATCACAATTCGATTCTTACTATGTTACAGAGCACCTGATTATGACATCGAACATGTAAACAAGCTAAATACATTACTAACATGGGCTGCATCCTGCCCATACCCTTTTATCCTTCTTGGTGATTTCAATCTACCTCATATTAACTGGACCCTAAATGATTGTACAACTGAAATCATACACACAACCTTCTACAATGCTATTACAAATCTGGGACTGGAACAACTAGTAATCAACAACACTAGACTAAACAACTGCCTCGATCTCATCTTCTGCAACAGTTTGAACCTAATTTACAGAATACAAACTAAAGAACCCTTTTCCAGTAGTGACCACAATATGATCGACTTTGTCTCAACATACATCCACACAAAAATCACCACAATGATGTAATCCCCTATTGCAACTTCAAAAAGGCAACTATGATCTTATAGACAACGATCTCTCATCCCTTGATTGGCAATCTCTATTCACTGGATGCAATACCGTTGAAGACCATTATAACATATTTTTACTTGAAGTCAAAAGAGTCATCAAACTATATGTTCCAACAACAACTCCCAAAACAAAACAAAAAGCAGATTACCCATATCAATAAGGAAACTTCAATCCAAAGAGATCACTCTGGCGGAAAAACAAATCTGGTCACGTTGCCAATTTCAAAAACCGATACAAAAATTTATGCCACCAGATAAAGACTGAATGCACCAATTATCACATTAAACAAGAGGAAAACCTTCTAAGCACCAATTCCACCCGAGCTTTTTACAATTTTGTAAACAACAAACTAAAGACTCAGGTCCATCCCTCCCTTGATAGGACCTGATGGTAAAGAGACTGCAACGACGACACCATTAAAGCCAACATCTTTAACACATTCTTCGGCTCAGTATTTGTAAACAGCAATGGATCATGCCCAGTATTTCCTAGCCGTACCACAGATAACAACAATGATCTAATACATATCGATTTCACAGAAGACAATGTCGAAAAATCACTACGCAATCTAAAACCATCTCTATCTATTGGACCGGATGGAATATGTGCCTACTTCTTAAGAAAGCTATCCACTGCCATAGCCAAACCTCTAAGCATAATCTTTGAAAAATCTTTCAGGACCAGCTCCTTGCCTAACCTATGGTCACAAGCCACAGTCATCCCCATCTTCAAAAAGGAGACCCAAGCCTAGTTGAAAATTACAGGCCAATCTCCTTATGCTGCGTCACCTGTAAAGTCATGGAATCAATTATTAACCAATCCATCATCCTCCACTTAGAGTCAAACAACCTACTCTCCAATAAACAATTTGGTTTCAGAAAAAAACTATCCTGTAATCTGCAACTCTTACACTGCAAAAACATATGGACGACACAACTCGACCAGGGCAAAGCAATTGACGCAATCTACATAGACTTCTGTAAAGCCTTTGATTCAGTGGTACACGACAAACTACTCCTGGGGCTCCGACCCAGGACGGGTATGGAGCTAGGCTGACCTGCAGGGGCAGCTGAAGGTAGGGGATCAGAGAAGGGTTTGGGGATGTTCAGACCCCCTCCCGGCCAGCAGAACCCCTTTTCCCAGGACGGTGCAGCGGCGGTCCGTGATGGCCGCCACAAAAAGCTGGCAGCCGGGTAAGAATGCGAGGAGGAAGTGGAGAAAGTGCTTGGGAGGAGAAAGTCTTTCTTGGTTCCTAGGACTCTAAGACATATTTAACAAAATTCCTGAAAAGTATGACTTTCTGAATGATACCTTCAGAGAAGAGGAAAAAGCGGCAGTTTAATGGTGCTGAAAGGATAGCTTACCCTCTTTTTACGGAATAAAAAGTGAACATTAAGAAACCTATTTTTTTAGGTGAAAACTGGCTCTAAGCGGTGAGTGTGAAAAGAGAGGACTTAAAAAAATATTTGTATGCTAAGACCTTGTTGGAGGAGATGCCTTAAGGATTGAAAGACTAAAATATATTGTAATAAGACTTTAAGAAACAGATTTGGACTTTCCTTTTCTTTAATTGATACTACCCCAGGAGGAGAGAGTGGGAACTCTGTCTTGGTTTGGACTGTCTGAGAACTTTGGGATTGTCTTATTTTTCCTTTGGAATATTCTGGCTGTTGTAAGAGAAAAGAAAAGAAAAGATTTATAATGGCTTCTTCTATCGAGGAACTGAGAAAAGACTATGAGCAAGCAAAACAAAATGGTAAAGCTGGTTTGAAAGAAGCCTTCCTTTTTTTTTAGAAATGGCGCTTATTAATTATCAACAAACATTGCAACAGATGAAGACAGCAGAAGAAGAACAAAGAAAGGAAGCCATCTTTAATAAATCTCAGAACTCGACCAAGAGGGAAGGAAGAGGAAAAAGAAGAGAAATAAAGGACTTAAGATTTAAAAAACATTTAAGAAAGGGAAAAACAAGGTGCAAAATCAATATAAGGATGGTAAACAAAAGGGAAGAGGAATGCGACAGAGAAGGGAAGCCAGTAAGGCAGAGGCTAGAAGAAGGGGGCTAGAAGGGGGCTAGAAAGGTTTGTTGGGGGAAGAAAGAAAGGAAAAGGTGGAGAAAAGTTACAAAGTTTTGAAATTAAATGAGAAAAAGAAATTTTTTTAGGGATAAAGGATAAGTATAATTTCTTCAAAGAGATTTTGCAAGGTACATAAGATGATATTGTAGTATTGTATCAGAAATAGAAAATTTAAATGGCTTGAGAGTTGATAAGAGATTAAAATGTTGGAATGTTAATAATGATTGGTTTGAAAATATAATATGAGGGGAGATTTAGAATATTAAACTTTAATTAAAGAGTTTATTAAGATTATGGTATTGATGTTATTATAAAACTTTCATTATAGTATTTTGTTTTAATATTTAAATCTATTGCTTAACTATGTATTTAATTGTTTTAGATGTATTATTCAGTTAGAATGTACCAAGCAAAATCGGATTGGGTATTTTAAAGATTAATTTGATTAATTTAGTGGGGAGATAGAAAGGCATCATACTCTGATTAGTGATTTCAGGAGAAATTTCTTTTTTTAAAAGGAATGAGACAAAGGTATAATAGAGAATGGACAAAAGATATAAATATAATGACTCAAATTAAGATGATTAATTAAGATAGAATCAAGAAGAGTGAAATATGTGGAGAAGTTAATATAGAAGACTTAGAATGGTAAATAAAATAAGTAATGATATGTAAGATGAGCCTGAATATAATTGAAGTCCATGAAAAGAGAGATACCTGGGTCCAAGTTACTTTCCAAAAGATCTTTTATATGTTTTGTGTGTTGTGTGATTATGTTGTTTTTTTGGGGGAAAATTAATAAAACCTTGTAGAAATATAGAATGAGAATAATGGTAACTAAGTCAGAAAGAAGTAGATGAAATAATAATAATAAAATTGAATAAGAGTGAAGAGAAATAAAGGAAATTGGATAAGAGGTTTTTGTATGTTTATATGGAAATGGTTTAAAATAGAATTATAGTTTACCTGACTTGTTAAATTTATAATGGAAAAAGGTTTAAACATGTAATGGAAAATGATGACTTGTGTGTTTTGAAAATTAATAAAACTTGTTTAAAAAAAAAACTACTCCTAAAAATAAAATCCTATGGTATCTCTGGACAACTGAATAACTGGATAGAAGCATTCCTGTCAAACAGACAACAAATGGTCAAAATCGGAGCGTTCTATCAAATCCAGTACCTGTCAATAGTGGTGTCCCCCAGGGCAGTGTTCTAGGACCAACTCTCTTCATACTCTACATAAAGCGACCTCTGTGATCATATTAAGAGCAATTGCGTTCTCTTCGCTGATGATGTAAAGCTGTTCAATACCACAGACAATACTGCTACCTTACAAAAGATCTTGACTATGTATCTGAATGGTCAAACAAATGGCAACTTCAAATCTCAACAAATAAATGCTCTGTCTTACATATTGGCAAAAAAAATCAGAAAATAAAATACAAGCTGAATAGTCAAGATCTTGTTGATGACCCAAGCTCTGTAAAGGACCTTGGAATACTCACCTCTAATGATCTAAATGCTAGAGCCCACTGCAACTACATAGCCAAAAGGCATTAAGAGTTGTTAACCTAATCCTACGTAGTTTTTCTCTGGTAATATCACACTACTAACCAGAGCATACAAAACATTTGCTAGACCAATACTCGAATACAGTTCATCAGTCTGGAACCCTCATTACGTATCTGATATTAGCACAATTGAGAAAGTCCAGAAATATTTCACAAGAAGAGTTCTCCACTCTTCTACTCGTTGTAGAATACCTTATGCCACCAGACTTGAAATTCTAAAACTAGAAAACCTTGAATTACACCGTCTTCGGTCTGACTTAAGCATGGTATATAAAATCATACATTGCAATGTCCTACCTGTCAATGAATACTTCAGCTTCAACCATAACAACACAAGAGCACACAATAGATACAAACTCAAAGTAAACCACACCAAACTTGATTGCAGGAAATACGACTTCAGCAATAGAGTGGTCAATGTCTGGAATACTCTACCCGACTCTGTAGTTTCTTCCCCAAACCCCAAAAACTTTAACCTTAGACTGTCTACTATTGACCTCATCTCTTTCCTAAGAGGTCTGTGGGGCGTGCATAAGCACACCAACATGCCTACCATCCCTGTCCTATTGTTTCTCTTATTCTTTTATTTTTCTTATATGTACCCATTTCATGTATTCACAACTATGTATACACTTATACTTATTATCTTGTAAACAATTGGCAAATCAAATAAATAAATAAATAAATAAAACCTGTTCCTTCCCACATTCCTCCAAAGCCAACAAAGCTGCCCCCTCAATCTATATTGGCTCCAGTTCCGGCTTGTCTTCCTCTGCATATTCAGGCTTCAGTGGGGGCATGACAGTTGGACACAACTGGAAAGGGGAAACCTTTACCTTTAACCAAGGTAGAAAATTTGGATCCAACAAATGAAGTACATATTTCTCTTATGTCTTAATTTTACAACATATATTTGTAGTTTCATATGCAGTATTTTTAAGCATTTTAATATTTTAAATGGCATTTATATTTATAATAATGAAAGAAGTATGATACGGGTGTAGTTTTATTTCTTAATGTATCAGTTATAATTGTCGGGCTTCACTGATCGTGCCCGACGCATTGCCAGCCACCTAATAGGGAGTGGGAGATGAGTCTCCAAATCTGTGCCTCCTACCCGACTAGCTGTTCCCCTCGCTGAAACAACACGGGACTGTTGGCTGTTCCAGTTACAGCGCGTAACAATGTGGATCCATTGCAAGTTCCTGCCAAACTATCTTTAATTGCAGGGCGTAAGGATTGAATTGCATTCCAGCAATGAGAGGGGGAACTCATCTTATTGTGGTTTCCTTTTCTTTGGCTTATGAGTCAGCACTTCAGGGTTAGGTGTGTTCTGGGCATCGGATATAGTTGCGATTAGGATTGCAGGGCGGCGGCGCATGGGGTTAATTAGTTAGGCGGATGCTAGTTTGGGAATGGGAAGGGGATGGGGCATAAAAGGCGCTGAGAAGTGTTCACTCTCAGCGCTGGCTTTGCTCAGGATTGCCGTTGTTTGCCCACTGGAAGAAAACAATCTACAATAAACTACTTTTCCCCAAACCTGTGAGTAAATGTGTTTGTTGACTGAGTTTCCGGATTTCTGAAATAGGGCTTACAATAATATTACCTTGAATAATATCACAAGTAAATTAAAATCTATTAATTTGTTGCATTCTTTGTTTTGAATAAGACTATCCTATCCATATATTTACCAATACATTATTTGAATCTGAACTTTTATTTTTAAAATGATTAACCCATGGGGCCTGTTGATTTAAGGAACCACTTATCTCTGTTAGTGTTTGCTTCACCAGTAAGAGATGCAGAGGTGGTATTCAGCAGGTTCTGACCAGTTCTGGAGAACCAGTAGCGGAAATTTTGAGTAGTTCGGAGAACTGGCAAATACCACCTCTGACTGGAGATTTTACAGTATCCTTACCCTGCCACAGCCACCAAGCCACGCCCACAGAATCAGTAGTAAAAATTTTTTGAATCCCACCACTGAAGAGATGGTAGAGGGTGCACTTCAGATCCTCTCAACTAAACAAGTCACCTATTGCAGCCTTTTATTCTCAAAGATTTTGCTTCATTTTCATTGAGAAAGTGCAGTTCTTAACAGTAAATTACCTTCCATTCACTTTTGTTTGAAGTCTTTAGTATTCTAGTTACCAGGAGCTATTTCCATTGCGTACTTAGTATTGTCCCAAGAGAAATAAAAGAAACAACTAAAAACTCACTTTCCCCCCTCTTTGGCTTAAGTTTCAGATAGTTCAACCACTGTAGATCAAATCTAAGAGTTAACAATACAGTTTAAAGAAATAATACATGACAAGAAATGCTAGAAGAAACAAAGACAACACTAAGTATTTTAACTAGTAGTTGATTGATTTTAACTAATTGATACTAATAGTATTTTAACTCATTAATACTAATAGTATCAATAATAATTCTACGTATCTTAAATATAAAAAAACAAATACTTTTAAGTAATTGGATGGAATTGGATGAAAAAAATCAATACTGAATAATCACCATTAGAAAAAAAAGTAAATAAATAATATAAGGAAAATAATATTTGCACTATCAGTTTTTGATAAAATCTGTTAATAAGGGAACAAAATGCATCCACAAAACTAACTGGCAAGAAATGAGATTGTTGGTTTTTTTTTTTAAAAAAAATACTTGTTAGATATGAAAACTAAACAAAATATGTTGCTGTAGCATAACAGAATATCTTATCCATTTGTGTGGAGTCCTGCATTTTAGTATATTCTTTTCTAGAGTACTAGTTATAATAATATGTATTGGTATATATTATAATTTTTTTAAAAAAAATGAGACTTTAAATTTGATAACATAAGAATCAGTATGTTGTGGTTGTTTTTGTGCTGGAAGCACCAAAGTGCTTCTGATTTGAAAGGATTACGTGGTGAATCACTGTCACCTGGGAAATGCCCAGGTGGGGGCTCCCTTCATGCCCCATTTAATGAGCCCACTGAAGTGATACCTTTTTATCTACTCTTGTTTGCATGCCTTCAAACTGGTAGATCGGCAGGAGCTGGACCAAATGATGGGAGCTCACCCCACCACACAGCAGGGACTCAAATGTGGGCTTGCAGATTGTCAGTCCTTACAATGTGAGCCATTGCACTCCCCCAAATCAGTCTTATAGTGAGACATTTTTCTACATTGTTATAAAGGATGTTACATAGAAGATGAAATGTTATATTATTGATCAATAATTAGTCAATGAAGGATCAAGAATACTTAACTGGAATGAAAGTAAGCATTCAAATATTGTTCTTTTTTTTTTTTTTTTACTGTAGAGATATTCAGAGACTGTTGAATACAGATCTATTGATAAAAGGAAACAATTGATTCACTAAATGAATGTCTTAAAACTATAGTTATATATGCTAGCTGTAGTATACATATGATGAAAGTTCCTGGGAATCTTACCAACTGTATCTAAATCATGACCAAACCCTGTACTGCCACAACAGTTAAAAATGAGAAAATAGATGAGAAATTTTGAAATGATGCAATGCCATAATTGAAAAATGTATTTGACTACAACGCATGGTATTTATAGCTTCAATCTTAGGTCAAGATATTTATTTTGGTTCTTTGAAAGTAAAATTTTTATCACAAGAACATTTATTTGCAAACTAGCTAGCCTCCCAATGAGCTAAATATATTTCCTACTTGTAGTAAGAAACAACAGAAAGTCTTAAAAATTTTTAAACAGAAACCCATTCATTATTTTTAAGGTTTTGCAGTAATTTTTGTTATTGAAGCTTATGCATTTTCTGCTGAAATCACACGCTATGTGGATTCCCCTGTCTTATAAGACGTTGAATCTCTGCTGATTGCTTCTTTGTTGTACTGCATCTACAGTATCCGTCAGTCTTAATAACCTTCCAGTAACATTTGAAGGTAGATCTCTGTGCCCTAATGGACTCTCTAGGGAGGCTACTGTGCATATTTTAAATTGGAGAAGCTTTGTGGCTTGTCATAAGTAGCAAGACAAACTATTCAGGCGAAAATAATTGTTGGGTCACATAGAATAGAAAAGCCTTACATCGGTCTTGCTCACATAATTTTGATGTGCTAATTGGTTAATTTTTGTCATGCTTGAAAAATTCACAGCTAGTAACATTTATTTTTGCATTTGTCTATGAAGAGTGCATTCTTCTTGAAGAAAAGGGTACTATGTTTGTTAACTGATAAAAAGGAAAAGACAGTATAACTCTACTCAGAGTAATCACAGTCCTATTCACACTTCCTCCTAGCAAAACTAATTTTTCATCACCTATTTATGAGGGAGATTTTATGGGTAGGCAATAAATGCTAAAACTCTTGACTGAAAAATATGATCCAAATGGCAAAGAGTTTACAATAATTATGAGAAGAAAAGAACAAGTGACTCTGCAAAAGCAAATAACAGAGATACTTTGTATTGCATCAGATAATGTTCTATTATGTTGCCTTACAAATCTGTTTTATTTATTTCTTTTCCATATGTATAATTGATCTAATCTGAACAATTTAAGGCAGTGGACAAGTTAATCTATCTAAAAAGAATAGTAGAAAGAGCCAGACCACAAACAACACAATACTGCTATTATTAATACCACTAACATCTGCCTATTCCAGGTTCTTGGGAAAGACTTGATGGGTGGATAAAAATGCCAGAACCAGTCTAAACATCTGACTGACTGAGCAGCCAACCATAATACATATTCTATAATCATTGATGGGACCAAAGGGCCATTTTAACATCTCCTCTCAATATTCCAAATGCATTGAGAATGCAAATGCAGAATAGGTGCATTACTTCGAATGTGAGTTAGTAAGGACTACTGTATATATAAGCCCAAAAGTTTAATAGAAAGAAAAACATACTAAAGCCTTTTAGGGAAAAAGTATATAATTAGCTGGTATTTTTAGTCTTAGAAAAATCTCAGACTCAGCATATTCCACCAGCATTCTCAAAGTTGGCAACTTTCCTAGAATTTTTTTAAATAAAGCAATGTAATAATAAAAGACATGCAGCCTTCCCCATAAACTATGTATAGGCAGCACAGTCTATGAGGAAGGAACCCAAGGTGGTACCAACTACATAGTCAGTTGTTAATTTCCACGATCACTTTTTACACCATATTTTTTAACTGAAAGGATGGGACATGGGTTGATTTGAATAGCAAAAGCCTGATACCAGATACTGAATCTCTTCTAGATAACATGCTTCTACGTAAAATGTCTTCTTTCCCAGGTTTTCTTGTCATATTTGCCAATGGATTCCAGTTTAGTGAATGTGCTTTGGAGAACTCTTTTTAAGCTCCTTTGTAAGTGTCTTTGGTCTGTTATAGAATGTCTAGGAGCTTGAAAACATCCTTCACTGATTTTTTTTTGAAAATTTTATTGATTTTTAAAAACTAACATAAACAAACAAAACATAGAAACATAGAAACATAAAACATCTTTTTTGAAAGCAGCGTAATCCCGGGTTACATCTCTTCGTACAAACACAAATTCAAGTTCATGCTCATTTTTATATTCCATTCCATATCTTATTACTATTCTATATTTTCTATATAGCTTCTCCCCTCTTTTAACTTTCTTAATTTTATTTCATTTATTTCATCTCAATTCAAATAATCGTACTTATAGTCTTTGTCTGTGCTGTTTCAACTGTCTACTATCTTTTCTCATTAAACAAAATTTCTCCTGTAATCACTGATTGGAGTATGACGCCTTTATATCTTTGCCCTAAAATTATAACACTTAATATAATACATAACTTCCGTTCGGATTCTGCTTGGTACATTCTAAAACTACACACTGTATTTTGAAAAGAGAAAAAATTATAAATATATAATATAGTTAAAACAACAATCCATACCAATTCAATTCTATCATTAATATTAATATTCATTTAAATCTTAACATTTTACACATTACTTTTCAAATAGTATCATACTTCTATGGGAACACTTATAAACTTTCCATAGTTAATTCCCCCCACTTCACTTATATTTTATAAAACACTGAGTAATTAAAAAGTTCCCATTCCTTCCTAATTCAATTCTCTCATTTATTTTATTTCATTTATTTTGTTCACAAAAGTTTCACTAAATTACACTGACTATTTTATCCCACTTTTTTAATGTTGTTTCCAATTTTCTAACATTATTTCTATTACCAATATAACAATAAAATCTTATGTACCTTTACAGAATCCCTTTTTCAGTTAAATTTTCACCCATTATCTCTGAATAAGTCCTGTTTCTTTACATCTTGTTCCAAACCTTTATAGCTTCTCTTCCCTTCCTTCTTCCCTTTCTTCTTCTCTCTCCCCTTTTTATCCCCTGTCTCTCCACCTCCATTTCCCTATTCTGTATTCCCCTTTTCTGTTGCTTTCCAACATTATATCCACTTTTCACATTATTTTTCCCTTTTTTGGCTGTTTTTTTAAGTCTTAACTTCTCCATTCTCTTTCCCCGCTTTCCCTTTTCTTCCCCAGATAGAGTTACTTGTTCATTAAAGATGGCTTCTTCTTTGTCCCAATCTTCTTGTTGTGCAGTCTTTTCTTGTTGTTTCTTGTAGACGCTGATCACCATTTCTAAGAATTGAAAAATGGAGCCAAAGGAGCCCTTCCCTTCTTGTGTCTCTTCTTTATATTTTTTAAATTCCATTTTCAGTTCATCCAGAAGTGATGCCATTGTAGAATTTTTTAAACAACCACCCAATTGTTTTTAGTCATTCAAATATAATTTCCAGAAATCCCAAAGTCACCAAGCAATCCAAATACACACAAGCTGTTTCTTTTTATACTTTCTTCTTTTTTCACTTTCTCTTCCTGGGGTTACTATTAAGTTACAAAGTTCCAGTTAAAATGTATCTTTTAGAAGTCTTATTAAGATTTAACTTTAGATTCTTTTGAATTCCAGGCAGTCTCCTCCAAATCCTGCCCTTATTCTTTTCCTCTCCCTTCCCACTTATAGCAAAAAAAAAAAGGATTTTTAATGTCCAGAAATCTTTATTGTCCCTTTGGCATTTAATTATATTTTCAGCTTAATTATCTATTGGTGCCAAAGCGGATTTTTCCAATTTCTTATTCAGCTCTCTTCGTTGTCAATGTGAGGAAGGAGAGTGAAGAAAAAAAAAACTTTCCCTTTTCACTTTCTTTCGCTGCTTCCGACTCTTCTTTGGGAGCGATGTTATCTTTTATAAAATTTAAATTCCAGGGTACCTTAGTTGTTGCTTTTTATCCCGGTCAGCCAAAACTTTCACTTCTTATCTTCCTCCTGCACTTTCTTTTCCAGTTGAGTGCTTCTTTGAGGCGGCCATTTCTGACCACCACTCCTACCACCTTCACTGATTTTTGAATAATATCATTTTAGTGTCTGATTGTTCTCGACTAATATGCTTGTAAATATATTGATCTGCCTATGTAAATAACAGAAGAATATATTTCACAGTTGATGGTATAATTTATATTAGAAAATGACCAGGTATTTACTTGCACTATTGATCTAGCTATGCCTGCTCATCATCCATGGGGCCTAGGATGAGTCATAGCCATGAATATTGGATTTTATGTTTGATGCTAATCATGCTTCCACAGAATACCATGACATGTATCTTAATGTTTTGAAGGCAAACTTTGTAAATATTCCATTGTTTATCATCATCAGCTTATCTCTCTGTAGTCCTCAACTTACAAATTTCAATTGGAGTTGAAATGTCCATCGTAAATCCTTGTAGTCATAAATCAAGTGAAGATGAATTTGATTTTATCACAATTTTTATCTTTAAACAAATCACAAGGTTGTTAAACAAATCCAGCTTCCCTAATGGGCATTCTTTGTGTGATCACATGACTTCAGGACACTGCAACCAGTCGTAAATGCAAGCCAGTTGCCAAGCACATGAATTGTGATCATGTGACTGTAGGAGGTGGTGCAGTGATCGTAAGGGCAAGCCAGATCCTAAGTCACTTTTTCCAAGGCCATTGTTTGACTCATTGTTAAGTGAATGGTGGTAAGTCGAGAACTGTAACTTTACATCTACATATTTAGAGTTGCACATCTGATGAAAGAAAGTGTGATCCCTGAAATTCTCCTCCTCCCTGCCCCTTTTTTCATTAGAGTTGCTTTCTGTGTGATTGTCTTTTTTCTGCAACAAATACCATGCACCTTAGTGTTGTATTTAAAAAGTATTTGGAAATGCTGGATTTGGGTCTTACCATTGAGTATCTCAAAGCATTGAAGTGAATGACTATGCTATGCCATCTCAATTTGTTTTTGTGTCCGAATCTAAACTGATGAGGATGGAACTTGTCAAGTTAGATGTCTCTAGTATTGTCTTCAGAAATTTCTACACGAGAGAGGCTGGAATATAGTGAAAGAGGAAGACATCTGTTCCTGGGGTTACCCATTGTTGACTGGTAAAGGCATTGTTTTCCCCAGTCTATGAGAGCCACAGTATGCATGTGGGCATTTTGGAATGAGATCAAGGAGTGAAACTGAGTTCAACAAAAGGGCCCTATAGGTGGCACAACCCTTGACTTAATAGCCACCACATGCCTAGTGAAGATACATTTGTGAATGTTACATGCATGTGTGTGCACAAATAAAATGTGCATTTTACTCTGCTCCTCATAGCATTTTCCCCTTATATACCTTGGTGCCAGATATCCTGCCCGTTAGGGTAGGAGCAGCTAGCAACCCATGTGATCAGAATCCTAAATAACTTTTAACAGAAAGACCTTTGCTTTTCTTCATCTCAAATGAACCTTTATTAGAAGTCTCCATAACACCATGTAATCATGGATGAATGCAGATAAAGCACTTCAAGGAACTCTTAAGTTCACAGCCATTTGACCAGTGTAGCAAATGCTTGTTTTCTCAGTGCCCTTGCCCTGCTGTGATTCCATCAAAGTCAAAAGAATAAAAGGCTTTTTTCCCCACTTCCCCACAAAAGAGGCTTTTGTTGGTGAAGAGAGCATTCAGAATGTTCTAACAGTGTCTGAGAACATGCCATTCTTTCCAATCCCATTATTGTCTTTTCTAAACCAGTGTTGAATTTTATTTTTTACTCACTGTTGAAGCTTGAGATCTTCCCAGATTTTAAAAACACTTTTTAAATTTTTAAATATATTGCTAAGAAAAGAAGAGGCCCTTGTCTAGCCAATAATGTTAAGCTGTTCTAGAGTAAGGTGATATTTCTTGATGGATCCGGAAAGAAGAATCATGTACGTGTTGTTATTCTTTATTTACCCTGGCAGTAGCTGATGACAGAATCTTCATATTTTAGGAAGGTTCACTGAAAGAACTTTGTGTAAGCCTTGCAGAAAAGTGGATCCTGGGCTTCTTTTTGAAGTAGGACAGAATTGAACCATTGTGCCAAGCTTTTCTTTCCTAATGGTTTAAGGATGAAGTTTTCTCATCTTACTTGAAAACTGACTCAATGTTTCTAAGACACTCCTAAGTAAACATTATTTACAACTTGTTATCGCTAGATTTGTAATATGAACATTAATCGGCTCAGGAAGAGATGCTTAGAAGCAGGGGTGGGATTCTCCCGGTTCGGACCAGTTCGGGCGAACCCCTAGTTGCAGTGATCAGCTGGCTCTGGTTCGATCCAACGATCATGTGGGTCCATCCCCCCCCCCCCGCCCCTGTGCTGTACTCACCTATATCTGCTTAGCTGATTTGCGTAGCAGAGCGGATTGCCACGCTTTAGCTATGTTACTTCCCTGAAGTAACATTGAAGGTAAGTAATTGCGATAGCGGTGCAGGCAATTAGCGAACTGGTTGTTACACCAGGGGAATTGCACCCCTGCTTAGAAGTGACCCCTTGGGAGATAAAAGATGGAAATAACAAGTCTTTTCATTGGAAGTCCTATTTTTATGGATCTTACTGCATTCTGGAATCCATAGGTTCCCACACATTTCCACTTTTCATAAGGAAATGAAGACCTGACCTTTTAACAGACATTTAGAGCTAAAGATCTTATGCCGTAGTTATTTTTGACCCTTACATATATTTTAATCATGTTTTGCCATTTATGTTGATATTTTATGTTAGCCGCCCAAAATCATAGAAATTTGGCAGGGTATAAATTTTAGAAAAGAAGCAAACAGAAAGGTCAGCAAGTGTGAAAACAAATAGTTTTTCAGATGTTAGAATGCCTCTGCTTCCCGTTTCTCCTTGGTACAATAGTTGCTTCCAAGTAATACTTTTTCAGGGAAAACAGTTATTTCTACAAGGCTGTCCTTTCATCTCTTTCTTCACTTCAGGTCATTGGAATAGATATTGGTTGTATTCACATAACACAGTTCACTAAGCCAGCTATTCCCTTGGAGAACATATTTATGATCATGTAATGGCAGTGTCAGTGTGTGCTCCCTTCAAGATCTAAGAAAGAAATACTCAGATTCCATGGATTAGAGCAAAGTTATCCTTTTACTGGAAATCAAAGTGGAAGCTACAGATTGAATTCCGAATCTGAGGAATTGGCGTGCAGATCACATATACAAAAGAATGGAATTGTTTCCACCCCCCAAAGTCCAAATGACTCTTCCAATTAAAAGTTCTGAATATGATCATGTGGGCATCTTCAGGTGGTATGAGGCCTCTGTCCGTTGACCTTCACATATTTTGATAAAACTTCGCAGCTGCGCAAAGGGGATAGAAACTAGCCAAGAAATGGAAAGTTAAAGACAAGAATTCATATACCCCCTCCCCTTTCTACCAACAGCAAAGGAATGCAAAACACCTCCAGCTCTCTTCCCCTCCAAGTTCCCCCTCCCCCCCGTTGCTAATGACAGCCGAAAGAAATAGCATAGCATAGCAGCAGAGAAGATGCAGTAGATAGGATGCAGAAGATATAAAATGTAGAAGATATCTTGAGGCTGACAGGCAGCACACAATATAGATGTTCAAATATGAAGTGGCATCTTTGAAAGCCTCCTAACCACACATGGCTGTTACTTTTTCTTTTTCCCAGAGATTCATCTCCAACATTCAAATATTTGCTATGCCCCAATCAGAATCATTTGCCTCTTATTGTTTCATGTATTTGTGATGGAAATCAAATAGGGGTAAAATTAGAATGCTTGTAGGTCATGTTGTCTGGGATTGTTCTAGGGATTTTTTGGACATGTGGATGAAAACGTTACCCCACCATTAACTCTTGATATGGATCAGTTGTTTTAGAGTCAAACACCCACTAATGCCATTTTCAGCTATAACTAATTACTTCCAATGCCCTCTGTGTACTTATTGGTTTTTGCTGTCCCCTACATGTTATTCTCTCCTCTTGTTGTACCAATTAGGTGTGTTTTCAAAGGCAGCTTCTGATGATGGAGAGAGAGGCCCAAGGTTAGGGGTCTCACACGGAATGATGGACAGTTATTAGAGCTGGAGATCTTTGTAATTCCCAAGAGTTCAGGAGAGACTTTTAAGGTGCTTTTAAGAAAAGAATAAAATGTAAATGTGAGCAGTATAATTTAGTGTTTTGTCCTAATTTTGGAAATTGTTCCAATAAACCTTAGTGAGATTTGGTCGAAGGGTGGACTTTAAAAACCTGACTTGGGTTTGTAGTCCCTTGTGCTGATATGAATAAAAAAATGATATCTTCTGCTCTTATCTATCTATATTTCTTAAAGGTGGAACTTTAGCAGACAATTCTGTACTTGGCATGACATATGACTCCTTTAGAATTGATACTGAGGATATCTGCCGTTTTTGGCCAGCACTCTGCTGGAGGCCAGGGAGATCGAAAACAGGTGACAAAGGGGGGTCACGGGGCCTCCGCGTAGCCTGTTTTTGGCTGGCAGAGTGCTGTTGGAGTGCTGCATGAGCCCCCCTGCCAGCCCATTTTGGCTGGCAGAGGCACAGTTCTTTGATATTTCATTTTTTAAAATATACGTATAGGAGTTCCTTTATTTATGATCAGTCACTTAGCAACTGTTTGAAGGTCCAATAGATCTACTGGAAATACTTATGATCTGGATTTAAAGTTCTGAAGGTCACTGCCCGCCCCTGGTCACATGATTGCACTATGGGCGCTTGGCAACTAAGCCAGATTTTCAGCTGTTAGCAGCATCTCACATGACCCTTTTTTGTGACAGCTTTACATTTACTTCTGGTAAACCCCTATCCATAGAAAACCATTAGTTCGTTTAACAACTGTGGACTTGCTTAACAACTGCCACCAAAAAGTTTTTAAAATTGGGCTTGTTATGTGACTGACTTGCTTTATGACCTTCATAAGTTATGATCATGATGGGCAGGCTCCATTGTGGTTGTAACTCAAGGACTAATTGTATCTTGTATTTATGTAAAGTATCTAATGAAATTATACACACACATACAGAGATTGTGTGTGTGTGTGTGTGTATGTATGCCCATATTTGTAGAAAGAAATCTAATTTGTGTTTTACCATTTTAAACTTTATACTTCATGATAATGAAAGATTGTGTAGCATTTCCTGGTCTTTTTTTATTACCGATTTCACTAAGTGTTATGGAACAAAACATGATGTAATGATGAATTTTATATAATACTGATAAAAAAAAAAGCTGGAAAATGTTCAGAAATGTTTTCCAGTCTAGTACAAGGACAGTGGTGCTATTATCGAACACTATAGGAACACTATCTCTTCTGCTGCTGACATATAGATAAAATGGTCTCCCTTCTGTATTTGCTATTTTCCATTAAGCCATCTTTGTTTTCAATAGTCAATATTGAAAAGTCTTATGGGACTACTTACTTCTACAGAATGAGAGATAAATTCTGCAAAGTATTTTATTTCATTAAAGGCTAGCTTGCCTTAGTTAAAAAATCTTCTCTTTCAGGCAAAGTGGAAGAAAGAATAAAAGATTCAGTTGATTTTTCCTTCCGATCAGTAGAGAAAACTTAAGTTGCCTTTTCAGTTTATCTTGCCATGACTGTGGGCCACCAACAGTTTTCTTGCAAATGAGAAGGGGTGTCTTCATTACTTCCCCTGCCCCTCCTGCAAATGCAGATTCCAATATGTTTCATATTCAAATGTACATTTTGGGGCTTGTAGGGTTCAAGGATTGCAGTCTAGTTTTCCTGATATACCTTAATATTTTCTAGGTAAACTGTTGCCTGCATTGGCGATTATATGAAATAGCAGGATATATTATAAATAATAATACTTATTATTTATAATTTAGTGTATGACATACAATGTCATGGAAATCTACACATGCTAGACACACAATAATGATAGCCCAGAGTGCTGCTTCATTCTGTTCAGTACTTATGTGCCTATCTTTGCTGTACCATGGGGGTGCATTAGCTTTACACTAGCTATCTAGTGGTGCTTAGGTTGCGAGTCTCACCTCACCTCATCCACAACGCCTTTCATCTAGCCAGATTCAATGCCAGTTTCTGCTATCTGTGCACACAAATGCAGCTTGATTTTTCCTACTGAAGTGATACCCATTTATCTACTCACAACATTGCATGCTTTCCAATTGCTGGGTGGACAGGGGCTAGGAATCAAGCAACAGGAGCTCACTCCTTTTTACAGAACCAATATTCTATCTTGCAATTCCAGCGTCATTAGCCCTCTGTGCCACCATGCCCCGTAGGATATTACTATAATAACAACAACAACAACAACCTGGACTGGAAAATGCATAAACGTTTGAATACGTACCACGCTTTACATCCACAAAGTGACATTGACAGGTTATGCCTGCCAAGAAGAATAGGGGGCAGAGGGCTATTGCAAATCCATCAAGCTGTAGAAGAAAAATGAAGCTTGAATGATTATGTAAACCAAAGTACAGAAAAATTGCTGCAGGCTGTGAAAATGGAGAACATATAAAAACAACAGAAACAAAGGGAGAATATAAGGAAAAATGGACATGGCTTAAGAGAGGAACCATCAAGAAAGAAACGGAAGGTTTAATACTTGCTGCTCAAGAACAAGCACTACAATCTAAGGCCATGAAAGCGAAGATACAAAAATCCACTGACAATCCAAATTGCCAACTTTGCGACGATAAAGTCGAAACTGTTTCACACTTAATATGTGAGTGCAACAAAATCACGCAAACTGACTACAAAGTTAGACATGATCGAGTTGCTAAATTAACTTAAATTTATTTAAATTTACTTAAATTAAATTTAACCTTAGACTTTCTACTATTGACCTCACCCCTTTCCTAAGAAGTCTGTAGGGGGTGTGCATAAGCGCACCACCGTGCCTACTGTCCCTGTCCTATTGTTTCTTTTATTTTTCTTATATGTATCCATGTATTCATAACTATGTTTTTACTTATACCTATTATCTTGTAAGCAATTGACAAACCAAATAAAATAAATAATAAATAATCCACTTGTCATTATGTAAAAAATATGCCCTACCTGTATCTGAAAAGTCATGGGAACATAAAGTGGAAAAAGTTGTTGAAAATGAGACAATGACAATCCTGTGGGACTTTCAAATACGGACTGATTGCCATTTGGAACACAACACACCAGATATTACAGTTGTCGAGGGCCAAAGCGTACAATTTATTGATATCACTGTACCAGGAGATGCCAAAGTTGAAGAAAAAGAACTGGAAAAAAAATCACAAAATATCACAACCTGGCCATCGAAACTACATGGTTATGGATGAAACTTGTAACAGTGATACCCATTGTCATTGGGGCACTTGGTACTGTGTCCAAGAATTTTACAAAACACATAAAGAAATTGCAGCTTCTTGCAAAAACACCAGCAGAACTGAGCAACTCGGAACATCATATATTTTAAGAAGATACTTGGACACTGGCAGCAGCCCGTATCAACCATTAGCACCAGTCACTGGTATTTGTGATACATTTTTAAATGTTCAGTTGACTGAGTTTCATATTTTAATAATAATAATAATAATAATAATAATAACAACAACAACAACAACAACAACAACAACAACAACAACAATAACAATAATATACAAAGACCTACAAATAGAAATAGAATGACTATGGCAAAGGCAAGCAAGGATAGTACCAATAGTAATAGGCGCCTTGGGTGTAGTCCCAAAACAACTGGAGCACCACTTGAATACCATCGGCATTGACAAATTTGCCATCAGTCAATTGCAGAAGGTTTCTTTACTTGGAACAGCTTCTATCCTGCGGTGATATCTATAGCACCATCAAACATCCAGATTTACCTATCTCAGGTCCTTGGTAAGGACTCGATAGGTAGACAAAAATGCCAAACCCAATCTGAAAATCTAGCTGACTGTGTGATTAACAACAGCAATAATAATAATAATAATAATAATAATAATAATAATAATAATAATAATAATAATAATAATAATAATAATAGAGCCTGTACAGTCCAATCCAGATAAAGGGAAGAATGGGGAAAATGTACTTGCAAGATTGTGTTCCTATAACAGTATAATAAATGTATTAGAATTCATACTTTTGGTTTTCCAATCTGATCTAATTTGAAGGACTGACACGTTGGGACAGATTGTACTGATTCAGAACTGGGTCAGTGTATTTGCTTCTCTGAATACTTATCTTTTTTTTCTTGAAGTAACCAAGATCTGGAGAAATATTACCAAGTTTAAGAAGAGACCAGCTATTGAGTGGAACAGCAGAAGTTACTAGCGAAGCTGTCTTCAAAACCAGCTTCCACTTTTATTTTGGCATCATCTTTCAGAATTTCTAACCAGCTTTCTGGAAGGTCATAGAAACTACAATTCTAGTACAACAAATTGGATCATAGGCAGCTTTTCTAGTTATTATTCCTTTGCTAAAATAAAATGAAAAAAGTACCTAGAAGTAAGTATTATTTTAATCTTGGAGGAAGCACAGATATAATTGCTCAATGTGGGATGTAGAGGACTTAAAAACCAAAATAAAATAATTACTTCAGTCATATACTAATAACATAAAACCATTACACTACACCAGTTCTACTAATTCAATACAAATTTAATGTACTAAAAGTTATTTCAGTCAAAAAGAAATAATACTGTAGGAAATTTATTTTTAACAGGTATAATAAGGTAAAATATAGCAAACATGTAATTTGTTTTATAAAAATGAAAGAAGTTGCTATAGTGCCCTCAGTAGTGTGATAGATTTGTATGAAGGTTTTTATCATATTTCTCTATATATTTCTCTATCTCTCTTTCCCTCTATTGTCAAAATACTTATTTCTCAGTTCCATTCTGGATTCTGTGCATTCAATTCACAGTAAGAGAACCAAGATCTTATGCTAATTGGATAAATCAGATTTAACAATGCAGTCAGATAAACAGTTGTGGTAGCTGCTACCATAGCAACGTCATCATGTTCATGTCTTCTTCCCTCCCTCCCTCCCTCCCTCCTCCCTCCCTCCCCTCTACCCCTCCCCCTATCCAGTAAGTGACATATTTGCTGATAGTCTGTATGTTTGCAAGGGTTTAATGGCACAGCTCTTTGCTCTGAAGAAGGATTCAAAATGATGAATGAAGATGCAGCTCAGAAGAGTGATGGTGGGGAGAAGTATAATGGAAGTAATCAGAGGAAGAAAAGACCCAAGAAGGTAATGTAGATGGGAAAAGCAAGATGTGTGATAGAAGAGTCAGGCAGTAGGAGTGGTCTGAAGTCTTAAAAATGAAGGTGTAAGGTCTAGCAGCCCTTCAACCTTTGTATTTTCATACCATTAGTGATTTTCATGTTGTGTAAAACATGATTATGTTTTTGGTGGATGGTCCTGTGTGATATTTCCGCAAAAAGAAAGCAGTAACAGCAGTGTAATCATTAAAGGCATTATGGCGGGTAGAAGTCTCTGGTGTGTAAAGGCTGTAGTAGTGGTTTGTTGTCATTGCTGATAAATAGCTAATTTGCTGATAAAGAACACAGATTTTGAGTGTTGTTAAACGTTAAACAATACAAACATTAATCCCAATTTGCAGTGAACAAAAGGGCTTTTAAAAACACATTGGTGCCCATTTCTTTAATTACTATTGTTATGCCTTGCAATCTCAGTTTTGTGGTATCATGCTCTGTGTTTTTAAGAAGATAATAATACCGTTGTGATGGAGAATACTGTGAATGAATGGTTGGGCATGGCACCTTGCTTTTTCTGAATTTGACAGCAGGTATTTTCTGATCTTTTGAGATTTATCTCAAATATATTTAATCAGACAGGTAAAAAACTACAGAAAGCTAAATAATTATTCCCCCCCTTTTAAAAAAAAATGCATGTTACTATATGCTGGTGATAGTAGGCTACTACAATACATGGCCACACCCAGCCAGTATCTCTGGGAAAGAATACATTTATTAAACCATTTTCAGACTATAAGTAGAGATGCATTTTTACTTAGAAGCAATTGTATTATATTTGGTGAGACTGACTTCTAAATATTTCTGAGTATGACTGTATGCCCGGTATTATTAAATTAATATTTACACAGCTTCATCTGTCCTTACATTGAGTTATTTTTAAACCTGTTTCATCTACATGATTACATTTATTGGTGTGTAAATATAGATTGCAAAAATGAAAATTAACTTCAGAATAAATATCAGGTTGCATGCTGCCTATCACCACATATCTTCCTACAAGAGTAGCTATAATGAAACTCCCTAGTTATATCTTGATGAAGATGCTTGGTTTTGGTAGAGACTATATAATCCACAGAGGGGAAATGCAGCAAATAACCACTGATACATCTTACAGTCATTTGTTTCATGTTTGTGTATAATTTATATAATGCAATAACATAGATTTCCAAAATATAAACCTCTGTATTAAATAGGAACTTGAGAGGAACTCAGTACATCAGGATATAAGAAAAAACAAACATGTCAAAACCCTTGAAAATGAGAAGATAATTTTTTCCATGCTTATGTATCAACTTTCTAAATTTAAATAGACATTTAAATGTATATTATAGAAAGAATACCTATTAGTCCAACTAAAGAAAACAAAAGTAGCGAAAGATATGGTAGTCCCACCCTGCTGTATAGTGAAGATTATTGTAGTATACCATAGAATTACTGATTTATATCTAAGCAAAATGTATTTATCCCACATTATTACAAATTATAGGTTTACCCCTTTACAAAAACTAGGATCCAATTTATTTTAAAGTACATTAGTAATCCCAACATCAATGAAAATATCTTTTAATGATCCAAGTGGGATTTACTATATTAAATAAGGGTATTTTTTGCCATTATAATTCCTGATAATTTTAGGCATACAATGTTGCCCTTGATGTTTTAATATCAGTAAGTTCAAAGGTGCTAACAAAGTGTATTCCTTAGCTGTATATGTAAATGTCTGGCTATATTTCAAAAGATACACACTATATTATTTATATATCACGATTGGTCAGATACTCAACCAGATGTTTAGATTAGACTTGGCATTTTTATTCACAAGGCACCTGGGATAAGCAGATGTTGTTTGATGATGTTAAAGTTATTGTCACGGGATATAAGCTGTTTCAGGTAAAGGTGCCTTTTGCAATTGATTTGTGATGATTTTGTCAATCATGATGGTGTTAAAGTGCTCCAGATGTTTTGGGATTCTACCCAAGATGTCTATGACTATTGGCACTATCTTTGCTTTCTTTTCCACAATCCTTCTACTTACAAGTCCTGGTATTTTGTAATTGTCTCCAATTTTCTTTTGGTTTCTGTTGCCTCCAAGTATTACAGTGTCCACTATCCAGACTATTTTGTCTTCTTTTATTAATAATTGTCTGTTTGCATTTTAAAATTCCAGATTGCTTTAAGCTTTTTCATTTTCTATTGCTTTGTGTATTTTGTAGTCCCATCAGTTCTTGCTTACAGGTAAGTGGCATTTCTAGCAGAGACTTCAGTGCTTCAGAAACTTATGCCATGTTGTTGTTTGTAGTCAATCTGTGTGATTTTAAGAAGCTGACTAGAGGGTTCACTGTTTCTTCAGTTCCTTTACAGAGGCATTATTTGCTATATATTCTCAATTTTTGCTTTGTATTCATTTGTTCTTAAGGCTTGGTCTTGTGCAGCCAGAACTGACTCTGTTTTTTCAATTTTCCTGTTCTTATTTATTGCCAGTCATTGTTATCTGCTTTGCCTGCTTTTTTGTTTGTACTGGCCATGCAATACTTTGCCTTGTCATGTCTTTTTCTATTTTTCCTTTGGTCTTTTTTGTAGGCCAGCTTCATCTCTTGAGTATTCAGTAAGCCTTCATGGTGTAACTAGCTCAGTGCATCTTCTTCACCATCCTTCAGATTATTATTATTTAAATTTATTGGCCACTCAACTGCATTGGACTCCACATTGTTATTGTAATTATTGTAAAGGTTGTTCCAGTTGTGTATACAACACACATGAAAAGGGTGGGGTTTCAGTCATACAACTATGGATGCTATCTTGACTTTTTTGACTGCCTTGAAGAAACTCCAGTGTCATTCCAAGAAAGGAGAAAGAAATATAGGCCAGTCACTCTCTCTCTCTCAGCCCAACTGACCTCATAGAGTTGTTGTGACCTTCTCCTGCTTTGTGCCCTCTCTAACCAAGCTGACATTTCAAAAGGCAGAATTTGTGATTTCAGGGTAACAATAGTGTTAACTATTATCGCTTTCAGCTCTGTTTAACTGTGGCCGCACATCCTGAACTGTTTTGCAAGAATGTCCTGGCAAATGGTTATAGTCAGTAAGCTAGCAAGTGTACCTATTCACACACTCACACAATGTTTAAAAAGTGAGTAAGGTCTTGTATGACAGACAATCCACAATTTGAAAGTGTACAATTCCATATGCTGCAGGAGTACAGGCATCACAGAGTTTAGGCAGGTTTGGGGTAAACAAACTGGGGTTTGTTTAAACAAACAAGAAGCAAACAGGATTCAGGAACATGAGAGCACAAAACCAGAGTTTGCTGCAATTGTTTCTAATGGAAAAGTTGGTTTGGACATTGGCAATTTCATTTCTTGAAATGTTGTGCAGAACATCTCTGCAGCGCTCATTGGAGCTCCCTGTTTGTTTTCAAGAGTGTTCATAAAAGGTATGTTTGATTTCCAGACAGAGACTGTGGTATATTATGGTTATGTTCATACAAACAATAATACTTCCTGGCTTTGTCTTCATTCTACATGTGAAGGTGTGGAAGCACCAAGAGTTTCTTGTGGGATGAATGTACTGAATGGAATGTTTCAAGCTGGAAAAAGCAGTTTTTAACTTGATTTCAGGCGGCACCCACACAGCCTCTTTTCATCCTCCCTGCTGTGTAACTTATAATAATGCTTACTATTGCCACCACCATTGTCAGATGCCTTCCTCCAGTCAGCCACCATTAAGTTCTAGGCAATAATTATTTTTAACTCTTCTTTCCTGTTGCCTTTCAGACAGTCCACTGAGAAGCTGACTAAGAGAGTTTTGGGGGTAGGCAATACCCCTGTCTTTGCTCCAGATCTAGTGCCATTTGCAGTCCTGTTAATAATGATAACTACTGTACATATACTTGTCATTTTGCACATCACATAACCAAGTTATGGTAATATCTACCATGGAACACTACCTCCAAATCTGATTTTAAATTGACTGTTCCATAATTTTTGAAGAAGTCCATTTAGAAAATTCTTGTCTAAATTCATAATTTAGGGTTAAAGAATAAGTCATTTGGGTTTGGATGTAAGAAGCAATTTATAAGAGGTAACCTCAAACCCATCCAAGTGTCCTAATGCATAGTGTAATATTTGTAAGATTTACTAGATGGGGTTGTGTAACACCAGTTTTTAAAAATCTGTTTGTTGTTCTGTGAAATAGATTTAGCTAGGAATGGTTGCTTGGACAGTTTTGTCCATAATACATAGCTACATGTGATCATTTTGTTTTTACATTTGAATATTAAATCTTCATTATATCTTCATTATATCTTCAAATGTGCTGTAAGACACATTTGCTATTCATGCTATTTCAGTAGCTGTGTTTATGTGACTATAGCAACCTATAAGAACTTAAGGTACAGTAAAATATGAATGTAATATTTGGGAAACCTTATAAATACACTTATTGGAAATTCAACAGTCTTTAGCATAGCCCTGATTCAAACTAATTGACTTTAAAACAATGAAGAAAGATGACTGATGAATTGGCAATTCCATTAAGTTTTAAATAGTTTACTCCAGTTGATAAGACTGTGGTGACTGCCAGCGAGTGAGAATGCAAGCAAAGATTAGAAACACATTCTGTTCCTACTCCAAATGTCACTGCTTCATCAGAGGCATAATACTTCAGTTAGAGAACACAGATCTTCTATTCAGCATCATGAATAGAAAACCATCAGGATATTTTATGGGAAATATAATGTCCATTTCTTCAGTACAGGGATTGGTTGCACTTGGAACAGCTGTAGGAAATTTGAAAACCCAATGGTTTTTAAAAGGAAAGTTTCCCATGCAGAAAAGGTCAATAGATAATACTATTGTCTACTTTTTGGATACATAAGTTGGACAGGTTTCTTCTCCAAAAACAAAGATATTTGGGGTCATTTGCAATGGCCGTCCTAAGTCTTTTCCCATGGCTGAATCGAAGTACTCTACCCATTCTTGAGCTGGCAGAAAACAATACTAGCATGAGATGTGTTGTTATTAATTATTAATTAGAAAAATAGAATAAAATGTTTTCCAAAGCCCAAATCAATTAGCACTTTATAAATATATCTGACTGGTTTTTCTACAATTACTGTTTTGCATTTTAGAAATCTAGACAGAGTTTTTATTTAGCCTAGTTCTTTAGCTAAATAGTAACTATTAAAAAGCCTGCTTGGTTTTATAGAAGTAGAATTCAGGGACTTTTCTGCATTTTGCTTTTGGGTTGTGTCAAAAGAACCCAAGCAAATCTGATGCTGGAGTGTTTTGCAATGTCACGGGATATGAGTGCAGCAAATAAAATGGAAGGTTATTAAAATGCATTTTTATCTGCTTCTATTTTCTACATTCATGTTATTGTAGGTTAATTATTGTGCCAAACTAGGTATATGAAGGTGAATCTGATTTGATTTTGTTAAGCTTAATCAAAAGCAAGCATTTCTTCTGAGAACTCCTGAGCCCATCAGGAGAACAACGAGAAAATTACCCAGTTTCAATAAAGTAATGAAAGGTTAACTGCCTCATTTAAATGTTCTTCTAAATACATTTTGTGGCACCATTAAATATCAGAATTTTAAGGGAAGAATTCTTGTCTTGCATATGTTCTGAAGGTGAAAGCAATGAATTATTTATTGAGAATACCATTAAATCATGTTCTTCTGGGAAGGCTTGATTCTTCTCATTGATTTCTTAAGAAGAATAGGTTACTTCTTTTTTTTAGCAACTATAGCAATTGTGTGAAGTTTTTTTGATGCCATTATTTGCAATTTTTAAAATTATTTCTGAGTTCTTGAAATGTTTTGTTTGTGTAAGTAAATAAGTAAGTAAGTAAGTAAGAAAGAAAGAAAGAAAGAAAGAAAGAAAGAAAGAAAGAAGAAAAGAAAAAGAAAGATTTAAACTACAAAAGGTACTTATTTAACTGTTTGTTTTACATATGAAATGCCCAATAATACAAGTTGTTGGGTGGATTAAAAAGTTACTAAAACATTTTAATGCCTCATTCCATTCCAACCTCAGAAACACTTAATTTATGCAAATTTATTTCATCAGCTGCACATAGAGAAAAAGAGTTATAATTAGGCATAGGTATCTTTTGATAATCACAGTGATGCCAACATTTTGAAAAATGTATCATGATGTAATGAGGAAAGCTCCACTTTTTTATATTTGTGTTACAGTATGGAGGTAAAGTTGTGATGCATGTTTTGTTACTGCCCCCCTTGTTCCCATTGTTCTTCTTCTCAAGAGGAGCTACGCAGTAGTTTTCCGTTTTTCTTTTTCCATAAATGTTGTAAAATATAATTCATTTAATTTACAGTACTATTTAATTTAGATAAATATGTATCAAGACTTATTAAGAATCAGTAATACTTTTCATAGGTTCTACTGAATATGTGAGTAGAAGGTTGGGGCCATATCTGCTGGCATAATCAATTTTTCTCACAATTGATGTAAGCCAGGAAGGAGATGTGTTGAGTCTCATAGAGTCATAGATTTTGTGATTATCAGATGTTATGGTTGTTTGTAGCCATGTTCAAGGAAGTGTGTACATAGTGGCCCTCCAGATTTCCTTCCTGGATATGAGGATGAGCAAAGGGAGAGATACAAAAGTACACAAGACTTATTTAATGTCCATATCTCTATCCTTTCGTCCTGTACTAGCCTCTCTGCAGATAGCTCTATTAACTTAGTAATTAAATTGTTGTAAAGGTTCCCATTGTGGATTTACTCATGCAGAGTTATTTAAATATTTAAAACTGAATTAAAATTTTGTGCTATTTATATCACATGATATGTTTCAGCCCCTTAATACTAAAAAATCAACAATTAAATGTCCCTCAAACATTAGAAAAGAACATTAAAAATGTTGAAATTTAAATCCTAATAAAATTGCAGTTGGTTTTAAATCTTTAGTAGGCAAAGATTTATAAATCTCCACATATTTTGATTGTGCTGTGAAATTCAGACCTGGAGAATCTATGACATTAGGCAATGCATTAACTGGCTCAAGCTTCCAAAACATGGTCATTTATCATAAGAGGCTCTCTCTTATAGATCAGACAAAGAACTTTTCTGAGTGCTGAATCACTATTAAAAGAAACATCCAGTTTATCATCACCAGTGATATTGCATAAGACACCTAAATTTTATTGAACAGTTATTTAAAATGATAGTGTGGTTTGTGTGCCAGAAATGAAAATGATTTGGATCCAACTTATTTATAATGGAACCTCACAATGCCTTTACTTATTATGTAGCATGGATCACAAATTTCTGAAATGGAATCTCATCAACATGCCTTTTAAACCCTGTCAAAATCAACATTGAAGATAAAAAGTTTTAGCTTTTGAAAACTATGTTTTTAGGGTGGCCCAAGAGTATTTTCTCACCTCTGCGACCTCTACAGTCCAATTTTCTGTCAGATATATTCCTCGAACAGCATTCAGATCTGACTTGGCCATGGAAAACAAACTGAGCCAGTTGGCTGGTAGGAAAGATCATTAGTTTTCTGCTGTTAGAAACAGGAAACCATTGCTTTTGAAAAGAGTGACTGTGAAGAAGAGAATTTGTCTTCTTTGCCAGTGATTCTGTAGAAAATCAATGGTTTCTTACAATGGGAAACCATCAATATACCAGAATGGCTCTGGGAATGTGGCATTCATTCTCATTCTCCCCTCCCCCCCCACTATTTCTGCTTGGATGAAGGATGGGGCAGGAGATAAGTTTTTTCTTGACTCCAGATACTGATCCAGGAACTGAAGTGACTTTTTAGGCTCATCTCTTGCAAACATGCAAACTCACACCTTTGCCAGCTGAAAAAAAGAGGACTCTTTGTCTACAAAAGCTTATGCCATAAAGTTTTGTTGCTTATCACAAGTGGTGTATCATGTGTTCAACTCTCCTCAGGATAGCACCCTTGTTTTGATTTATCATGTTATTTTGGTCTACAAACTAGGAAATTTCTACAAAGGACTAATATTAACTATCTTTTCTGGAAACCCAAGTCAGTTACCCAAGGAAACTATATCATTTTGTGTAACGGCAGGTCAGGTCTAATCTTCATGATGCTACAACAGGTCTTTGTCACAAGAGGCTAATACAGTGGCCTTCTTAATATAATTTACACGAGACTTTCACATATGCCCTTGATTGGCAAGGACTCTTGGAACATTTTTGTTAACTTTTCATTAAGCTTTCCAAAACTGTTATCAATCAAGTATCCCTAATGCAAGAGTTGTGCTTCCTGTGCACACAAAGAACAGTGGGAACTGGAAGCCTGGATTCTGACAGTCCACCCTCTCTGAATTAATGAGCAGTATCTTAACTGACAATGGCACTGCATTTACCTTTTCTTCCGTCTGTGACAGAGAGTCCCTTCCTCCATTGTAACCCAGGCCTCATAGGCTGCAAGATTTCTCCAACTATAGAGGTGTATTGTTTCCTGCATATTCAGCTGCACTCATTTTGACCAAACATATTTAATTGTGGAATTATATATTATGTACACAGTGCACTTGGTGGAAAATTTTTGTTAGCCTTTATACTTTTAACGTCTTGTTTTTTTTTACAACAAGTGGAATTGCATTAGCAATAATAAGCCTTGTCCTCTGTGTTATTACTGCATCTGTTGTGGTGCTTGCTTCTGCATGAAGCTGGAATTAAGTAATGCT
This sequence comes from Notechis scutatus, assembly GCF_049901735.1. Lineage (NCBI taxonomy): Eukaryota > Metazoa > Chordata > Lepidosauria > Squamata > Elapidae > Notechis > Notechis scutatus. The sequence continues at coordinate 26,221,710 of NC_142012.1, forward strand.
ACTGCTTATACCAAGGACTGTTCCTGAAAGGCGTAATAGCCCAGGAATCCCCTATTGCTTAGCACCTCTCAATCTATAAATAAAGGACTGATGCAGAGAGCTCCTTAGCAAGTATCTGCCCTGGGGACAACCCAGTCAGTAGGACTCAATGTCTCTTGCTGCTGGAAATGTTTCATCTCATTTGGCTGCAAAATACATAAGAGCAAGGGTGGGATTCTACCAGTTCGCACCTATTTGCTAGAACCGGTTGTTAACATTCTAAGCAGTTCAGAGAACTGGTTGTTAGAAGAAATTACTGGCCTAATCCTGTAAGGAAGGCAAGAAGGAAACATTCTGGTGTTGCTTACAGAAACTGCCTCTCCGTTAAGCCTTATTACATTCTTGGCAGGACTAGACTTCCTGTCTCAGGAACATCCCTGGAGTTTTTCCCCCCTCCTTTGCTGGTACTTTGCTTGTGTGGAGTGACCATTCAAAGTTACAATGGCACTGAAAAAAGTGACTTATGACCATTTTTCACACTTACGACTGTTACAGCATCCCCACAGTCATGAGAAGCCAGGCGAGGTGATCCATGCCTCGATGTGAGTGATATTAAGTTGGCCACACCCAGCCAATAACATGACCAGCAAGCCACGCCCACAGAACCAGTTGTTAAAAAATTTGAATCCCACCCCTGCATAAGAGTGTTTAAAATTCCTTTATGAATCAAAGCTAATTGGTTCTACTAGTTCCTTATAGACTGCTCCCTCATTTAGGATAATGATTATATATTCATAAATTATTAAATTTATATGGTGCCTCATTCCCAGGCACACTGGGTGGTTTTAAGCATTGCACTGGATATATGTTACCATATATATTCACATATAAATATAGCTGTAACTCTCTCCTTTAAGGGGAAACAACAGACACATTAAAGAGTTCCTCTGTGTTTCCTCTACCTACTTCCCCACAAGCTGATTTCTTCATAGCAGCACTTTGCTTTTTGTTACTGAGAACTTGGATAAAGTTATTATTACTTGTAGTATCACACAAGAGACCTGGAACAAAGACCACATCTTTTGACTTCATTTTTGTTGCCGGATTCCTTCCATGGATATTTTAGTGTGCCTCCAAACTGTCATGCCTTGTCATTCTTTATTAGTTATGGCTTCCTCAGCTTAGTGCCTTCCAGATCTGTTGAGCCACAGCTCTCATAATTTTAACCAGTGCCTGCAGGGTAGGAATTACAAGGGTCTTAATTTCAACACTTCTAGAGGATACTAGCTAGGCAGGAGAAATTTAGATGAAAATAATGCTGGGAAAATACGTTGTGAAAGTCTCCATGCTTCATCTTCATGGACTGACCACTGACGGAAACATTTGCAAGCTTATAATCAGGTCTAACTGATTTTTTAAAATCAAAAACATTATATTCAGCACAACCTATTCACAAATCATTGTAGTTTAATTCATTTACTGACAGGACTGCAAGAGATCCATGAATCAGAAACCAGGAACTTATAGTTCTTCATATACAGTAGGATAGCCAAATAACAAACAAATGGTTGTTGGACTGAAGTCCAGCTACTCCTGATTAGGTAATTAGGCTTAATTGAGTACAGATACTTGCATGGGGATACTTTAATCAATTTAACTGCAATTCATCTCATGCAGAATAAAATTGCCTTTTTAATGGCTTTTTGAAAGCCTACTAGCTTCAAATGGCATAACTAAATCACAATAAAATATATATCTAACATATTCATCACAGTTGTTTTCTTCTGTTTCATTTGAGGATTATTTATGCAGCATGTTTTATACAAACCTATAAATTTCCTAAATGGATTTTTTTCCTAGTCTGTGTCCATTACTTAATGTAGTCCTCTATAAATAATGTAGAATCATTTGCACATTTTTCTTAAGGTATCTCAATTGGTTTTGCAGCCATATTTCAGTTTCAAAACACAGATGTTTTGCAGTTACCTATTAATGACTGATACATGTCTTCTATAAGAAAATTGATTATATTTTGTATTGTAAACAAAATAGCATCTGTAGATCAGAAGTACAAGACTTGTTTATTAAGTCGTCTATTGAATCCCACAATTCTAATACTCCTTTTTCTTCATCTTTTAAAGCTTGTTTCTTATTTCTGTAGTTTCTGCAAATCAGCCTTATTATCACAAATTATATATAGCTTTTTATATATAAAGACTGTTTGATAGAAATAGAGGTGTAGATAGAATTTAATTGGGCAGGACAATAAATATTGTGCACTTTACTAACATACTGTTGAAATTGTGGGAACGAGATAATACAAACAGGCATTTCCAGTTGAGTTACATATCCAGAGTTTTTAAAAATGGGCAGCAGTTTCTACATGATCATGCTAAACTGAAATTAAAAACATTGTATGTATCCATTTTGTAGTTCATGCTCTTTGTTTCAACACTTCATTGTAGTTTCATAATAGATTATCTTTATGTAAGTGCTGTGGAAAATCTAAGCCAGGACTCCAAACCATTTCAGCTCATGCTTATTTAGACTATTTATTGGAGATGATTCAACTTCTCATAAAGAAACTTTTGTAACAGAGTTTTAAGCTGGTTTATTGATAAGTAAAGGCAAAGGGACTTATACACTCTAGTAAATGTATTTGGTGCTGCAATCAAATGGTTAAAATGAGGCCATGCAAAACCTATATAGCTTATTAACAATTGAATGATTCTTGCAAACAATAATGTGTAGATGGTGGTCAGAATTAATCTTTTAATGGGAAGGAAGGCTTGGTGTGGTTTCATCATTCCTGAAATGTGGGTTTTACTTTGAACAAAGCCCTGCTTATTAATTGGAAAGAGTGTTTCTTTACTGTAAATCAATTTCTCTTAAAATTAAATTTGTAGTTTGAAATTCACTAACAGGCTCTAAGTTGTTTTGGTTTCTATTTATCCCAGCACAGTCGTACTAAAATAACAGCCAAAGCATTCCTATTATTTCCATTCAGCTTGCTTGCTTGCTCTGTCTGTCTGTCTGTCTGTCTGTCTACTATCTGATTTATTGGCCACCCATCTTACCATAAAGTACCTCTGGGTGGCTTACAATATTAAAAAACAAAGCTATATAAATAAAATACTACATAAGTATAAAATACAATAGCTAAAAGATGGGAAGGGAATGAATAGGATGAGCAGGGTGAGTGGGAGCGTCTGGTTGGGGGTGAGTGAGATCTGATACTAATCTTTCAGTTTATTTATTGCCTTCTTGCAGTTTTTTTTTCTTTTACTTCTATGGAACTGGTTTTCCTGTCTCTTTCAAGGCCAGTTCCCTCTGGAGAGTTAGTATATTATGTCTTCCAGACATGCTTGAAAGAGAAATGTTTTTAAAAATGGACTTCATAGAGGAAGTCCATATTATTATACTGGAAGTGAAATCTGTGTAGAAGGCACTCTTTTAAATGCAGCGTTATGTTGTAGAAGTAAAGAAAGGAGGAAAAACAAGGCAAGAGCGTTTACAGAGAGGTAACGTTTCTTTCCTTGTATCTGTAAAGTAATATAATAGTGGAGAGCTGAACACTGATTAGAAGATCAAACACCTAGTTACTATGGTAACTGTGACCCACTGCAAGAATAATTAATAGCAAGAAGTAATAGTGTCAGAAGGGATACCAAACTGCCCAAAAATCCTAATGTAGTTACTGATCTGAATCAGTTCCATCTGGTTCAATCAATGTAGACATATGATAGGGAAATTCTTTGTTCCTGGGGTTTGCCAATATATTTCTTTGTGTGATCTAACACTTGTGTTGTCCTTTCTGTCTTTCCCTTGAGGCTATGACTGGAAACCTTGCATGTTTTGAAGCAGAACACTCTTGTGAATTGCCTCTGATGATATAATAAGAGGATCTGGCAGTTTAATTCATAGAAGATGAAGCTACATAGGTAGCATATCATGACCATTTGTTATTATACTGAAGCATAAATTATGCTTGGTTGTATACTGTATATCTGGACATCCTCATATTGATCATTTGGAAAATAACAATGCTTTAATACTGGGGTCTTCAAACTTGGCAATTTTAAGACTTGTGGATTTCAACTCCCAAAATCTCAGCCAACCATGCTGGCTAGGGAATTCTGGCAGTTGAAGTCCACAAGTCTTACAGTTGCCAAGATTGGAGATGCCTACTTAAAAATGAGTTATTGGTAGCATTTGAAGCTTAAAAATGATGTCAGTGAAAATATTAAGCTTCAAATGCTACCAATAACTCTTTATAGCGAGAGCTAATAGTAGGGAAGGGGAGCTGAAACAGTTGTACAATTTATTATCAAAGAAACATAGTTTAATGAAGAAAAATAAAACACAATTTATTGAGTCCCAATATTTGAGAGGCTACCACAGGGAGGAAAGGGTCAAGCTATTTTCTAAAACACCTGTAGGCCAGACAAGGAATAATGGATGGAAACTGAACAAGGAGAGATTCAACCTGGAAATAAGGAGAAACTTTCTGACAGTGAGAACAATCAACCAATGGAGCCGCTTGTCCTTGGAAGCTGTGAGAGCGCCATCACTTGAGACTTTTAAGAAGAGATTGGACTGCCATTTGTCAGAAATGGTGTAGGGTTTCTGGCTTGGACTAGATGACCTACAAGATCCCTTCCAACTCTGATTATCTGCATCTGTTATCTGTTATCTGATTTAATTCACAATTCATAATCAAGACCCATCCTTCCCTCCCAAATGATCTACTATGGTATTGTAGCTTAACAACAAAACATATTTTAACAGTCCAGGTAAATCATTTTCAGCACATTTTTTGCCCATCATCTGTAATTTTGGCAGAAATGCCTGTTTAGGAAATAGATATGCATGTAATACGTTTGCTGAGTATGGATATATTTAGCAAGACACACGAGATATGTTGGAGACAGAGTTTCTTCCACACATCATTCTCTCTGTGCTCCACCTTCACCCCCTCAATTTCAGATTGGAATGTGGAAATGTTGACAACCAACTGCCACTTACAAGTGGGAAGCAGAACACAGTTATTCCACTGAGCTATTGAAAATATGGGTATTAGAATTAGTCCTCACATAGTAAAGAACAACATGATGACAAATTTGATGGTTGCAAAAATACAGGACAGATAGAAGCAAACCAGCCAAAATAAAAAGGAGGCAAATGGTTTGTTTCTTGGATAAGATGAGAGAGAGAGATATTAAATATTGTTTTATAGACAGTTTTTTTCTTGAAAAATTAACAGTTGTTGAAATTGTTAGGGTTATGGCTTCCTAACTTTTTTCTATTAGTTATCAGAAGTTCCTGGACTTGTGCGCTTGTCTAAGTGGCTTAGGCTTGTAAGTATGGTGAGGTATGATCGTGGGAAGAAATCCACTAAAATTAATCCAAAGTTATACAATGAGTCCATAGCTTTAATTATCAGAAACAACAGCTGCTGGAAATAGTGTCCAGACTGGTATTTCAATAAGTATTGACTTCCAACAGTTTCTTGGGAAACTTCAGCTAAATTCAAGCTTGTCTAGAACCCGATAGATTGTTGTCTCAGATTGTTGCCTCTCTATTTCTGCAAGAACAGGAGGAGGAAAGCTTGCATATCTCCAGAATATTGGTGATCTATCTTGCAACCCATTAGGAACTCTGCTGATAAGTGATTAGCAGGCAAAAGCGTTTTAAAGTAGTAGAGCAGTGTCAACTGTAAGGCATAACGACTGAAAATAGGTTCTGTGCTATTGTAGAATCAATTTACAGGTAAGGTAACTTTTTACAACAAAAAAAGGAAATGGAGAAGTCCAAATATATTCAACAGATGTAAGTCAACAGAAAGGATTAAATAGGAATAAGATATTGAATCAAGATAGAATTAAAGCAGCTAGATAAAATAATAGCTTGATATGCCTATTTGCTATCTGCAAGTGGAGTTCAAAGCTCAGGCTTAACAGACAACTGGAATGAGAATGAAAGGCAAAAATGGAATTGAAACATAAGCAGGATATGTTTGGGATTTGAGCTTTCAGAAGAAAAACATATGAACATTGATCACAAGGCCTGTGCAGCTTTAGTGTCAAGTTTGTAGGCAAAAGAAATAGTCCTTGACTTATGATCACAATTGAGCTCCAAATTTCTGTTGTTAAGTGGGACATTTGTTAACTGAGTTTTGCCCCATTGTACAACCTTTCTTGCCACAGTTGTTAAGTGAATTGCTGCAGTTGATAAGTTAGTAATCCGGTTGTTAAGTGAATCTGGCTTTCCAATTGGCTTTGCTTATCAGAAGGTTGCAAAAGGTGATTACATGACTCCGGGACACAGCAAGGGTCATAAGTATGAACCAGTTTACAAGCATTTTAATTTTGATCACACGATCATGGGGGGTACTACAAAGGTTGCAACTGTGAAAAACGGTCATAAGTCACTTTTTTCAGTGTGGTTGTAACTTTGAATGGTCACAAATGAACTGTTGTAATCCGAGGACTACTTGTGTTTATATATCCATAAAATCAAAATCAAGAAGAACAGATAAAATGGACATTAGAAAAGGCCCTCAATGTTTAATGGGAAGGCAAAAGACAGAGAACAAGAACTGACAACCCTGAATTAAAAGGAAATCTGGGACACCAAGCTACACTGATTGGCACAGAGCTAGAAATAGCAACACAATGTAAAGCAGAGCCACAGAATTCCAAGCATTTGACCTGCAACACAGTTATCAGGAGGATGGGATGGGATTGTTTCATAAGGAGAGATCTAAATCAAAGCCAAGTGCACAAACACAGCTACGCTTTTCAGATAATCAGAGTTGGAAGGGATCTTGTAGGGCACCTCGTCCTACCCCCTGCCCAAGCAGGAGACCCTACACCATTTCTGACAGATGGCAGCCCAATCTCTTCTTGAAAGTCTCAAGTAATGGCACTCCCACAACTTCCGAGGGCAAGCTGTTCCATTGGTTGATTGTTCTCTCTGTCAGAAAGTTTCTCCTTATTTCCAGGTTGAATCTCTCCTTGTTCAGTTTCCGTCCATTATTCCTCGTCTGGCCTTCGGGTGCTTTAGAAAACAGCTTGACCCCTTCCTCTCTGTGGCAGCCCCTCAAATATTGGAAGACAGCTATCATGTCTCCCCTGGTCCTTCTCTTTACTAGATTAGCCAAGCCCAGTTCCTCTAACCGTTCTTCATATGTTTTGGTCTCCAATCCCCTAATCATCCTGGTTGCTCTTCTCTGTACTTTTTCTAGAGTCTCAATATCTTTTTTATAATGTGGTGACCAAAACTGGACGCACTACTCTAGGTGTGGTCTTACTAAGGCTTTACAGAGTGGTAGTAGCATCAAATTGATTGTATCCCTCTGTTAATGCAATTTAGGATTGCTTTAGCATTTTTGGCTGCTGCTGCACACTGCTGGCTCATATTTAGCTGGTTGTCCACTAAGACTCCAAGATCCCTCTCACAGTTACTGCTATTGAGCCTGGTTTCACCCAGTCTATATGTGTACTTTTGGTTTTTCTTGCCTAAGTGTAGGACTTTACTTTTCTCTATATTGAATTTCATTTTATTAGATATGGCCCAGTGTTCTAGTCTGTCAAGATCCATCTGGATCTTGAGCCTATCTTCTTGCCAGCTTAGTATCATCTGCAAATTTGGCAATTTCCCTTCTATTCCCTCATCTAAGTCGTTAATGAAGATATTGAAGAGTACTGGGCCTAAGAGAAAGAGAGAGATAGATCAATTCAGAAAGAGAATGATAGATCAATCCTTTTTTTGAAGGCAAACATTCCAAAGCTGTTCAGTGTGATGTTTCCATATGTATTAGGGATTCCAGTTGGTTATCTTTCTTATATTCATTTAATTTTTGGCTTTTACTGCACACAGTGATTTTAAGTAAAGATAAGCAGGAGAAGCAGGTAACTCCTTGTCACGGAGATTCCTTTGGCTACTGGTTTACATACAAATAATGTGTTGCATTCTGGTATTTTTAAATTTTACTTTCATTTTCTGCTGGGGATTTTTACCAACTGGGGAATATTTTTTTTCATAATTCTTTGATTGGTTTATGTATTTATTAGATTTATGTTTTCTACCTGAGATTTTCAGTGGTTCATAATAATAACAATAATAAACAATTAAATTATCCATAGTCTTGGAATTGGGTATGCCTAATTTAATGAAAAGGACTAGGGGAGAAATGGTAGTAGGGTTCCAATATCTCAGGGGCTGCCACAAAGAAGAGGGAACCAAGCTATTCTCCAAAGCACCTGAGGGCAGGACAAGAAGCAACGGGTGGAAACTAATAAAGGAGAGAAGCAACGTAGAACTAAAAAGAAATTTCCTGACAGTTAGAACATTGTTAATCAGTGGAACAACTCACCTCCAGAAATTGTAGATGCTCCAACATTGGAAGTTTTTAAAAAGACATTGGATAACCATTTGTCTGAAATAGGGTTTCCAGCCTAAGTAGTAGGTTGGACTAGAAAACCTCCAAGGTCCCTTCCAACTCTGTTATTCTATCCTATCATATAGTAAATACATTCAAGTTAAATAAAAGCATTTAACAGTAGGAACTCTTCTCTTCATACCACTACATGATATACCAGAATAACAGGAACTCTAAAATAGATGGTATTCAGTGGTGGGATTCAAATATTTTTACCACCGGTTCGGTGGGCGTGGCTTGGTGTACGTGCTTTGCGTGTGTGCACACACTTTGTTTGCGTGCGCATACCAAACATGCACTTTGCGCAGATGCAGAGGCGTTCTAAATCACCTCCTGCAAGTCTGCACGATCCCGGTTGCTTCAGCAGCTGACTTGCAGCGCTATTCTGTGCTACGCAAAGCAGCCGTGCTTCAAATTCAGAGGATAACGGTGACTATGGGAACCCGGGCGGGTGGGTAGGCCCAACAGCAGAGCTGCAGAGAGAACCGGTTTGGTCTCCGTGCTCACCGCTGCTACCAGCTATGCAGAACCGGGCCAAACCGGTAGAATACCACCACCACTGATGGTATTGTAAGAGATGATGAAAGTGAGCCCAAAGGATAGGTCAAACATGTTATCTGTCACGAGTCCCTTCCCGCCCGCCTTGAATTCCTTCCATTCTTAACTCCCGCTAATTTCCCTTGCCTGTTAGTAGTTCAGATTCTTGTAGAGAGCTTAAGCTTACAATAAATCTTTATGCAGATTAGGACTATTGGGATTTCTTGATTTCTCTGGTACTTGACAGATATCAATTCCATAAATCCCCCCAAATGATTCTTTTTTAAATCCCACTAAGAAGTGTGATTTCCTGAAGGAGGCTATTCTGTAACGCAGATGCACCAGCAGAAAGTTCCTGTGAGTCTCATCCCCAACCTTGCAGAATGAGGGTCCAATAAGAACTTTCCCAGCACTTGTGAGTTGGAATGGTGGAATTCATTTGAAGCAAATGATCCAGCAAGTATCTCAGTGCAAAACCACACAATATTTATTATGCCCCCTAGTGGTCTTCTGCTCCTATTGTGGACGGATCATGTTTATATCATTTTGCTGGAGTTTCAAATGTTTAAATTAAATAGTTGGATATGGTGTGTAGATGATAAATAAATAAACTATATATATATATATATATATATATATATATATATATATATATATTATATATATATATATATATATATTGTTCCCGTGTGTGTGTGTGTGTGTGTGTGTGTGTGTGTGTGTCTTGTGTGTGTTTTCTTAAGTTCACTCTGAAGCACAGAAGACTTACATGTATGGTGTCGGCTTGGTTGGGTATTTTCCCGTCATTGTACACACACACACACACACACACACATGTATGTAGTATGTATTATGTATGTATCATGTATGCCATTCAGGCTTCTGGCTTAAGAAGCCTGATGATATATATATATATATATATATATATATATAACTTTAGCCTCGCTTCAACTGCTATGAAAACAAATGGATATATATATAATATATGATATATATATATATATATATATCTTAAGTTTTCACAGGTACTTACATGTATGGTATTCAGCTTTGTTCGGGTATTTTCCCACGTCATTGTAGTTGTGCTTTTAAAGTTGTAGCAACGTTTCGGCAGAATCTCATCTGCCATCATCAGGCTTCTGTATTGTGTTCGTCTGAGATTCTGCCGAAACGTTGCTACAACTTTAAAAGCATAACTACAATGACGTGGGAAAATACCTGAACAAAGCTGAATACCATACATATATACATACATACATACACACACACACATATACACATACACATATACATACATACAAGTTTTTTATTTCTCAGTGTTATAAAATATACCCATCATAGAAATGATGTCAGAATTTCTGATACACAAATGCAGGTCTACAGAAAGGTTTAAACCAGGATAGCAGCTGATAGTGTAGAAAGCTTGACTTATAAGACTATAGTACAGATAATCCTCTCTTAACAATCACTTGTTTAGTGGCTGTTCAAAGTTATAGTGGTGCTAAAAGAGTGGGTTTTACAACTGGTCCTAAAAGTTGTAACCATTGTATTACCCTTATAATTACATGATTGTTATTGGGTCACTTAGTAACTGGCCTGCATTACAGACCATTGCAGCAGCCCGCAGTCACGTGATTGTCATTTGCAACATTCCCTGCTAGCTTCACACAAGCACAGTCAATAGAGAATCTGGCAAGAAGTCACAGCCACATGACATCCTTGCTTAATGATCATGTAAGTTCCATAAACTGCCATCATAAATTGGTGCATTTGTTTTCTCCTTTATGAGCCTGTTGTTTATTGATGAAGTTGCCAGTCCCTATTGCCAGAGTGTTTGGCAGTGTGACTACTTTTATGAGATAACCCAGGAACAACACACAGCACACAGAGACTTAAATATTAACAGTGGTTTAATATACAACAGGGATATACAGACATTATACACGTGGTGGGAAAATATCTTTACAAGCAAGCTTTTTTTCTTCTTAACACATGGAGAATGAATACTGGTCACAAAGAAAGAGAAACATGCCCGCTAATGACTACCTTTTATATACACACCTCTTAAGGTCTCTCTGTTCTCCAGTCTTAAAGGGAAAGACCCATATTATGCTGAATCACTCTTGTTACATTAGCCTACATCTGGCAGCTATTCATTGCTGGTCAGTTTCTAAATCTTAATACCTTAATACCTATTACTGTCATTAACTAAAGACTACAAATATGAACTTCTATATTCCAATTCTGTGAGATTCATTCAGAAGCTTTTCTGAGTTGAAAGAAATTTCATCTCAAATTTATATAAATTCGCACATATGTCAAACAGTTGAATAAATATTTGCATGTTATGCTTACACATTGCACCATAACAGTTCATTTAGTTACCATGGCACTAGTTCATTCAAAGTTACCATGGCACTACCTGCATTTTAAAAGTTTGACTGGCAGAGCTCACATGATGCTGTTTTTCTTCTGAGAAATGATAAAAATGAGCTACTACCTTTCCTTTGAAACAAGTCCTATTCACTGATATAGCAATGTCCATAAGTGCAGAAAATTTTGTGATTTTTTTTTTTTTTGCCAGATACGCAATTTTTAAAATATTTATTTTGGTCACACATGGATGTTTAAATTTACAGTAGGTGTGGTAGTTTGATACCATTGCTATGGACTGAGCGACATCTAGTGGTGGTAAAAAGAGGTGTTTTTATAACATAAAAAAAACTTTAGAAATGATCTACTCTCACTTTCATTATTCTTAAATTTAGAGTTGTTACTAGAACATGTAATTATAATATGGCCATAGCATGTGGTTTTCCTTTATTGTTCATAGGACTTTTTACTATAAGCTTGAGTGCAGAAATAGTGCTTCTGTATTGATATATCAGCTTTCCTTTAGACGGGAGATGTTTCAGGCCTCCTACTACATGCCAGGAATTATTTTATTTTAATTTAATTATTTTATTGATATTTCTTATTTTTTAATCACCCATCTTCTGCAAAAGTTTGATTTTATTAGCATGAAAAATAAATAATGAAAAAAATGATGTTAACTGTCATACTATTGCATGCTTAACTTTTATTTAGTTATTGTCATTGGATATGACATATTCAATGACATATCTAAGTAAGTATAGGACATATTCACCTAAGATAATAAGAATGAAACAGCAAGAATATAAAACTCTTGGCAAATTGTATCAGCAGTTTTGAGCTCATAGATTAGGAATCCATTTTGTGGTAAAAAAGGAAAGACTGCCTGTATAAATTTTGAATTAGCAGTGTTTTCAGGTTTCATCTCAGTTCTTCTGTACATTTGCAGTCTGCTGTGACTGGATAGGTTAAAGAATGGTAGTACCTTTTTAAGGTTTTGCTGCCTGAAACACTTTTACACTTGTATCTTTTGGACATGGATTATTTGTTGTATCTAATCTGTTAAATTGAATATCATTTTGTGAGTTATAATTTAACAACTGATTGTAATAAGATTTTTTTTTAACCTGACATTTATATACTAGGTTTACTGAATATGGCACATATCTATCTATCTATCATCTGTGTGTGTATGTGTGTGTGTGTGTGTCTGTCTATCTATCTGTCTATCTATCTATCAAAACTACACTGAAAAAAAATTGGAAAATATATGATTTGGAGAATACTTATTAATTTAGGAAGTCCACCTGCATTTTCTTAATGAGTTGGTTAATTAATTACTCCATCTTATCTCTAGCATCTCTTCATGCACATAATTAAATTAATTAGATTTAAGCTATTTAAATCCAGAGCAAATTTAGGAAATATGTGATTTTATGAACATCCAGAAGTTCCAACCCACATCACATTTATTAGCCACCGTAGAGGGAAGCAAAGTCAAAGTCCAACAAGATTCTGGAGCTTCTAGAGACTGCCTATATGAAAATGATGGTTTCTATATTAGAAACCTTGTGTGTTTGAAAAAACAAAAGACATTTCAAAATATCTTTAATCTGGACAAAAAACTTTTTTGGTTTATAAATCAAGTGTTATTTCAAACAGTAAGCATGACCTCTTGTGGCAGCTGGGGTGAATAGCTTTTACTTTAAATCATGAGAGAGACAAAGAGATCTATTGTCTGTGTTTACAGAATATGGTTTAAGGCAGGAATTCTGGGAGTTGAAGTCCACAAGTCTTAAAGTTGCCAAGGTTGGACACCCCTGGTTTAAGGAATAACTTTATTGTACGGTAATTAGACTTAAGGAATCATAACAGTTTCTAATAATGGATTAAATATTTACTATCAGAAAATTGGTAGAATAATTGAAATAACTGAAAACAGAAATATGAAGTTAAATAATTTATCCAAAAAGTAATACAAATACTTAAAATAACAACTTATCCTTGTAGTGGAATTTTAGAGAAACTGAAAAAGAGCTGTGTAGTTCTAGTTAAAAAAAACAGGTACTTGTTCACCTTCCTTAACCACTGCCTTTGTCCTCTCTTCACTGTGAAAACAAATGGACTACAATCTCATTATCACTCTACCCAGGATATTATTCTTTCACTTCAGGAGCAAAAAATTATCCTTACTCAAATTAGAGAAAAGTTTCTCTGACCTGTGAATATTTAGACTCAACCTGGTTTACTTGAACCATCCCTTTAGAACTATGGTTTTAGTTGTGTCCCGTTTCTCTTCATTTAAACATTTAGCAACCAGTGTTCCAAAATCACTACCTCCTATTGGTGGGTTGAGTAATGCATAATTTATGATACAGTACCCGGATTAATCCTAATTATGACAATTTAAGAATCTCTACATCACATTGGTACCTGTCCAAGTAAGCTGGAGAGCTGAATTTTTCTACCTTCTTGCCATCTCTATTGCTGCTTCTATCATCTTGGATCTCATTAGGAAGACTTATCATTTGGTTCAATATTTTTTTAGGTTGCATTAAGGGTGTCAAACTCATGGCATCACGGCAGCATCATATGATGTATTGGGACTTTTTTTCCCTGTCGCTAAACCAGGTGTGGGTGTGGCCAGCATGTGACACCTCTGGCCCGTGCATTATTAGCTCAATGAGTTTCTAACTGTATTGGCTTTAAAACATTTGCACCAGTTGGGTGAATTTTTGATAGGAATTGGTTACTTTCTGCCATAAAGATTTGAAGTTCCTTCTATTATTTTCAGGTGTCAGTCCTAGCTTATGTTTTGAGGTTGAATAGTGTAGACATTTCCCTATTCTCTCATTATATTTCATAGGTCATGAACAACAGGAGACTCTAAGAAGATGCATGTGTTCTTTATCCCTCCACCTTGTGGTAATTGTAATTTTATTTTCTCCGTTTTATGAAAACGTATCTTTCAACAGGAGTTGCTATAAGTATTGAATTCAGCAGTGGAAGAAAATACTTCTTCAACTCCATTATAAATTGGATGACTTCTTTCTCTTCCCTCCCTCTCTTCCCAGCTTCAATTTTTTAAAATATTTCTCTTGTTCCATTTTAGAAATGTTTTCCTCCTATATACCCTTTTCATTTTTAAAGATGAATTGGTATTCCAATACCTTGAGTGCAAGTAGGTCAATGAGTCCCATTGAATGTGTTGGCCTCTGAATGGATAAAAATGGCTTCCCGTTGTTCAGTAGCATTCAGGAAAGGCACCAGTCAAAACTGATGTAACAACAGATTTCTTTCTCCATAAGCATTCAACAATTCCTATATATTATTTCTAGTGAGGACAGAGCAAAACTGGATATGTCAGCAGGTAATCTGTAAAGGAAATTTAGCGCGATAATGGGAAAGCACAGTTTTAAATCTGACCTGTAGCTCGGTTTTTTAGCTGCAACTTAAATCAGGTGTTTCTGCTTTCTTGGAATTCTTTTCCTATCCACAAGAAAGTGCGAAATTTAAATGCATTCAAAATAATAAACATGGAACTCTCTTTTTATTTGCTATCTTATCTGTGCTTCAAAAGATTGTAAAGTCCTGCCTATTTGGATGCTGTTTTCTAGCACGTCATTTTTAAACTGTACATTGAGCAAAATAATCCCATGACATCAGTATCTTTTAGAATGCATTTGCTTTGTAATTGTTGGTCAGCAGTTCTATTTAAAACTTCAAGATACGATGGAGATTTGGAATGTGGCTCTCTTAAAAATCTGCTTAGGGAAGATTTTTTTTTTAAATGACTGTCTTCCAATGTACAGCAGATAGATTTCTGCAATGACAGTCTATAAATGTTTGTGCCATAATAAAGTTTTGCTCTACTTATATATACCAGTAAGTCTATAGATTTTTGATGGAGAGGGAAGATGTCTCCAATTAAATAGAGTACTGTTCTGCTTTATTGACATGAAGATAAAACAATTGTGTCTGCATTTGGAATCCCTGCAGACCAAATAAATAAGGATTAATCATTTCTCACCCATTAACCCAAGTAATCATTGGTCAGAAAAAATAATGCCAGATTTTATAATGGAATGCTAAGTGGCAGAAAGGAAAGACTGTGTGGAAAACAGTGAAGTGTGCATAGCAACAGTGCCTACAATTGCTGTTGCTCGTATTGTTGACAAGAATTTCAGGTGCCAGATTACTAAATTTGTGCTGAAAAAGATCTCTGAGTGTTTTTACCATTTTAATTCAGTCTGGTACAAAAAGAAAAGAGTCCTCAATTTCTTCTTCTCTTCTTAAAGCATCCCACTGTGCTTTCCTAACAAAGGCAGTATCTGTTAACATAAGATGGTTTGCATCCATTTGGTTCTGCTTTGAAAACTGCCTAAGATGTTACTTTTCCAGAAGGGTGGTTTTCTTAATCTTTAAAGAAAAAGAACAACATATTTTCTGACTTATTACAGTTATTAATTAATGTTTATTACTTCAACATCTCCCAATAGCAATCCTCTTTTAAACCTAAAATATTGGGCCTTTATTATGTTTGCCCATAGTACTTGCTACATATGGCTTCTCCAGCAGGGGGCTACAAATTGCTATTAATTTTCTTGGGCATAAGAATACATTTTTTCTTTATTTGAAGCCATCCTGCAATCAGAAATGAAGTGAAAGGATTTAATAATGGCCCCTGGATTTGAAATGCTTAGTGAATATATGAATAAATATACGTTTATTAAAATTGGTAGTCAATCTTTTTGGACCATTATTTTTGAGCAGTAAACTGAAGTAGGACAATATTGATAAGTTTTATTTCTTTTTGCAGAAATTAACAACATCTGTTTTTCCATCAATATTAATATATTCTGTTGCTGCATTAAATTAAAAATAAATCCAGACCTTGAGTTTTTAAGTAAGTGCTGTCCATGGTGCTAGTTTTTTCAAGTCATTTGAAAAGAAATCAGTGTTCATTACATTTACAGTTCATTACATTTACAGTAAAGCATAACATATTGTGTGTGTGCATATTTGTATGTGTGTTACATATGGGAATCTATGTGAAACAAAATAAAAATCATAAGGTGATAAACTCAGTAAAATGTGCTGCTTACAGTATTTAATAAATCTATACAATTTTCCAGGAAGCTTTTTTTTCAAGAAGTGAGGTTGCTGAAAAATTAATAATAGTTCTATTCTTCTTATTCATGGCTGTTCTTCAAAATTAATAGGCTAAATATATCCCTTAATATCTTATATTCAGTTGCTGGTGTATAAAAAAAATAGGGTAGGTAGAATGGGGCACATAATTACTACATAGTTAATTTACTCCAGTGTTTTTATTCAACTTTAGTGTGATAATAATAATTGGATGGAAATACAATAATTACGTTAAAATTGAAACAAATTGATTTAGGCTCAGAGTCTTGCAGGCAGAAGAGTTTAATAGTATCTGTTTCAATTTATAGAATTGATTTACAGTGTGATCTGTTTTTAGAAGACAAATAAAATGATTTACTTATTACTGAAGATGTTAGGAATGTATTTGGAGGCTCAGAAGGAAGCCAATAAAAACCTTAAAATTGTTACCACTTAAGAAATGGGATTTGAGACAGAACCATTAAAACTGGTCTGAAATAAGTTTCAGATATAGTGAACTCTTAAATATCATTTTCTACTGCATGGGAATAAAATACTGTGAGCTTTGTCACTGATTTGGGTGAAGGAATCAGATTTGTGGCTCTGCTTCAACTCAGCAAATATAGGTTTTCTTTCTATGCATTTAATATCATGAAAGTATTAAGGATCATTTTGAGTTTTCATATTTAGATGCTGAAGAATTAACTGAAGAGAATACACTGGTGGAAGCTGTAGGCTGGATCAGTTGACCTTGAGCACAAATTAAGGTCCCAAACTGAACAACCTGTCAGGGCAAAGAAAACCATGATTTCTACTAAAAAGGAAGAAGCAAATTAGTTAAATTGGTAAAGTTAAATCTATAAAGGTATAAATATTTGTTGTGGCAAACAAAATTCTATCGTCCACTTCCCAAAGTTCCATAGCTGCGCTGAAGTTTTTATCTGACTTATGAATTGTAAATATTGACTATTGGATCCTAAACTCTATCATTTGTTTATTCAGCCCATTTTGGAAAAGTAATCTCTTGTAGCTTTGTTTTCTGTGCAAGAAAAGTTATGTCTGAAATGTGCTTTATACTATATGAACCAGAGATTTAAATCTATAATAAACATCTTGAGTTTGTAGCAAAATTTGGTTGTACGTATAATTGGCAGCATAAAACAGTAAGCCATACATGTTAAAAGAGGTCATGTATATTAGCACATTGTCTTTATTCTTCTCTAAATGTTGAAGGAAACCATCAGCAATGTCAAATCTTCTCTGCCTGGAGGCCACCAATTTAGTTAAATAATTTTTAGGAAAAAAGACACATAATAATGGATTTGAGAATGATTCTCCCAAATTGCTTTCTTCTCTTTAGCTTCTTGTTTAAGATTAGGAAATAAAAGAACCACTTGTATTACAGTGTGTTTGGCTGAAATCTATCTTTCCTTCCTTCCTTCCTTCCTTCCTTCCTTCCTTCCTTCCTTCCTTCCTTCCTTCCTTCCTCCCTCCCTCCCTCCCTCCCTCCCTCCCTCCCCCAACCCCCCATCTAATTCTGCAAAGCAATTCTGAGGAGGTTACATTTAAAGTAAAAATATTAAATGGGGACAAGTAGCAAAAAGCAAGATCAGTACAGTGGTCGCATCATTTCTGTTAGTCCACCAGCCATCTCCAGCATAGAGGACCTCTGTCAGAGTCCAAGGCCAACTTGAAGAGCCATGTTTTAATGCCCTTCCAGAAGGCAAAAAGGGTGGGAAAAAGGTTTTACTTATGATCTAGGATATAACAATTATTCTTCCTACTTTTAGAGAATCTGAAGAGCCTGTCATTGTGGAATAGTCTAGAAATTAACATTGTGAAAACCAAAAGCAAAACAGATGATGTCACTTCACAGCATGCCCCAAGAAATTAGAATTACAATGCTTTTCAATAGAATATGTATTGGACCAACAAAAAGAAGTATTTCTTTTAAGATTGATAAAAATCAATCTTTTTTTTTTCAAAGTACAAACTTTATATATAGACTTTGCTGCTATTAGATGTGATGGCCAATGGACACTACTTTAGATGGTTTTTAAAGTGACTGGACAAATCCACAGAGGATGTGCTTTCAATGGCTATTAGTCTGGATGGATGTGTATATCTGAATTAAATACAGCATATGTTAAATATCTGGAAAGTGCCATTAGAAGAGACAGTTTGGTGTAGCAGTTATGGTACTAACCTAGAAATAGGATAATGTAAGCTCTAGTTCCTCATTAGTCATGAAAAACAGCTGGTTGACCCTTAGGCCAGTCTCTTTCTCTTACCTAACAAGGTTGCATTTTGGGGTAAATAGAATGGAAGGAGTATTGCCACTTTAAGTTGTACGTGGGAAAAAAAGATGGGATAAAAATATAACCAAACCCCTCCCCCCATCTGCCATGTTCAAAGTTTTGATCTTTGTGAAAGCATCTGTTGACCATATGTGACACAGAATGCTAGACTAGGTGACTTAACTTCATTCAGCTGTGATTTTTTTTGTTCTTAATTGTTTCTTTTCTCAGTAATCATTTATTTACAATAAATGTGATGTTTAGCATGAGTTCTACAGATCCGGAACACAGTTCTCATGTAATTGACCTACTTAAAGTATCTAGAATATAGCAAATATATATTTTATAAGGGCAGAAGAAACTCATCTATAGGATACAGGTAGACTTTGCTTATTGGTCATTTGTTCAGCAACCATCAGCGCTGAATGAGGAGACTTTTGATTGGTTCTTGAAATTGTGGCCATCACAGCCTGCAATCATATCAAAACAATTAGAATGCTTGACAAGCGGGGTGCAGTTAAAACAGTTCAGTGTCCCTTAGTCACATGGTTGCCATTTGCAACTTTCACTGCGAAGTAAAGCAGTGGTGGGATTCATTTTTTTTTTTTTACCAACAGTTCTGTGGGCGTGGCTTGGTGGGCGTCGTAGGGGAAGGATACTGTAAAATCTCCAGTCAGAGGTGGTATTTGCCGGTTCTCCAAACTACTCAACATTTCCGCTACCGGTTCTCCAAAACTGGTCAGAACCTGCTGAATACCACCTCTGAAATAAAGTCATTGGGAAAGAAAGCAAGTTGCGGTCCTGTGACAATGAACTTAATAGCAATATGTGATTCGCTTAACAACTGAAACTGCTGATGTAAGTCAGCATGGTACATGATTTTTTTCATTTTACAACTGCGCTGCTTGGCCATGAAGTTGCCAGTCCCAATTATGGTTGTTAATTGAAGACTATTTGAATATACCTAATTTTCTGGAATGATGAACCTCAAACCAGAGTATCCTTGAAGGAATTATGTTGCATTTCATCTTTTCTTTCCACAATTAGTTGCAATAAGCCAATGTCAGAAGAGGCATATTTTCTTCTGTTCTTTTGAGCTCACTGTGCATCTGCTTCCTCTCCCACTCACCTCCTACATGCCATTTGTACAAGAATTTCAGCTCCAGAGTGCACTGAAACCAGAGAGAAATAGTTAGAAAGGAGAAAAATGATGTACAAAATTATATTTTTTCCCAAACAGGATGTTGAATATCTGGTCTTCTGATTGTTACTACTTATTTCCTTAAATCCTGTGAGGAAGCACTCAATAACTGTCCACTTCTTGATGTACTTTGATAAAACAAGGCCTGTTTTTTTTACCAACATAATGTAGAACATCTTAAAGCCAATATTAACCAAAGCCTACCATCTTCTTTTCAATTATGTTCGCTTGCTTGTGATGGGCTATTTAGGTGTTTTTTTTTTTCAAATAAAACTACAGCCACAACTCTGCAGCAGTTGTTACTAGAAAAGTTGAATTTATTTCTAGTTTGCATAGCTTTCAATATGCATTGTGAGTAGTTCAGTGATGCATAAAATGTAGCTTAAGTCCCATATTTGGACTCATAATATTGTTTCAATGGTCTCCTACTGTAGAATGGAGCTCAACTTTTGTTTTCTTAACAAACAAAGAAACCTTTAGAATGGTTAAGGTGTCAAAATGAGTATTTTGAACCTTATAGTTGCTCAAAATACCTATTTTAACCATATAAACCCATTAATTCCCTTTCCAAAACAGTCTGGATACTATAAATGTGTCTCTTGAAGTACTCCTTAAAATGATGGAAGGTAGATGTTCTTACCTGCACAATGGCTTGATTTTAAAAGCATTTATGTGTGCCCATATAGTACTTTAGTACTTGAATACTACCAAGAAAGCAAAAACTGCTAAAGTGCTAATCCAGCATAATCTCCCAGAACAAATTAATATTACATGAACTGTAGACAAATCACCAGAATGGTTACACACAATGATTATCAACTCAATTCCTAATGAATCTGAGAACTAAGCTTCGCTTAAGTTCAGTGACACAAAATTCCAATCAAGCAATAAGGGAAACTGAAATGGGGTTTTCTATTCTGTTAAGTCTTTCTTGGCAATATATTTTCCATATTTCCTATATCACTATATTTTCCGAGTGTTGCTGCCCAAGAGCTGAAGTGGAAAATTTTCCGGTCCTATTGTGGAATCTCAGGTGATCTTCTGCATGAAAATAATGTATATTTGCTGAACAATAGTTTAGGGCCTTCTCCTTCCAGAGAATGTTCAGTGCACAGCTATACACATCAAAATCAGCATAAAAATAAACATACCCACTCATAAAACTAATTATTAAAAGCCTGTGACTAATACCACCACAGTAAAACAGCAAATTCATGTTTTTTAATACTTTAGTACTTTTAATACTTTAACACTCCTGGAATCTAGATCTAGAAGAAGGAAAGAAGAAGGAAGAACCTACACTCTTATAAAAATTAGCTCAGAGCCTCAAAAGCCCATTAGGACATTGTTATAAAGTGTGAAGTGACACGGCACATAGTCTTCTTAAAAACCATCTTCTTATTTCATGTGGGATGTAATGATTTTCTGAGCTCTCATGCTGCAATATGATATATGCACACACACAAACACACACACACACAATGTACACACACACACACACACACACACGCTTATGAAAAAGCACTTTATGGAAGGCAGAGCTAAGAGCCATTAATTTTCACGCTGCCATGGCATATATTGTATGTTGTTTGGTTTTGCATACCACAGTGCATGGTGGAAAAACTGGAGGGACTTAGCTGATGCAAGTAGAAGATCATGAGTTATGACACTATGATATGATTTAGGAACTGAAGGGGAAAAAATAAGTAGTAATGAAAACATAAAGAACAAATGACTGGGTATATGCAATTAGTAATGACAATTAAACATCCTAGTGATGACACAACTCCAGCTGAATTGGTGAGAAATGAAAAGAAACACTTTGAAAGGTAGATATGAATATATTACCTGCTTAGATTAATACAGTCTGCCTTTCATGAATATGTAACATTTTTTCTAACTATGGAACCCAGAAGAATAGCAATAGCAATAGCAATAACAATATCACTTAGACATAAACTACTTCATAGCCCTCTCTAAGCGGTTTACAGAATCAGCATATTGCCCCCAGCAATCTGAGTCCTCATTTTACCGACCGTGGAGGGATGGAACTTGAACCTGGTGAGATTCGAATTGCCAAATTGCAATAGCAGTCAGCAGAAGTAGTACTGCATTCTAACCACTGTGCCACTGCTGCTCTTATCAGATTACTAGTGTCCTTCACTAGCTATTCATCCTTCTCTGATAGAATTTCTAACTTTTTCTCTTATTCGGGCAACGAAATGTATTTGCATTGATAATTCTAGTGTTGGTATCCCACTGTACCTGTTGTGGAGCAGCGGAATAACCTGAGGCAAACACGGAGTGAATTTCAGCTTTTACTTTATTGTAGCAATAAAGGGTTGCCGCGGCTGCCACGCTAACAAGGTAGCCAGCCGTCAGACAACAGCTGATGCTGTTTGACAGCTCCCTTTTATAGCCGGCTGTCAAACGGCATCAGCCAATAGGAACGGTCCGTGTTCCCGCTGGAAACACGGACCGGAGTGAAGACTTCAGCTCAGTCTTTTCCAAACACCACAGTACCTATGAACTTGCAAGCAATTGCCCTTTATTAAAACATCCAACTTTGTGGCTCTGTTTTAGTTAAATCAGTTAGTTAAGTCAGTTTGCCAGACACTTTTAGGTTTCTTTTTAAAGTTGACTGTTAATTTATTATTAACACATGTGTCTTATGGTCATAAACATGCAGAAGAACAACCATAAACATACAGATGAAAACCTCCCAAGAAAAAAGAAAAAACAAAGTCCCCAAATTTTGTGTTTCTGTTTTCTAAAATTTTGTAACAGATTAAATTAGCAAAAAAAGATTAAAAGATTCCAATATTAATTTAGCAAAGTTTAGAAAGTTTATTTAGCATTTGACAGCATTCATACAAATTGCCAACACTGGCTATGAATGTAGAGTATTAACATAATAGATCTCCTTGAAACATAAACAAATTAAAAAAGGTATAAGTTTGCAAGGGAGCTGGATAGAGAAAATACCTTCAACATAACTTTGCTTTCCCTGTTTTAATATTTGCTTAACTGTTCATATGTAATAAATGGGCAATAATTTTTCATAAAAGGCATAATAATCTACTTCTGCTGAAGCCAGCTGCCTACAATCTGGTAGTTCAAATCCCACCAGGCTCAAGGTTGACTCAGCCTTCTATCCTTCCGAGGTGGGTAAAATGAGGACCCAGATTGTTGGGGACAATATGCTGACTCTGTAAAACGCTTAGAGACAGCTGTAAAGCATTATAAAGTAGATATAACTCTAAGTGCTATGTGCTATAGGCATCATAGTAATAGACCATCACCATCATCATCTCATCCAGATTGTAATCTTGTATCAAACATCTGTCTGTCAATATGGCAATATTTTTTATTTCCTGTGATAAATTTATATACTTGAAATATTCCTCAAATGTTTGCATAATACATTTTAAAAAATATTTTCTGTCGCTGATCTCTGCCTTTTTAAAATTAAACCATCATTTATTATTAGATAAATATCTTGATTTCCATTGTTATGATATCATCAAGGTACCAGAATCAGAGTTAGGGTAAGAATATAGGATACTTTCTGTCAAATTAGCTTGAAGCTTCTTTCAGGAATCCAAAGAATTTCATTAATATATGACTCAATGCTTTTTGGGGAGATATTCTATATTAGTGATTCACTAACACTTATCTAAATTAAACTGTAAATAACTACTTCTTCTTACATAAAATCCCCATGGGTCTTTTAACTTAGAAAGGAGGTGCCATAAATAGTGTGTCCAAACCCCACGTGATTAATTGTGGGAATACTCTTTTATTTTTAAATCTAAATCAGAGTAGGAAAAGGAAAGAAAGGCTTAAGGCTTCACTAGTATTGTGCAGAATGTGTAAAAGGCCTCACTGTTCTGGTGATTTGAGAGAGAAACTATCTACTTACCCTGAGTGATAAGGGATAGAGAATTTTGGGCTGATAAACTGCACTTCTGGTGAACAGATGCACTCACCACTGGCACCCTGGAGAACATAATCCTTGTCTTAGTGGAATTTCCATTCACTTCCCATATCTGTGTTTTGCTTTCTAAAGCAGTATTTTCGATTTCAGCAACTTTAAAGAAGTATGGATTTCAACTCCCAGAATTCCCTGGGCTTGCTAAGGAATTCTGGTTGAAATCCACTCACTTTAAAGTTGCTGAGGTTAAGAAATACTAATCTAAAGGCTATCTAATCTCCTTTGCAAATGGTTTGCCACCCTAATAATTAGAAAGTAATGACACAGAAAAATATCTTCCACATAAATTAAATCATATTGCTTTACATCCTAGTGATGATATAAGTTCAGTTCTATTTTAAAATGGAAAACAGCTTTTAGTACTTTGAACATTATTTTAAGATCCCTAATTTCTGCCTTCGAACACTGACATTGCATAGTTTTAATATATACTGTAAAATAATTTCATTTTTAAGTGTACATTTTGGATAGGTTTAATCAGTTATTATCAGCAGCTGTCTGATCAATTTCACATCAACCTGTTTAGGTAAACCTAGAAAGCAACAGCTCTGCAATTTCAAAGTAGCAAATTCTATTTTGGAATGTCATCTTTATATTTTGCTAGGCCACTTTTCAGCTATAGATTTTGCCATTGAAGAGAGATTCCACCTATCTAAAATAAAAACAAGTGACTGTATCATGAAAACACTGAGGAAGAGAGGCAATTACAGTTTAATTATAGTTTAAGGCACCTTTTTATTTTATTTTTTAATTCCTTTTACTGTCATCCTGTTTTTTTATTCCTAACATAAGCATTTCACAATTTTGTTTGGAATAATGATACAAATCATGATTCCACAACAGATGATGACACTCTTCAGCTATGTATAATATAATGCAGCCAAAGATACTCTATGCTTTATTCTCCTTCCCTCCTAAGAGTCCAGCTGAGTAGCATAATAGAAGCCCGGATTATGCTCTGGTTTTTTTCCTCCTTAAGTCCCTTCTCCAACCAGAAGCAGGCTGACTGTTTAACGCAGTTCCCCTCAGTGCAGCCTCTTGTGGAGTTGAAAATGACACAATAAGGTTCCGACTGTTCCCAGACCTCCCCCCTCCCCTCCTTAGCTCCAGCACAGATTTAGACAGAAAGCTGCTTTTTGCAGACAGAACAGACTGCAGCTGGTCTGCTCCGAATGTAGCAGTACTGGCCTCTTTTTATAACTACTTTGCTTTAGGGTGGGGGGGAATAGCTCTGGTAGAAATGTGGAAAGGGGGGAAAACCGGAGTGGTGGCTTGTGTAGCTTGTCATCTGCTTCAGCAGAGATATTTGCAGCAGTAGCAGCGAGTAATTAAGTCAGACTGCACCATTTTCTTCTCACCCTGTAAGAGGGTGATGGTGGCAGCAGAGGCAGGGAGCTGTCCACCCCCGTCTACCCACGGACCCACCCACTTCCAGCGGATGTACAGAGGTGGGTTTATCTTGGCTTTCCTCTGAGAGGCATAGTCCATCTGGAGGAATCCCAATAGATCTTTTCAATGTGAGGAAACTCTCTTATATTGGATGGATTTTTGTTTTTACCTGTCAGAGAAATTTCCAGATGCTTCATGCTTGCTGCAGGGAATTCTTCCTGTGCCACTGTGTGCGTATTCTGTGTTCATACAAGGAGATCACAAGAGACTCTTAATTCAGGGTATCATACTGAATTATGGATGCTGCAGAGACTAGAGCACAGCTGTGACCTATCACAGACAGCTTGAGGAGGAGGAGGAAAGGAGAGGGTTGCCCAGTGAATATCTGGCTTCCAGCATTACCTCGGCAGTGTCCTTGTAAGATAAACAAACCTTGGATTCCTGGGTACAGGAACGGAGACCTCCAAGCTGATATCCCTTTTCCAAAATGGCTCATGCCGCTGCTTCTATAAAAAAAGTTCGGGAGGCAGAAATTGATGAAAGGGAGAAGGAGAAAGAAAAGGAGAGGAAAAGGCAAAGGAGAATATCTAGAGAAAATCGGAAGCGCAAGGTATGAGCAAAAACCATTTCCCCATCATTTCCCTTTATTGTACTGCATAGTACAGGATACCTTCAGCAAGATAATAACAGCATTTTTGTTATTTCATTCCAGAACGTCTGCATGCCTTTGCTTTTCAAAAATTATTCTATGCTTTCAGTAGTCTTGCTGCACTGAAAGCAGCAGTGTAAATAAAGCTAGTGACACTAATATATTGTTTTTTCTCTATCTTCAAACCAACCAAGTCTGGTTTGATCACTTTTATGGCAGATATTTTTTAGGCCTGATCTAAAATTGTTTACTGGCAGGCAAAAAGGGACTTTGCGCTCCATTTAATTAGGTTAGGTTTTGAGGTTTGTGGCACTGTTTCTCCTCTTTCTTATTCTTTGCTTCAAATGGCATGCAGTTTCACATCAAACCCTCTAAACAAACTTAAGTTCTTCTGCTTGCAGTGATGACATAAATGTGCTATTAGATTTTGATATTCTGGTAATATCTACTCTTTGTATATTCCTACATTTCTTAAGCCAGGCATAGAAAAATGATGTATAGAGTATTTTTGTTTAAACTAAATTCAGTTGAAAATAAAATTTGGCCTTATTGTCACTTACAGGTTAACCATTCTTGGATTATTTCTTTCTGGAGCATTGTAATTCAATTGATTTTGAATTGTGATTCAAACAGGGAAACAATTGACAGTTGATTTGTTTTTGTTTTTTTTTAAAGTAAACACAGTCACAAATATCAGCCAAATACTAACAAATGGTTCGTTTTGCTGGTTAACAACAGTTAGCTGTTTAACTATTTCACATATTGAATGAGAAAATAATAATTATGAGTGTATGCAGGAAGTACTTCTGAAATTATATTGCTTAGAGACATTTCATGTAGAGAATATGTTAACGAGCCTAGAGATTTTAAAAATGTACAGTCACAGGTATCAATCACACAAGTGTTTTTATTTCTGTATTTCACTAGTTAAGTAATGCAAACTGAATTTCTCCATAGGCGTTGAAATAGATATGAGCGTTTATTCCATCACATTCGATTTATTTTGCACAAATAGTATAATTTCATATGGAAAAAGCAAACTTTTATATGTGAAACAACATTAATATATAAGAAATTCCTGCCTATTTTAATTCTTCTTTATTAATACCTTATCTTTTGTACAAGTTGCTCGTATTCTATAACACTTCATAGCAAACTGCACACACATTCCATCATCTATACTATGCTTAAGGTTAAATAAATATGTCCAGTCATGCTTCATTTTAATTTAGAGATCTTTTCACAAATTACTAGAATTACTCTTCCTGCTGTTCTTGTTTAATACATGCCTAGTCTGTTTATCATTTTCTTATACTGGCATTGTGAAATGAATTAATGAATTAATGTTAATACTTTTTTCTTAAACTGCCAATTTATTATGTTGCTAAATACCTTTGTGGTACTTGAAGTGATATATCCAACTCTTTAAAAGCTTTGTTTACTGTATTAATTGAGTTGCAATAGAATTTTCTATAGCATAATATGAGTATCATTTTAAATATAGCCACAGCTTGATACTCCCAGACAGATTGTGTTCAGTATCCTAATTCTTCAGACAGAATGCTACAGAAATAATAATCCCTTGGTTGTGATTTTGTTTCAATCGGCAGATATACTAAAACATATAACACATGAATAAAGCTCAAAAATGCATGTAGGTCATGTTCAAGGATTGCATAGTTTGTGGTGATAAGATATTGCAGATCTCTGGTTTTTAAAATTAGTTTTAAATGTGATGCTAGGCTTTTAATTAAATTGGATATAATTAAATCAGTATCTTCTGACATTTCCTTTTTATATACTGCTCTATAGCCTCGATTAGAACTAGAGACACATAGAATTGGCCAGAAGTTACTAATATAGTGGCCACAGAAGATGGAAAGATCAGGATGTTCTGGTATCAGAATAGGCCAGTGTTGCTCAGAATATTCAAGGAAAATATTATAGTTACGTTTGTTTTGTTCCATTTCATATTCTGCCATCAGCTTCCCTACGCCTGTCTTTTACTACAGCAATACAGTATTACATAAATAGGTACCTTAGCTGTACAATACACTTGCTTTGTAATAAGGTGAATTTGGTTTAAATTTATTGGTTTTTTTTTCCTTGCAGAGGTATATATTAATGAAAGCACATGCATGATAATTGCCATAATAGTACATATGCTGTATATGTAGTTAAAAGTTGTAAACACTGTGAAAAACAGGAAGTGTCTTCAAAAATTGGAATGAGATGGTCATTGTTTGATGGCTTCTTTTTTAACTTTGGAAAAAGATACAAGTTTTCTATATAGATATTTATACACATAAATGTGAGTTTAAGTCTGATAAACTGGATGAGAGATATTATCATGCACAGAAAAAAGTTTGGTGTATCATTTTGTTCTGGCCACCAAAGAGTGAAGTCACATGTTTTCTCTGAGTGGTTCATATAAATACTGGGGTTGTAACTCTTCCAAAAAAATTCATATTGGAGAAAGGAGGATGCAGGAAATGAATATTGAGGGAGGGACATAGGAGAGGAAGAGATCTCAAATCTTAAAATTTATGGAGCAAATGAGCATGTGTAGAAATATGTGGTTAGACTGACACGGGTATTGAATCCTTTATGTTCCCACTACATGTCTGATCCTGATCATTATATTTGCAAACTATGATTTATCTCTTTATACAATAGCAAACCAAACAAATCATGGCTTAGAACAAAAATTATAAGAAATTTTTATTTCTTATTAAATGTATAAACAGAGAAGTTCAGTAAGAATGTTAAATTATATATGATTACTGAAATAATATTCACAATGTTAGGAGATGGATAAATTTCAATGTTTCAGTTTGGAACCTATTTATAAACTAAGATAGAGAGGAGAAGGTTCTGGCTCTCTAGTTGAGCTTTGGTCAGCAGGATCAATAGTTATAAATATGCAAATTTGTAGAAATGTGGTTCTGAAAACATTAGAAGGCTGCACGATTCCTACTGCTGACATAATGGAAGATACTTATTTATTCATTTAATTTATTAATTCTTTATGAATCAAACCAAAGTCGTAAAATAAACAAATAGATTTATCAATAGATTTCTGAGAACGATAACCAAGAAAAATCATACGACAAACAATTACCTCAGCTAGTGAAGGCTATTGCTGAGTTAATCAAGTCTTAGAAGAGCAGCTGAATAAGAAGCCTTAAAAATTGTAAGCCAAGAAAAGAAGAAAAAGCTAAAAAAATGAATTGGAACATGGAATCCTGTGAAAAACAAGAAAAATACAGTACATTCGAATGTTTTCAACATGCTACATTACCTTTCCATTAGAAATTATATAGAAGCCCATATCTTTCTCTAATAGGGTAATTTTCTGTATGCATTCTAAAATGGAATAACCCAGATATGACAGTCTCACTTCAGTGACTTTTGAAGAAATTCAACACAACACAATTTCTAAACACGAAGAGCAAAATATCATCATTCCCCATTTCAACCTTAGGATATGGATAACCCATTGTGTTCAATATGATGGTTTGAGAAGTATAAAACAGAGAAAACTCCCAAGGGTATAGCATAGTTGGAATAGCTATTTAATTTTTTTAGCACTACCTCTAAAGCCATTCCTTTTATTCTGCCTAGTTAATTTTACTCTGCTTTAGTGACAATGCTAGAATAGACAAGGAAAATAAGAAGACAGAATAGATAGGAACGAGAATTATAGGTAGCAGGAGGTTCAGGAGTAAGGAAAATATGTTGATTTGACATAACAAAAAGTTTTGCTACAGTTTTTTTGTATCTGCTCATAATTTTGTATTAAAAACATCACAAAAGATTGGTGAGTGTAGAGCATTAGAATAGTTCCCCCTTTTTGTGATCTGATTATGATTAAATAGTCCATGGCTCAAGGCTTTTTCTTTTTTCTTTGCTTCACTCCAACACCTTTTAAAAATCATTTCCAGATCTACCGGTATCTAAACGCAGCCACACATGGACAGTGTTCTGACCCAGCTTCCCAAACACGACAAACCCTCTGAAGTTAACTCAAAGATTCCTTTATTAGGAGCTCCAGCAACCCCAGCAAAAAGTTTTTCTCACAGGTCCAGCCGGCTGGGAGATGTATAGTGGTTTGTCACATCTATTCCCCTGCCTTTTATCCCCAGAGCTAAGATGGGGCTTCGTTAGTAACGGTAGCTCTTCCTTCCCAAGGATCAGCCCATGGATTTCCATTGCTCTCTATCCTCTGCCTTCTGCGCATCCGCACATCAGGCACTAGAACCAGATGTTTTGCCTTTTCCTCATTAGCCACTTTCAGACCTGGGGGCTGTTGACTCTCCATCTGAGGGCTGACAGACAACCCAGGGGCCACAATAGACTGTTTGCCAAACAGAGGCATTTTTGTAGGACCCTTTCATAATATTTATACATGAATTCCAAATCTCTAAATTGAATTTGAATTCTTTGAATTCAAAGAGGATGTGACATGGTCTCTTCACAATCTGGCCAGAACAGCTGGAATTATTGTTTTTAAGCACTTGAGAATTTTGCTATTTCATGTAGTTCCCATTATGTTTCCAGTCATGAACATCTTAAGATGTTTCATGTTTAATAATGCACATACTGCTTAATTATTTAATCTTTTTCTTATGTTGTATAACAATTTTACGCTGCTTGACATTTATGAACTTTGAAGCAGACAGTTGGATTACCATGTAATGAAAATCATCAAGTAAGCCTAGGTTTCCTATAAAGTTTATTTTCAGACCAATATTTAATGATAGTAAAGTTGGATTATTTAAGTTTCTGGTAAAAAGGTTATTACAGAAAGAGTTCTTTGGATCCACAATAAATCTTTTAATATAGATTTATTCCAAACATTCTATGTTTTAAGGTATATTTAAAGCACTTATCCCAATTTTAAATACGCTGTGGGAAATTAACTCTTAACTTTGTTTTAAAAACAAAGCTCACAGATATTAACCTTTGGGAAAGGCATTAAAACAGATACCAAATAGAAACTTACAAAATGAAAATTAAACCAAATCTAGTCTAAGCCATATGGTCATACTAACAATTATCAAAAAGTACTACATATATTAAAGGCCCAAATCAAACAAAAAATTGCACATTAATATTGGCCTTAATTTTGCAGCTACCGTATCTAGTCTGTTTTTTTTTCTGTTTTGTTGTTATTTAGTGATCTTCTGGACTTTCATAGGCCTGATATGATTATTTTATGAAATATAAGAAAACACAAATAAATCAGTGGTATTATTTTTAATGCCTCTGTATAGGTATCTTCCCACAAATATTGCCATCTAGTTGGGCCCAGGAAGTATTTTTTTCTATGGCAGAAGATGGACAGCACAATCAGGATTATGTTATTATAGCCAATCTCAATAAAAGCAGTTTTAGCCTTCTTGTGGAGTTAATTTTATAATGTGGTATACCGCCTGGTGCTGACATTCCCAAGTATTGGGAACAGTCGGATAGGAGCCTGAGAATTATATTTGGTGATGTACTGGAGAACTTTAGTTGAAGTGGCCTACCTCAAATAACATGCTCCAATATATCACTAAATACAGTTAAAGACTTAAATTAATCTGACTTTAAATTAAAGTCTGCATTTTAATACATAGAATTCCTGACCATATAAGTCTTTTAAATGATTGAATGAAATGATAAATGAAATTTTGCTAGAAACTGGAGAATTATGAAAATTGAACCCTGGCTTAATTCCTGTTGAAATGTGATTGAAACAGTGACAAATATCTACTCCAATGGAAACTACTATTCCCCTTTGTTTTCTTTGTTTAAAACGGATCAACAATAAAAGGGTGTTTTAAGTTAACACATATTAAATTGTGCCTATATGGAACTAAAAAGTTTTCACAAATTGAGCTAAAATATTGTGTAACTTTATGTTGTATTCCAAGTTAGTCTAGTGGTTTAGAGCAGTATGTGAAAACAGCTGTATTCACAAATAGTTTGTTTCACCCATGAAAAAGTGAGGTACACATGCAGTATCATGTTGTGATAAAACTGTGTAAATTCTTAATTATCATATTTCCTTAGTCATATTAATGTATTTGGCTGGGTTAGTTAATAATGTGTTTATTCTCGTGATAACATTGTACTGGTGTGACATGATTATGAGTCATTCTATGTGACATAAATACTGTATAAATAATAGTACAAATAAATATTAGGATGGAGTGTTTTTATGTTTGAGTGCTGAATATAGAGACATATGTTTATGTCAGATAAAAGCTTGCTCTGTCTCTGCTACTAGCAGGAAGGGATTACTGTGATTAATGCACTGATGAATTCACATATAAGAACAGCCTTCTGGGGATTATTTTTAAAAGATGACTAAAAATAAGCAGTTTTTATTGGTTGAGTATTTAATTATTAAACATTAATGGATAGTTTGGCTCAGATCATCGTCCACAAGATAGTTATTTCATCTTTATTGTCAAATCATCCACTAGATTTATGGATATTATCGAAAAATGAAATGGATCAGTTTTCACTAAATGTATGTCAAGTATACCAAAGCTAATGGGAAATACTGCTGTTGCATTTTACTTTATCTATATGGAAAAACTCATCAGTAGAATAAGAGCTCCAACCTTTTTTCTGTAAGAAATAATTTTGCTGTGAGAGGATTTGTAGAAGAGATGAGATCAGTGGGATTTTGCACACATGGATCAATGGAATATACTGTTGGATTGCCTGCCATTGCTAAGTAAATGGTTGGTTTTAGAGAAGATTAACAGTTTCATACATTTTAATGTAAACAATCTGAGCTTATTCTTAAATATCGTTAGATTGCTTCTGATATTTTTTTTTTTAAAAAAAATAACAGCAAATCCATAATGCAGATAGAGAGGGAGGGAGTAGGATAGATATCTCTCACCTCCTTTTGCTTTTTTTTGTTCCTTCAAATCAGTCTTGATTCCTAGAGACTGCCTGGGCAAGTCCCTAGAGTTAATTTGGGGAGATTTTTCATTATCTACTTCCTAAGACTGCAAGAGAGTGACCGGCCTGTGGTTACCCAGCTGGCTTTGGGTCTAGACTCTTTAGAGACTGGAACTTGCAGTCTTTTTTATAATGTTAAAAAAAAAAAAAACCCCCCCCCGACCAAAACCCCCCCCCAGCCCCCCACTAACACCCCAAAAAAAAAAAAAAAACAAAAATATTAAAAACCACCCCCCCCCCAAAAAAAAAAAAAAAATAAATCCTTTCCCCACCCCCCCCCAAAACAAAAAAACAAAAAAAAAAAAAAAAAAAAAAAAAACCAAAAAAACACCCACCCCCCCCCCCCCCTCCTAAAAACCAAAAACCCAAAAAAAAAAACAACCACCCCCCAAAAAAAAAAAATTAAAATTAAAATTACCCCCAACAAATAAAAAAATTAAAAAAAAAAAAAAGTTTGCCCACCCTGCCCTAATCACTACCAAACTGGCTCATAGATATACCTATACTATATATCTTGTTCTATAAAGTGAAAAAGGATTGAGGAAAGCAGAAATGGTGCTTGTTGGTACTGGTTGTATTTGATAGAAAAAAATAGAAGCTTTCAGTGCCGCTGAAATTTGGTAACAAAATCTGGGCAAATGCTTGCAGGAAGGGGTACTTTTGGCAGGCTGAATGCAATCCATGATTATAAACCTGCGTATTTGGCATGTACTTAAAAATCAACAATAGAAAAGTTTTCAGGCTCGAAAGGTTTTCAGCTTAGGGAATACTTTTCTCATTGCTTTTCCTTGTACATGAAAAGCCAAATATTTTTTACATTTCTTTTGTGTTTCCATTAATATCATTGTCTTTTAAAAGGTTAGCATTGCTATCTTACAGAGTTAGAATTGCTATATCATGTAGGCAAAGCACTTTGAATATTTGTCATTCTATAAATGCAGAAATAGTGCTGCTACATCCTTGGTAGCAGCACTGCTTTATATAGAATCTCTTGGATATATTTAGCAATATTAGTAAAATGCTAATACGTTTGGTCACTTCTGTTAACAATAATTAATAGTTCTCTGGTAGCAAAGACATCTCTATTGTTTTAAATGATACATTGATGTAAACAATTGACCAAATGCCACAAATAGACAAAAATTGTATTTTAAGAAAAAAATAAATACTTTTAGCTCATTCAAATGATTCCATGACTCTGTTATAAAATTGTGCTTTAATTGGTATATAGCTATCTGATCCATCAGGGTCTCAAGTGATGTAATGCATTTACTGTTAATAAAGTGCTCTTTGAGGATTTGTTTTTACATTTTTTTGTCTTTACTTCGTGTTGTGTGAGATCAGTATAAATAGATTTCCAGTTTAGAAAAAATAGAAGGGAAATAAATGTCAGCTTTCAACAAGATCTTGACTATGTATCAGAATGGTCAAACAAATGGCAACTTCAAATCTCAACAAATAAATGCTCTGTCTTACATATTGGCAAAAAAAATCAGAAAATAAAATACAAGCTGAATAGTCAAGATCTTGTTGATGACCCAAGCTCTGTAAAGGACCTTGGAATACTCACCTCTAATGATCTAAGTGCTAGAGCCCACTGCAACTACATAGCCAAAAAGGCATTAAGAGTTGTTAACCTAATCCTACGTAGCTTTTTCTCTGGTAATATCACACTACTAACCAGAGCATACAAAACATTTGCTAGACCAGTACTCGAATACAGTTCATCAGTCTGGAACCCACATTACGTATCTGATATTAGCACAATTGAGAAAGTCCAGAAATATTTCACAAGAAGAGTTCTGCACTCCTCTACTCGTTGTAGAATACCTTATGCCACCAGACTTGAAATTCTAGAACTAGAAAACCTTGAATTACGCCGTCTTCGGTCTGATTTAAGCATGGTATATAAAATCATACATTGCAATGTCCTACCTGTCAATGAATACTTCAGCTTCAACCATAACAACACAAGAGCACACAATAGATACAAACTCAAAGTTAACCGCACCAAACTTGATTGCAGGAAATACGACTTCAGCAATAGAGTGGTCAATGTCTGGAATACTCTACCCGACTCTGTAGTTTCTTCCCCAAACCCCAAAAACTTTAACCTTAGACTGTCTACTATTGACCTCACCCCTTTCCTAAGAGGTCTGTAGGGGGCGTGCATAAGCGCACCAACGTGCCTACCGTCCCTGTCCTATTGTTTCTCTTATTCTTCTTTTATTTTTCTTATATGTACCCATTTCATGTATTCACAACTATGTATACACTTATACTTATTATCTTGTAAACAATTGGCAAATCAAATAAATAAATAAATAAATAAAAATATTGTGCAGGTACCTCAAAGTTTGCTAGAGAGAAGACCATTCCAGTAAAGAATATTTCAGCCTATGAATGAATCCCTTCAGCCTGTTCCTTTATAGTATATATATTTATTTTTGGACAAGAATAGGCCATTTCTTCTAGTCCCAAAACCTGGCTGACTGGCCAGTTCATATTCAATGCCAGAAGTTCATGCATTAGACATCTAATGAGCCTTCTTTCAATAGAAAAGGATTCAGGGGACATGTAACGAAACAGAAATGTATACAGATAGTGTTCGAGTTAGGACCATAATTAAGCCTGAAAATTCAATCATAAATCATGCCAGTCATTAAGTGGGTCATCACATTTCTAGCAAAAATGACGTAAATTGTCATCTGACTGCAAACAGTTATAAATACAGGCTGGTTGCCAAAAGTCCAAAATGCAAACACATGACCATGGAGGGGGGCAGTTATCAGAACTTCAAATCTGGGTCATATGTATCTTTTTTTTGTGCCTGTCACAGCTTTGAAAAGTTACCAAGTGACTAGTCATAAGTCAAGGACTAACTGTAGAATATTTTTCAGTAGACTTTGAGCAGATACAGTTATGTATAATTGAGACAACATATGGAATTAGCTTCAAACTTTGTGTTAGCCATCCTGACTACAACTATTTGTGAAAATAGTAGTACAAATTCAGTAAAGTTTCAAATGGAAATAAAGCAATGGTAAAGCATAAAGCATCTTCTAATGATGTTTTTAGAATTCCTAATGAATGTTAGTTTTTAAAACCTAATGTAGAACTGGAACGAAGAATAGATTAGTTCCCCAAAGGTACAGTGTTTACAAATCCTAGGACCAAATCATTCATGGCACAACCAAACCAATTAGGTCAAAGATATCCTGCACTTTTTCATTAATGCCCCTTAGGGTATTTTGAAAAAAAATTCAAGAAACTTTGACAGTGAAAGACTTTTTTTGCATTGTTTGTGCTTTCATTGTATAATGGATTGATATACAACGTAGATTACTAGAACAATTGGCCTTTTCTTGTTCCTTAGCTGCCATTGGATATTGGATATGATATACCAGATCCACAAAGCTGTATTAATAACACAATCCTGGGAAATGTCCACCCTCATATAAAGACTTTCAAACTTGAAGTCCTTAATTAGAACTTCAGGGCTGGAATGCTGTTTACTCCTTTAATCAGGCCAACAAATGGAATTGTTTGCTGTATGAAGTATTGTCTTTGATAACTTTGAAACTTGGAAAAATATGTATCCCTTTGTTTTGGAAATCTATAGGAGTGCAAATAATCTGTATTACAGATACTACTAAGTATCCTATCTTTCTATCTTTCCGTGGTCTATAAGGATATTTATTTACATCTATATATTTATATATTGCAAATTTTTAAAAAAACCAGCAATACCAAAAAACTTCTAATACCATAAATTGCTTAGGCAATTGCCTGTGTAAAACATGTTTCTCTTTAAATTTAAGATTATATAATAATGAGAATGGTTGGAGTTTGCTAAATACTTCAATTATATAACCAAAAGTGTCTGAATATCTCCTTATTAATGTTTTAAATACAGATAAATGGAACTGTAGCAAAAATATTGAGATTAATATGATATTCTAAATTGTCATAATATTACTAGTTGCCATAAATTGGATTTGATATATCAGAATTGCATAAACAGAAAATTAACCTGCTATATTTATAAAATACATTCTGCAAGACTTTGAGATTGCCAAATGCCAAATACTATATCCAGAGATACATAAAATATAGGTAAAAAATAATCTATACAAGGATTACAACTCTGCTAAATAACTGGAGTTGCATTTTGAGGAGTAAGTTTAAAAATAGGTTGCAAGAGGTTATTGTGAGGCAGTTTCATCTATGTTTAGAAGTTGCATATATACCTGCTGATATTTCAGAGGTTTTAAAGAATGAGTAGAACTTTTAATTCCTGAAAATAATTCTTTATTTTCTTTTTTCTTTCTGTTCAGGCATTTCTTCCCACTTCAAACACTTATGGCAAACGTTTTTGTTTTGTTTTGGTTTTTTTAGTAGGAAACACTGAGAGGTACACTGGATGTAATAAACATGGAGAAAGAAATGGAAGTGATGAAGGGGTTTCAGCCTCCATGCCTTGGGTATAGGAGCCAGCTATCACAAGTATGAACGAGCATAAATAATTTTGCAGGATCCAATGTGGGTCAGTCATTGGAATCAAAGGTTCAGAATCAGAGCCCAGCTCCAGCCTGAGTCCAAAAGCTCAGAAGACTTAACCTCTGGTCTGGGTGACCGACCCACATTGAATCCTGCAACATTATCCTGGGACATGTATATTGGCCTTCATTCAATAAACAATGTTAGTTAGCTTTGGTCATTGAATTAGTTAATGGGTGCAAATCAGAGTGCTGATCTTAGCTCTCCATTGTTGCACCTACCAGTCCATCTCTATAAGATTCTGCTTATTTTATACATTCTTTCCAAAAAGGGATACTGAGTGTTACTGCGCTATGTGAAATAAAGCTGATGACAGTCTGGAGGTGGATTTGATTACTCCTTGCAGTTTGTGGACTCTGGTTCAGTAGCCTTTCAAAAGATTTTTGCCTCAACAACTTCAGTTGCTAATTGTCTCCGCCTTTTTAATACATTTTATAAAAAGTACATTTAGTTTCCTTTTCATTTTGTTTGTCTCATTAAAAATGATGCAGTCGTTATTGTAAGTATCTAGAGTGGTATAGATCATAGAATGGGAATTATTTTGTATAAAATCCGCATGCTTCTAAAAATGCTTTCAAACTTAAAACTAAAGTCATATTCCAATTGTATTCATTATGCTGAGATTATATGCTGGATAGTTCCTAAATATGCTATTATTTGTTTATGAGATTTATATTGCTCTAGTTGCATTTGAGTCTAACTGGCTCTTTGGATATTAAGTACATATTTCTAAATCAATAATTACACATCAAACAAGATTTCAGTTGCTTACTTTTAATGCATGCAATAAAATTATAAGACAGCACTGCTCTTTCTGAGAAGTCTTGATGGATTGATTGAGAAAATGCAACACCCCGGTGTGAGTGTTCCATAGCTCTGCTTTGAGTTAACTGGCCAAAGAAGGCATCTCTCTTCCTCTCTCCCTCCCTCTCCCCCCTCTCTTTCCCTCCGTCCACTTGATCTTAGCTGAAAGGTCAAAAAGCAAGAAGCTAAGAGATCTTTATTTTTTATGTGTTTGAGGAGATGCGGGGAAATGATACCTTGAAACTCTTACAGATGGTATAGACTCAGCCTGCTCCAGGAAAGTCCTCACATCATCAATTACACCTCCCCAATTTAAGGCAAGAAAATGTTTTCTCAGGCCCAAATACTGTACTTCCCTACATTAGTAGAAACAACAATTACACATTGATGGTCTTAGTATATATCCCTTTGCTTGATATTCTAGACAAACATTCAAGTGTATGGTATTTGTCAAAAAATGGTTTACTGACTCCTTAAGCCTAATCAAAGTATTTAAACTGCCTTGTCGATCTATAGGATTCCTTATCAGGGCAAGGTTGCATGGGATGGGGATATCACAACCCTGCAGACTTTTCTGGGGGTGCAGATAACTAACAGTCTGAATTGATCTCTCCAAAGGCACAATTGAGAGAGTTTTAACAAACCGCACCACTGTTTGGTTTGGTGGTAGCAGTGCCTCAGATACAAAGTCCATACAGAGAGTGGTAAGGACCACCGAGTGGATTATAGGAAGCTGGCTTCCCGTCATTTAGGGCAGGGGTCCTCAACCACTGGGCCGCGGACCGGTACGTGGAGCACTCTGTACCGGGCCGCAAAGAAAATAAAATAAAATAAAAATGGCGGCTTTCTTCGCCTTCGGTGAATGCTGCTGGGATCGGGGATCAAGGACACAAATGAAAGAAGGGGAGGGAGGAAGCAACCGAAGCCTGTCCTGCTCTCCGGCTCAGCGGCTTCAGTTTCCTCCCGCCTCGTTCCTCTCTCAGTCGCTCTCTCGCTGCTCCACCAGCCCAGGAAGAAACTGCTTCAAAGAAGCCGGGGGGGTGGTGGCTTTTCCTGTCACCGCAGCTCATCCGAAGCGCCCGTTTACCCCCACCCCGCCCGCCCGCCCGCGCTTCAATCCACAGTGCTCCGTTCTGCCTGCCTGCCTGCCTTCTTCGTTTCTGGTGAGAATAATAACTATTCGCCTCTTTTTATCAGCCGAAGCTGCTCTGAAATGAAGAAGGCAGGCAGCCAGGCAGAACGGAGCACTGTGGATTGAACTGCGCACGGGCGGGCAGGGTGGGGGTAAACGGGCGCTTCGGAGGTGCTGCGGCGACAGGAAAAGCCACCCCCCCTGGCTTCTTTGAAGCAGTTTCTTCCTGGGCTGGTGGAGCAGCGAGAGAGCGACTGAGAGAGGAACGAGGCAGACACCTGAGGGAGGGAGGGAGACACCTGAGGGATGGGGCTGAGGGAGGCAGGGCCGAGGCGCTCCCTGAACTTGGTGGTTTGCTGGCAGACGTTTTATTACCCGACTAGGTAACAACATCAGATGTTACCTAGTCAGGTAATGAAATGTCTGCAAGCAAACCACCAAACTCGGATTCTCCCCCCCCACCCCCCACCCCCGGTCCTTGAAAAAGTGTTTGTGCTTGAAACTGGTCCCTGGTACAAAAAAGGTTGGGGACCACTGATTTAGGGTACTGCTTATAAGCACTATGTGATTTAGGTCTCAAAGCATTGTTAGAGACCCCACACACCCATTTTACAGTCTGTTTCTGGTGCTCCCCTCTGTGAGGAGGTTTCAAAGTATTTCTAGCAGGATTACCAGATTCTGTATCAGCTTTGTTCCCTATGCCATCTGTCTGGTAAATTTGCAAAATTAATTTATTTTTCTCACCATGTACATGTATACATCTGAACTAGACTGTGTTGTTTCTCTGTGTCATATAATATATGTGGGCATGTGGCAGTGGTGGTATTCTACCTGTTGGGCCCAGTTCGGCTGAACCAGTAGTAAAAAATCAGCTACTGGTTCAGCCGAACCAATATTTCTTTTCTTTTTCTTCCCAACGACCAGCTGTTCCGACAATCAGCTGTGCTGGGATCCCCCTCGCTGTCTTACTGCTTCGCCTAAGAGGCTTCCCTGAGGCTCAGGAGGCAAAAAGGGGAACACAGAGGGGGTGCTGCGTGCTTCCCCCATGCTCCATTTTTTGCTTCCTGGGCCTCAGGGCAGCCCCCGAGGCCCAGTAGGCAAAAAAACGGAGCGTGGGAGATGCTTAAAAAAACAAAAACAAAGCCATACCCACCCAAGTCACAGCCATGCCCACATAGCCGCGCCCACAGAACCGGTAGTAAAAATATTTGCATCCCACCCCTGGTATGTGGCTATATGCATAATTTTGTTTGTTTATTTATTTAGTCATGTTTATATAGGGTATATTGGAGGTGGTGCCTCTTTGACAGCTGTATGCAACAAAATTTCATTTTAATGTATGCCGATTCATGTACATTCAAAGTGACAATAAAGTTATTCTAAGTCTAAACTTTCAGCAGATCTTGATGACTTCCTTCATGGTATTCTAGAGATGTTTCAAATTTGGGTGAAGATAGACTTCTTATTGGTTTTATTCACTAGATTAACTGGAGTTTTCTTTAAAGGTCCATCGGGGAGATGGAAGAAAGTAGTTGACTAAATAAAAATTTCAGCATCCCTTACTTTTATATAGTAGTTATGTTTAGGGCTGTTCCCAAAACACGTTTATATTACATTAATCAGATTTGAGTTATTGTGTAGTTTAATTTTTAGAAACTACTCAAATGTCATAGTCTTCCAAATTGTGAAAAAGAATTCTGGACAGTATGACTCATAAATGCTATGAGGGGGGGGGGAACCACAGCATGAAGGAATATGTTATAATTGCATGAAATGTCACTTTTTAAAAGGGTCTCCATATACAGTAGTTTAGTATTGTTGGAATGATAAATTCCTAATAGTTATCATTTTACAGTAAAAGGTTTTCGGCCCCTCCTCTTAGAAACGAGAAGTATTAATGTAATGCTGTAAGCAAGCATTGATGTATAATGTAGTAGGGAGAGAAAAAAATCAAAACATTCAAAGGCATGCAGCTGAGTAATTCAATAACCTCCGCATGTGAAGGCATTTCACACAGTAGGGCCTTAACTCAGAGCTAGTCAGGCTGCCTCCCTCCCATTCAATTTACATGCATAGCTGGGCCAGTAGGTGTAAAAATAGACAGGCAGAGCCTGAATTGGAAATTATCACTGAATGCTGGCTATAGTTGTTAAAGTTTCTTTTTAACCTAGGCCAGTAGAGAGAAACCTGTGCCAAAGAAAACTCAGGAGAGCAAATAAATAGAAGCTACAAATATCATTCTCGATTTTCAAAACTTATCTGCCCTTTTGGAATATTCTGTACTCTGCGAGGTCAAACCCACTACAGGAGTTAACAGAAGGATATGGGCAATGCACCCATATGCCAAGCTTGCGGCACAGACAAGGGTGTAAGAGCGCAAGGGAATGTGCAAGATGCTGATAAAATTCCAGACTATTATGGATGCAATAATGGAGTGAATAAAGATCTTGAGGGGTTGGTAAGTCTAAAGAAAACACAGTTAAGAGAACAAGGAACTTGTTATAAAAAGGTAATGTGGAAATACTGAGTTAGTGTTGCCATTTGGAATCAGTTAATAGCTGCTGAAATATAGGTTGGTTGTATTTTAAGATGCTGTTGGTATCTGGGATTGAGTAAAATAGCTCATAGAACATTTTGGTGTGTATGTAAAATCTATGTGTAAAAAGTATGGTTGAAATGTAAGATGGCATTTTACACTTAAACAAAAAGAGAGAGATTAGCACAATTGGGAACCTTAAAAATTGCTTTTGATAGAATACATATATTTTTGATAAATATATTTTCTTGTTTTAGAAGATTAAAGCAAACTTTGCTTTTATAAGTCAACATTACCAGTGTTTATAGTTACTAGGAACAAGACAGACTGATGACTTTGTTCTGTACAGTTAACAGATAATGTTATAGATTTTGCTTGGAATTAGGTCTCAGTAAATTAAGTTAGATTTAATTTAAAGCAACATTCTGCTTGAGGCTATAATCTTTGTACCTCTAGCAGGGATAAACACGAATATGAATCTATTCTGAGAGTGAATAGCTTTGCAGTATGTTATAATAATCATCTTTATTCTTGTTCTTTTAAAACTGAGGTAGAATTTAATTGAAATGTTTTTATCTGCAGTTAGAAACTTTGCCTTAAATTTTCACATGGTTTGTTTGTATCTTCATTGTTGAGATATTACTATTGCTTCTCTCCTGCTTGTTTCTTTGCAGACACTTGTTCTCAAGTATAATTTATCTCAATTAGTAAATGTTAATTTCCTAGGAGATTTTAATATTCCATTTTTACCATAATAAAAATAGCTCAACTATTTATCTGGAGAATTTTTTGTAGACATATGAAGACAGAGAAAACAAAACACATGATTTTTACAGATTAGTTTAAAAAATCCAAACACCATCTGTAACAGATGAGCTTTGAGCTTTCTTTAATCCAAAGGTTAACATGAAACATGGTTCACTGAATCAAAGATTTCTTATGAATTCTAAAAGTATCAATATTTTTTTAAAAAAACAATTAGTATTACATGATTTCATAATTCCTAGTAATTTCACAAGAGTGAACAACAAATGAATGTATACTGTAATTACTAATTTATAGATATGCAGTCCTGAAGATTAGACATTCTTTTATTTTAAATAAAGCAGGTTATATTGTTATTTTAGTATTATTGTTTTGATAAGTAGAATAGTAGCATTACATCTGGAATATCTATACTATACTCAACCTTACAAAATTAGTTTCTCATAGTGTCTGGTGCAATTCAGGGATTAATCCATGTTATACTAAGAAGACATGTAATTAACATAAGCTAATACAATGTCTTTTGGGAGCCAAGAACTACATAGTATATAGATGTCTCAACCTGCCATGTGGTATATTATTACTCCTCAAGTGCTTTTGTGCATTTGGTCAGCATCACTATTATCTGTTTGCCGTTGAAGTTCCAACCCATATTTGGCATGTCAAGAATATGCTACTGCAGAGTCCTTGGTGCTCTCTGAACTTGGTTGTTTTTAGACATTTAGTTAGCAACTCAGTAACACCTTCAGTAGTGGGAGTGGGATTTACTGCCTTTTTATATACAGTAGGCTACTGTGATTCAGAAACAAAGACGTAATTGATGAAGTCATTAGTAGCAAAATATATGAAGATGAATTGAAGATGTTGCCTATGCAATTGCATATATAAATGGTTGGACTGTTTACATTCGGTGCATAGGAAGTGCATATAGTATTTAAATGCAGAAGATTCTTCAATATCTCAAATGTCTTATGTATGAGAAAGAACATTAGCAAAAACAATTTTCCTTGAATGGATTGATCCTTGTTCCATTACAGGTCAGTTTATTGCTTAGAATCAAATTATGAAATCATAGGATTATTCTAATCCTTTAGTTTAACGCAGATGGAAATAGTTGATTTAAAATGAATAAAAATCAAAGAATCTTTGGACAAATTCCACAGGAACTTCCGCCTATATTTAAAAACATAAAGCTTCATTATTGACAGTCACTTTCTACTTTACAAACACATGGAATAGCCATTCCTAATACATGATATATTTCTGTTTTCAAGAACATCCTTTGTAAATTTGACATGAGACAATGCAAATTCAGTTAACTCGAATAGCTTATTTATGTCTGATTTATATAAAGCACTTCTTGTCAAGAAAGTATCCAAATGACATAATTAGTTTGGGTATAATACCTTTAATTCTGATGTAGAATAGCACCAATTGACTTCTTAGGAGATTTCTTTTAATATTTGCCTAAATCCTGCTGCTTTACCACTTCTACCCATTGGTGGATGTATTGCCACCCTATGAAGAAACACATAATTCTGCAGTTTCACATTGAAAACATATGAAATCTTAAAGTTTTGCTAAAACCTTAGCTATTAGGAAGATCAGTGCTTGTTTTTTCAATCACTATGATTTTTTAAAATAAAAAATAGCATTGATTGTAGTTTTCCTGGAAAAAGATCTTGAAACCACAATTGTCCCTGAAATTTAGCAGAAAAATATGATGAATAAAGTAAACAGTGAAAAATTTCTGCTTAACCCCCCCTCCTCCCCAATTGCCTTATCTTTTTTTTTTTTTAAACTTCATTATAAATTGCTAAAGTTATGGTCACGTTCTTTATAATATATCCTTGCAGTTGCTATGATATATGAACATAGTTCTTTAACTTAGTCACATATTTTCACAGTGAATGTCAAACTGTAGCAATAATTGGGCACATCTATATCCACTTTGATTAAAATCTTGATCTTCTCCTACTGAAATATGTCTTTCATTTTTCCAATGCTGCAGAGAATTCCTAATAATTAAAAAGTAGTTTCATGCTTTCCTGATCACTTCATGTTTATTTCTATTCCTTCCTCCAGTTTCCTGCCAAATGCAATCCCCACCGCATTTTTTGAATTCTGAACAGCTACTCAGCTGAC
Source organism: Notechis scutatus (assembly GCF_049901735.1). NCBI lineage: Eukaryota > Metazoa > Chordata > Lepidosauria > Squamata > Elapidae > Notechis > Notechis scutatus. Next base: position 26,266,607 of record NC_142012.1, read on the forward strand.
AGCTGAAAGCTGCCCAGTCAACTTGGCTTCACAGCCATGGTCCCTGCAGGTTTGGTCTTTCAACACAAGTCAACCGGAAAGCAAAATTTCAGTGGATGCCATATCTTTGTTTGTTTGTTGCCTTTTGTAGCACAAACATTTCATGGTAGCCACAAGTACCCTAAAGTAAGCCTTTCTCTTCTTTTTAACACTGCAATTTTAGTATCTTCAGTCTGATACTATTTATTAGATGTAAAAAATCTCACGCAGGTTAATGGGATTTGACAGCATTGATTGAGACATAAAATTACTATATTTTAAAAGTCTAGTGAAAGGAAGTTAATGTCTGGTTCAAAAGTACATTATTGTACTTTTTACCAAGAAAAAAATATACCTTCTGGCTTGAAAATTAATATAATTTGAACAACAATTTTTAAAATCATATTAATTTTTCTTTTCTTTTCTTGGTGATTTTAAATAATGTGATTTTGTAGATAATAAAATGAGCATCATTTTAAAAAAATCAAAGCTAATTAGCATTTGCAGTTTGTTTTCAAAGTGACACCTTAATAACTTCAAGGTATCCTTTGACTGAAAGCAATTCATAATCTTGATTATTGGCTAAGTATTTTTTTTATCATCATGTTATGCATTCTGGCTACAAGTGAACTGACTATTTGGTAATATAATATGCATCCTGAACATACAGACTGAAAACTAATTTGAGTTAGATGCAAGGCTTCATGTCCACTGCCAAATCCAAAGGACACCCTAAGACATTCCAAAGATCCTTCAGGGCTGCCTGACCTCAATGCCAGGCACACACCAAGAGATAAACATGTTAAGGTGGATTAAGGACAATTTTCATGTTCAACTACAGACCTCGTTGGAGAATGAATGCTACAAGGAAGGAAGCTAACATAAGCTGTTCAAATTGAACGAGGCACAAAAATACATTTTTTTGATTCTTTATCAATATTAGAAATATATAGAACATTGGAAATATTTAATGTATTAGAAATATATCAAAAAGGAAGTATAAAAATGAAAATATCAATAGCCATTACCAAAAGGAATAAATAACAGCTTGTTTTGGCTGTTAGTTAACTTAAAGTCAACTCTCTCTCTCTCTGTCTCTCTGTCTCTCTGTCTCTCTCTCTCTGTGTGTCTTTCTTTGTCCCTCTGTCTCCTCCTTTGCCTCCTTTGTCTTCTGTGTCATTTAACAATTTTTTTTGAAAGGGTTAAAGTACATGTGTATATATCGATTCTTTACTGGTTTGTTCAAATTAATCCTGCCTTCTATAGACCCAATGAGAACTCAGAAAATAGGAAGGAAGGGCAAAGAGCGGTGGCCTTTCTTGCTATGCGTATTTGTCCTACTTTTTCAGTTTTAGATGTTGCTACTAAGAGACAGAGACATGTTATTATTGGCTGTAATATATACCTAGAATGGAGGCAATAAACTATTATTAGCACTCAATTTTTTGACACTCTTTCAGTATTATTGTGTTAGGTTTTTTTTTTATGTAAGTTAACAATTTGTTCCATAAGTAGGGGACATGTGTTAAACAAGAAGTGAATAGAATGAAATACAAACATGTTGAAATAATATGGGAAAAATTGGATGAAAATAGCTAGTGATAATGTATGAGTTTTGTATGGAGAACGTACTATTTTGTCAAAGAACGGAATTTTAAAAAAAGGATACAAATATTAGTGTCCAAGAAAATAAAGATGAAACAAAACCATTAATTTTATTAAAATGTTGAAAGTTTAATTTATTCAATTTAGACAATGACCAACTTTAAGTTGAAACTGGGCAGCTTAAAATAAAACTGAACAATGTAAATAGAATGATTAAAAAAAGAATAAAGATGGCAAGTTTGGCCAACAATACACACACCTGCAACTATATCTAACAGGGCCCACTCTAATCTGAGACTTAGAAGAACACATGAGTCTTTATGGAATGCCTTCAAGGTGGGGAGCCACATGAATCTCAGCAGGTGCTATAAGGGAAAAGTATGCTTTCTGTCCTCATAGATGATACTGCTTAATCAAAGGGACCTGGAGCATGCCAATCCTGTCAGCTCATACTGAGCAGACACCATGGCAAATAAGTATTCTGTCAAATAATCAGGACTTACATAATAAAGAAATGTATAGGTAATAACCAGCATCTTGAACTGCACCTAGAAGCATACTGGTAATCAATGCAGCTCAAGAAACAGGGCTGTCACATGGATATACTGAAGTATGCCTATCACTGTCCATGCCACTGCATTCTGGACCAGGTGAAGTTTTCAAATGGTTTCAAAGTCTCCATTTAGAATGCAATGCAAAGTCAAGCTATAAGATGACTAGGGCATGAGTGAGTGTCTGAAGAGCCTCCCAATCCAGAAATGAATTTTACTTTACTTTTTATCTATATGTTGAACAAGAGGGAAAAGTGTGAATCTATAGCACCTCATAAAGGAGGTGCCAAAACTTACTGCAATGTAAGGAAGGAAACAAATTACTATAAATTGGTGCAACCAAATCCCAATATCCTCAGAGCTAAATCACAACAATATTGTAAAAAGCTTATGAGAGATCAAGCAGCAGAAGGATATGTTTCTTGGCTCTGCCATATCCATATCCTTCATGTGACCAAGGCTGTCTCTGTATTATATTCTGGCCTGAAATCCAACTAAAATGTGTTTAGACAATTTGCTTTCTTTTACAACAGCAATAGCAAACTTAGACTTATATACTACTTCACAGTGCTTTACACCTCGCTCTAACCGGTTTACAGAGTCAGCATACTGCCCCCAACAATGTGGGTTCTCATTTTACCAATCTTGGAAGGATGGAAGACTGAGTCAAGCTTGAGCTGGTGAGATTCAAACTGTCAAATTGCAAGCAGTCAGCAGAAGTAATCTGCAGTACTGCATTCTAATCACTGCGCCATTGTGGCTCATATCCAACTATCTTTTCAATAACCTTCCCTTTTTAAGAGGCCTTAACCATAACATGGTTCCAACTACAAGCCATGTCTCTGGCCACTTTAAAGGAACCTGAGTCAAACAAACAAGAGGGTGGGGTGGTGGTGGTAAACAGTGCAGAATATTCTGTCTGTTTCCTCAAGAACTAGATCCTATTTGAGATCACAGCCCAAGAGTGAAGCCTAGTCAGTTTAGCCAGACATGCCAATCAGAATCTAACCTGGCATGGGATTGAATGACTTTATCCACTATTTAGCCAGAATAATCCTTTTAATAGTCCTGCAGAAGATCCTGTGGCCTCTACTGGCCACTAAACAGCTATAAGGGTGGAGAAATATTCACATTTTTTACTTTAATCATCATGAGCTAATCTCTAATACTGGTGTTCTGTCAGACTCACTTTGAGCCTTCCTCCAATAGCATTTTATATGTGTGTTCTGGCATCTCTTAGAAAATCTCAATAAAACAAGACCTAGGAAGTAAAATGTACCTGGAAAAGTGTTTAGCAGAATTCTGATTCAAAGTGTAGGAAAGATAACAAAGTGTAAAGTTTGGGAAGCATGAATGTGCTGCTGAATGTAATAAGAGTAGTAAACATGTATGAAAATAATTGAAATGCTAAGTGAATGGTTCAACGATGATCAGGAATAAAACTGGGTCGTGTGATTCTTCTTGTTTAATGCCTTTGCTGATATTCAAATTACATGTACATATGATGATTATACTGTGTGTTGGCCAAGAACTCAATTGATTCATAGCTAATGTCAGATTTTGTGAGTCATCAAAAAGTATGAATCTGAAAATTACAATACTAAAGACCAAGGAGTTTACATTTGATTAAAAAAAAATAAAGGAAATGATTGTTAATAGAAATTTTAAAAAAGAAATAAGGAAGTAGATGATTTGTGTATGTTGGTAGACTTCTAATAATGTAAAAATAAAATGTGCAAATAAAGGTAGTGGGTAATACTTTCTTTTACAAAGTATAAATGCCTATAAATATAAAAAAATAGTATAAGAACATGCTTTCTCTGTTTTTTTATATGCAGGTATAATCTATGTCAGAGGTGTCAAACTCATGGCCCACGGGCCAGATGCATCATGTGCTGGCCACGCCCACGCCTAGTTTAGCGGAGGGGAAAAAGTCATGTTACTACACGTGATGACACTATGATGGCGTGAGTTTGACACCCCTGATCTATGTGGTTGCTAAGAGCTGAAAATGATTTGATGGCAGATAATCAGATAATCATATGGAAACAATAATTGGGTGTGTCTGATAAAACTTCTAAAAAAAGAGGGACTAAGAATGCATAGGTGCTCGGTGAATGTGGAGTGAATAGAGTGATCAGTAAGAAGAATATTATTAGTATAGTGTTGTTACAGTAACCAGGAGACCATAATGATAATGCAGGGTAATAGTTTGGCTTTCCAAGGGAGCAGCTCTGTTATAACTGGCTAGGGAATTCTGGGATTTGAAGTCCGTCCATTTTAAAGTGCACAAGGTCGAGAAACAGTTATTTAGTTTTGTTTTCCAAGCCTTTTTTTTATGATTGGCTGTTTTTCTGTTTCTTCTGATGCTTCAGCTGTATTCACTTGATAATCTTCAGATTCTGAAAAATGAAAATTTGCTCCAGTTGAAACTAACTGAACAAGTTAGTTTTCTAGGTTCAAGAACTTCAGTGCTCATGTGCCAGAAATAAAAATGATTCAATTTCAAGTTACTGTATTAAAAAATACTAGCTGTACTAAGGAATAACAATATATAAATATCTACTTTTATTACATTCATCATCCTAAAAAGTATTTTGTTGTACATTTTTAACATTTTCATTTCTTCTGTCATAATTTTTTGTGTTATAATCTGAATTTTCATACATCTAGCTAATCTTAAATTTAAGGTCAGTTTCAAAAAAACACATCCGGAATGTCCAGAAAGCATAACAAACAATATTTTTGTTGAATTAATCTTCCCTGTATTTTAATGCACATAGCTAATAATCTTTTAAACCATTATGAATTCATTATTAGTATAAATATTCCAACTCTGTTTGCTAGATATTTATGAAATAATTAGTTTATATTTTACTTTAGAAATAAATAATAATAGTGTTGGTCTTATATACCTGCTCAAGAGATCTTTAAGTTTTTTTATCCTAATTTTTCTTCTTTAATTTTTCATATTTCCCCATAAAGTAATTATACAACTATTTAAGTATCTTTTGAAGGCATTCCAAATAGCTAATACATTTACAAGTCTGTAGAATAGAATATTCCTCAAATTTTGGTTGCTTTCGTATAATTAAATAAAGTAATTTCTTATTTATCAAGTCTTCTCTTTATTTACCGGCAATAGATTTAATGGTAGTCTTCTCATGTGGCTACATATATATTATGCATTTTGTGGCATGATTTTGAGTCTAGTTGTGGTATAAGAAATGTGAAGCAAGAATTAAACAATTCATAATTAAGGTTGACAAGCAATTCCCTAATGCCGCTGATCTGCAGAATGTGTTGGCCAGAGTGCCAGATAAGACTGCTTCTGCTAGACCTCTGCACAATCTTCAACCCCAAGGATTTCAAAAAGATGCCTATTGTAATTGTGGTAAAAAAATTATCACAAATGTGATTGAATACTAATGTGAGTTTATGTTCAAACCTACACAGTGGTGATAAAACTGGTGAAATAGCCGTTCTTCTCTGTACTTACAGCAACTGCTAGGGAAAGGTAGGATGAAACAGTTCCAGGCACGCAACATAACAAGTTGGTTGCTTTGCAACTAAAATCATTTGTGATGTGATCTGGCATTACTTTCTACTTATGAAACCCGAGGAAGTCAATAGGGTCCTTTATAGTCCTAACTTGTGCATTGGATCCATGCCCCTCGCATAATCAGGCTGCTGAATGGGACAAGAATGATTAGATTTGGGAGTTTATTGATGCTCCTTTAGGAACATAGTGATGCTGCATATTTTAAAGAAGCCATTTGGAAGTATTATGATTTTTTTTAAAAAAGTTCATGTTGTAATTTTTCCAGAGGGGTAACTGAATCAATAAGAATTGGGGAAAACATCAGTAACATAACAAAAAACTTTCCTTTTGTTTCTGTTCCTTATGTTCAGAACATTCAGTAATATTATTCTGTTTTGCTTTTCACAGTCGGATAGCAATGCAAGCTTCCTTCGAGCTGCCAGAGCTGGCAATCTGGACAAAGTAGTAGAATATCTAAAAGGAGGAATAGATATCAATACATGCAATCAGGTAAGTAAGAAGTCATATGTGGGCTCATGTTGTGCCAGCTCCAGATTGTAATGTAATATTGAAAGATAAATGGAAACTTTTCCAGTGTTTTCCAGTGTTTTCTAGTTGCCAAAGAAGGCGATCACAGATAAAAATACATGAACCTGAAATGATGGTCTTCTGAATTGTTCATTATATGTAGAGATTGAAGATAGGATATTGTTACAGCCAGATTGTCAATTTTTTGGAACAAATCTACAAATGTTTTTCTTATTGATTATGCTTGTTGATTAATGCCAGTTCAGACGATCAGTCTGTATACCGTATTTCCATCTACTGTACACAGCATCATAGAGATAGAATATCAGGAGTGATTTAATAATATTTAATATGCAATAAGTTACTGATATGCAGTGAATGTTCTTTATTATATTTCAAATAAAAATTTTTAAAATGTTGTCATATGTATGGACTTAAGCAATTCCTTCAAATCTTTTTTGGAGGTTATGATACCGCCAAAAGTTACAATTCCTATAATTATTACATATTCCCTTTTACCACAGTGCTCTAAATAACTTTTATATCTATTTTGTTTTAAATACAAAATGGCAGAGTTGGCATTAGCTCTTTTCCAAATTCTCTGCAAAATCTAGGACCAAATGCTAAATCCTTAAATATTATTTTGTTGTTGAATATTTTGATAGAATTTTGGAAAAATTTGCAAATTATAATGCATATAAATTTAGCTACCATAGCAATTACAGATCAATGTCAGAAGTTTATATATAGTGTGACAAAGAGGATGTTGCTTGAAAAACTATTAGAAATTGCACAAGTTAGGATTCATAGAACGATTTAAGGAACAGTGAAAATAATATTGTGAAATATGTGTCATTGGGAAAAGTAATATTTTTAATGTAGATCTTAACTGTAAAGTGTTCTTTGATTGGATTCTATTTCAAATGCCCATGCAGATCTTCAAAACAATTATAAATAAATCTTCATTCCTATAGGCAGTTGCTGCAAAAAATGCAGTCCCAAATCATTTTTATTATAATTTCACTGAAGAAGTAATATTGAACTTCTTCAGCTGAAACTTTTCTGTAAGCTAATAAACTCCTATCAAGTGAGACAGCTTTACTATGTATATTAGAATCTATATTTAATATATGTGTAAAATCAGAATATATTTTTAAAATGAGAAAGTATCTGTCATCTATCTATCTATCTATCTATCTATCTATCTATCTATCTATCTATCTATCTATCTATCTATCTATCTATCTATCTATCTATTTCTATCATCTGTCAATCTAGCTCCATGCATGTATCTAATAGTTATAGACCAGAATTATATTTTTTTAAATGGAAAATTATGACATTATTTCAAAGAGAGGGGACAGCCGGAGGACCACATAATAATAAATAAAAAACAAACTCCAACCTTCATAGTAGGTCATACCCATCATAATTTAATGGACTCCCTATTTGTTTCAATAAAGTAGTCTCACATTAATTGATATACAATTGCTGATTGATGCAGTTGGAACAACATCTTGACAAGTGGACCAACTGTGAGGCTACCAGTGATCAAATGACATCTTGGTATATACTTGTGCTACTCTAATTATGTGCTGGCACAAAGAAATGAATAGACTCCATCTTTATTTCTTTCCTGTGCCAGCTTGATATCCTGTTTTTTAAAGAATATTTTACCTCAAAATGGAGATACTCAGCAATTGTAACGAAAATGTTTATGACATTAAAAGAAATGTAACTCATGCTTCAACTCTAAGATATAAACCAGCCAGTTGTAAGCATATATGATAAAGACATTTAAATACAACTTATTTATGTAGTAAATTATTTACTGTTATGAAAGTAAAACAGATTCTCTGCATCTTATGGCTATATATAAATATAAATATGTAAAGAAAAAAACAAAGCACAAATGGGCATATAGTCTATAAAACAGTAACATGAAGTCAGCATAGAAATATTTTAGAGGCAGTAATATTTTATTAATTAGGTCAGAGTAGTTAAGTGAGGTAGCATAATGTGTAATCTTTGGCTTTCTACTCCTCAAATATATCATCTCCCAGATGTTCCTCCACAATGGACCTGGTTAGAGATGGTATTCAGCAGGTTCTGACCAGTTCTGGAGAACCAATAGTGGAAATTTTGAGTACTTTGGAGAACCAGCAAATACCACCTCTGACTGGATATTTTACAGTATCCTTTCCCTGCCATGCCCACCAAGCCACGCTCACAGAACCATTAGTAAAAATATTTGAATCCCACCACTGGACCTAGTGTTTAGTGATCTCACATGTGGAAGTTTGAAATTCTTTCCAATTTAATGCAACATCAGGTAGTAAATTTTCTATTAGAAAGGCCTGAAGTTTGATAGATAGAATAAATTTGAGGAGCTGATGTTCCTCTGTGGCAATCAGAATAGTGACACAAGTTCTTCATTATAAAGCATAGTGTATGTAACATTAATAAAACACCAGCATTTTAGAAGCATGTTCTACTATAACCCCGAGTATGTGTATATTCTTATAAATTTTATATACATGCTATGAAATATTTTTTAAAGAGGAGGACATAAACAAAATGATTAAGTAGATTATTTTAAACTTTCGTACTCTTCTTCAGGATGTGGAGGAATCCACCTAAACAGGATTTCGACTCATGCAAATAAGGGGCAGGTTCATTTATTTATAGGTATGTGTGGAAGCAAAGCCTCAGTTTTTCAGTGGACAATAACAACCTTAACTGTGAATCATACTCCTAAGAAAGTTCTGACTTGTGTACAGTCTGATTCTTCTTGAAGGTGGACACCAAACTTATGTTTTCCTTGTCCATCCATTTACTTTTGAGATTATGTTCCAAAGATATAAGAAAGATTAACACAATCTATATTAAACATTGTAGACTCTTAGGCCTTTACCTAAATGCTTTTGCTAAGGTCTTTTGTACAGATATTCACTATATATGAAGCGATTATAGCTCTAAGGGTGCTAGTTTATTGCTAATTCTTATTGCTAACTCAGTAGGTTAAAATCAAAATTTGGTCCCATCAATAGAATCAGTAGAATTCTGCTCAGATTATGTCTTCAATGGAAGGATCTTTTTCTCCTTTTGCTGACCTTCTAGTTCTGACCCCATTGTTGCTAATGGAATAACCTTATAGGAGAATATCTTGACCTGTTAAATATCTCTACTGGCTCAGAAAACATCTACTGAATGTGTTCTTCCATTCGAAAAAGTATCTAAAGCCAAAAGATACATACTACATTTGGAAGGGCACTTTGAGATTTATTGAGAGCACATTAATGGAAATAGGCATGTTGTTTTTGACATGATTGTCCTAAATTACATAATCTCCTTCCTTTTGGATATGCAGGTGAAACTGGAAAAATTAGAATAGCGTGCAAAAGTTCATTTATTTCAGTAATGCAACTTAAAAGGTGAAACTAATATATGAGATAGACTCATTACATGCAAAGCAAGATAGTTCAAGCCGTGATTTGTCATAATTGTGATGATTATGGCTTACAGCTCATGAAAACCCTAAATCCTAATTTTCAGAAAATTAGAATATTACATGCAATCAATAAAACAAGGATTGTGCATAGAACAATATCGGACCTCTGAAAAGCATAAGCATGCATATGTACTCAGTACTTCAATTATTAACCAATCCATCATCCTCCACTTAGAGACAAACAACCTACTCTCCAATAAACAATTTGGTTTCAGAAAAAAACTATCCTGTAATCTGCAACTCTTACACTGCAAAAACATATGGACGACACAACTCGACCAGGGCAAAGCAATAGACGCAATCTACATAGACTTCTGTAAAGCCTTTGATTCAGTGGTACACGACAAACTACTCCTAAAAATAAAATCCTATGGTATCTCTGGACAACTGAATAACTGGATAGAAGCATTCCTGTCAAACAGACAACAAATGGTCAAAATCGGGAGCGTCCTATCAAATCCAGTACCTGTCAATAGTGGTGTCCCCAGGGCAGTGTTCTAGGACCAACTCTCTTCATACTCTACATAAACGACCTCTGTGATCATATTAAGAGCAATTGCATTCTCTTCGCTGATGATGTAAAGCTGTTCAATACCACAGACAATACTGCTACCCTACAAAAAGATCTTGACTATGTATCTGAATGGTCAAACAAATGGCAACTTCAAATCTCAACAAATAAATGCTCTGTTTTACATATTGGCAAAAAAATCAGAAAATAAAATACAAGCTGAATAGTCAAGATCTTGTTGATGACCCAAGCTCTGTAAAGGACCTTGGAATACTCACCTCTAATGATCTAAGTGCTAGAGCCCACTGCAACTACATAGCCAAAAAGGCATTAAGAGTTGTTAACCTAATCCTACGTAGTTTTTTCTCTGGTAATATCACACTACTAACCAGAGCATACAAAACATTTGCTAGACCAATACTGAATACAGTTCATCAGTCTGGAACCCTCATTACGTATCTGATATTAGCACAATTGAGAAAGTCCAGAAATATTTCACAAGAAGAGTTCTCCACTCTTCTACTCGTTGTAGAATACCTTATTCCACCAGACTTGAAATTCTAAAACTAGAAAACCTTGAATTACGCCGTCTTCGGTCTGACTTAAGCATGGTATATAAAATCATACATTGCAATGTCCTACCTGTCAATGAATACTTAAGCTTCAACCATAACAACACAAGAGCACACAATAGATACAAACTCAAAGTAAACCGCACCAAACTTGATTGCAGGAAATACGACTTCAGCAATAGAGTGGTCAATGTCTGGAATACTCTACCCGACTCTGTAGTCTCTTCCCAAACCCCAAAAACTTTAACCTTAGACTGTCTACTATTGACCTCACCCCTTTCCTAAGAGGTCTGTAGGGGTCGTGCATAAGCGCACCATCGTGCCTACCGTCCCTGTCCTATTGTTTCTCTTATTCTTTTATTTTTCTTATATGTACCCATTTCATGTATTCACAACTATGTATACACTTATACTTATTATCTTGTAAACAATTGGCAAATCAAATAAATAAATAAATAAAATACTTGGTTTGGGCCCATTTTGCAGCAATTACTGGCCCAATGTGGTGTGGCATGGAAGCTATCAGCCTGTGGCACTGCTGAGATGTTATGGAAACCAGGATGCTTCAATAGCGGCCTTCAGCTCTTCTGCATTGTTTGGTCTCATGTCTCTCATCTTTCTCTTGGCAATGCCCCATAGATTCTCTATGGGGTTCAGGTCAGGCGAGTTTGCTGGCCAATCAAGAACAGTAATCCCACAGTCATTGAACCAGGTTTTGGTGCTTTTGGCAGTGTGGGCAGGTGCCAAGTCCTGCTGGAAAATGAAGTCAGCATCCCCATAAAGCTCATCTGCGGAAGGAAGCATGAAGTGCTCCAAAATCTCCTGGTAGACGGCTGCATTGACCCTGGACTTAATGAAGCACAGTGGACCAACACCAGCAGATGACATGGCTCCCCAAATCAACACAGACTGTGGAAACTTCACACTGGACTTCAAGCATCTTGCAGTGTGTGCCTCTCCATTCTTCCTCCAGACTCTGGGTCCTTGGTTTCCAAATGAGATGCAAAAGTTGCTCTCATCAGAAAAGAGGACTTTGGACCACTGAGCAACAGACCAGTTCTGTTTTCTTTAGCCCAGGTAAGACGCTTCTGACATTGTTGTTCAGGAGCGGCTTGACAAGAGGACCCCATGTCCAGGATCCGTCTGTGTCTTTTGATGCACTGACTCCAGCCTCAGTCCACTCCTTGTGAAAGTCCCCAACACTTTTGAATGGGCTTTTCCTGACAATCCTCTCCAGGCTGCGGTCATCCCTGCTGCTTGTGCACCTTTTTCTTCCACAATTTTCTTTTCCACATAACTTTCTATTAATGTGCTTTGATACAGCACTTTGGGAACATCCAACTTCTTTTGCAATTACCCTTTGAGGCTTTCCCTCCTTATGGAGGGTGTCAATGATGGTTTTCTGCACAACTGTCAGGTCAGCAGTCTTTTCCATGATTGTGCTTCCTACTGAACCAGACTGAGAGACCATTTAAAGGCTCAGGAACCCTTTGCAGGTGTTATGGCTTAATTAGCTGATTAGAGTGGGACACTCTAGAGCCTAGAATATTGACCCTTTTCACAATATTCTAATTTTCTGAGATTGTGGATTTAGGGTTTTCATGAGCTGTAAGCCATAATCATCTCAATTATGACACATCACAGCTTGAACTATCTTGCTTTGCATGTAATGAGTCCATCTCATTTATTAGGTTCACCTTTTAAGTTGCATTACTGAAATAAATGAACTTTTGCACGATATTCTAATTTTTCGAGTTTTACCTGTATATGGCAAATGTTTGTCATAAAAACTACATTTTAAGAACTGAGGGAAAAATTATCTGCTTAAACTCAGTTATTTCTCTCTCTCTCCCTCCTCTCCATGTCCCTGTCTGTCATAACATTAATTAAAAGATAAAGAATGTTAGTAATATTATATAACCCTTAAAATCACAATAAAAGCAGATGCTCTGATAATTTTGTAAACAAAGAAGTTTACAATTTTCTGAATTTAGAGATTGTCGCTAGCTGCCATAAATGATAAAGAAAGAATAAACAATTTCATTTACACATACGATATTTATTTACACATGATAGATAGTAATGGGACATGTTAAAATAAACACTATTTAGTTGTGTTATACTTTAATGCCTGTCACACTTTTCTATGTGACCTCTTTTAATTGTGAATCTGTTTCTTGGTTGTATAAAGAAATGCAATACTGAAGTTTTAAAAAGACAGTCTTAATGCTAGACACAACTATCATTCAACTAGGGCCTGCTTTTCTATTTTCCTTTCATAAATATCACTTTCCTGTAGGTTCACAGCAGTATTTTCTTAAAATAAAATAGGACACTTTAGTGTAAAGCTAAAAAAAACCACTGATCTTCTGTTTTCTGATCCCTAGAAAAACCTCTGGATAATGAAAAATCAACATGAGTTTTTTTCATCAGTGTCTTTTTTTCCTGCTTTGATCCATTTAATCAGTTAAGCAGTATTTGGTTTCTAGCCAGTCTCTCTTCTAAATAGATTTGATTGTGCTCAACTGACCTTTTGCAGATTCCACTGACAATTACAACTAAATCTTATGTGTAGTGTTGTGTTAGTTTATTTAATGCTCAGTACCTTTGCCTATATGTATAACTTCCACATAACTGTCTCAACAGAATGAACTATTGTATCTTTTCAATATATTTGTTGCATGGTGCCTTGTGTCATATTAAATACTAATAAATGTATTAGCAAGCTTGTGATCTGTATACTGTAGCAAATCTATGCAGAGTTCTATAATCAAAGGAGAAGATGTGATTTAAAGCATGCAAACTGAACACTTACATTTATATCTTTTCATGGACTTGCATGTCTGCAACTGATGAAGAATAAGTTAGTTTTCAAGTATTCTCTGATAGCCCTAAAATTCCAGTCAGTGCATGCCATACTATTTAAATTACTAAGCAAAGGGTCTGGTGTTTATCCATGAGCTGGGCAAGTGATTTGGGAACACACAGTTTTTGGAACCAATTGTTTAACTTCGAAGCTTCTCATGGTACCTTATACCAACTACCTAAGTTCTCTAAAATTTAAGATATATATGCAAACTATTGGGAAATCACACCCACAAATTTGAATGAAATGTCATCAGTATTCTGATGTCACTCAAATGTTGCATTAAGGATGCTTTGGAAGTCATTATCTAGAAAAGCCTATATGGCACAGCACTATATACCTGAAGACTTGATGGATTGAATCAATTCAAATCAAATCAGTGTCAGTTCTTAATGACCATATAAATAAGTTATCCCAGCTATGCTGTAACTGATCTGGTCCTTTAAATCTTCTAATGGTGTACCCATTGCTGTTGTAATTAAGTTCATCCATCTCTTTCAATATATTTGCATTTACTTTTCCTTGCAATACATTTAGGAATGCCTTTTCAAATATAATTCTGCCAATCCTGTTTTAACATCTATAAGGTACAAGTTGTGGGTGTATATGTAAGGCATTACTGATGAGGGTGTTTTGTCTGGAGGTGCATCTGGGCCCAACTCTCTTCTGGTTCTGAAAAACTCTGAAGACAATTTTATTTCCAAAGGACTTTGGCCCTTGGAAGGATGGTAGGCAACTAATGAGTTGATTTCTATGTGTTACATAGATGTTATCTATATTTATATTGTTTTTCTTGGTTGAATTCTTTAGATTCTTGTAAGATTGGAAAAGGTAGAAAAATGATAAATTAAATACACACACCTAAATTATAAATTATTATTTGACTGTTTATAGTTTTGGACAGTACCTGCTCTATGCTGATTTAATCATTTTTCCACCCTGGGAATTATTGCTCCAGTCTTGTTAGGTCTATAATTTACACTGAAGTTGAGAAACGATGTGCATAATATGACATTCTGACATGTCACTGTAACCTCCAAATTAGCAATATAATTTATTTGTTTACAGAATGGACTTAATGCCTTACACCTGGCTGCCAAAGAAGGCCATGTAGGTTTGGTTCAGGAATTGCTGGAAAGAGGATCTGCAGTTGATTCTGCAACAAAGGTACTATTTATTGTCCAGGTGCTTAGAAAAATATCATTAACCCAAAGGAGTGAATGGTAAAATCTATTAGTAAATGTTTTAATGATTTAAAGTTTATTTCTAAATTATGGCCTTCGTATATTCCATATAATTTCCCAAATAATGTTGCTTTCTCTTCCTAATCCTGAATGAAATTTCATCTGCACATGAATCACAATTTTAATTCTGTGAAACTTTGCAAGAATTATTGCAAGTAATGATTGTTTTGGATTTATTATACTAAAATCAGGACTTAATATTTAACTAAGACAGGCAGGGCAAGTCTGAAACAAGTATAAACTCATTTGTTTTCCCATTACCTGCTCCTTCTTATGTGCAGCTTGTAGAATTTTTAATTTCTATTATTTTTTAAAGAAACCAAGAATTGGTTAATTGCTAAATAAGCCAACAGTAAATTTTGAATTAATTTCATAATTTCTTTCATTATGGATTAGAACCTTTGTTTTCTTTCAGCTGCCGAAAGAATTGAGCTGATTTATTAGGAATGGATATGCATAACTATATTTCAATGTTCATGTTGCTGACAGAATTTCATAATTGGAAACAACTATTTAAGTAAATTATTCCCAAATTGTGGTGCTTCCTAATGAAAATGCCTACCAACAGTATTGATTTTATTTTATTTTTAAAAGAATAAATATAATTGCTTTCCTAGAAATGTGTTTGGATAATCTTAATTTAAATCCAGTTATAAAGGAAATGGAAGATATTGAACATTTTGTAATGGAAAAAAATCAACATTTAATTCATATTTTTATTAATGTTACAGAGATTGTACAGTATATTGCTCTGAATTCTAGGTAAAATTTAAATTAAAGTGTGCATTTTTATTTTGTGCAAAGCAGAAGGGAAATACTGCACTACATATTGCTTCCTTGGCGGGACAGGCTGAAGTGGTCAAAGTTCTAGTTAAGGAAGGAGCTAATATTAATGCACAGTCTCAGGTAAGTTGACATATATGTGCAACTTTCTGCATATATATATATATGCACTTTAATCTAAATAAAAATTGTCTCAAGGTTAATTGATGACATATATAGTGAAGTACACAGTTTATTCAATATCCATATAGATATTAACAATTTCCAGCAGATGCAGCTAAAGAAACTGTTTTATAAATGATGCATATTATCGTCAATAATATCAAATAATCATTTCTGGATTATTTAAGCCATCCTTTATAATCTGGTATTCACATATCCTTTTGCAAAAGCAGTCACCAAACATAGGATAGATTTCCCCCCCTAAATTTTAGATGTATTGCAGCTTAAAAATACCCTAGTGACACAATAACATTTTTAAACATTCCTAAAAATATTACAAATTGGTTCATATACAGCTGTATGTCTAATAAACAAGGAACTACCAATAGAAGTGACCAATTTTGCTTAATCACTATATCTTTGCAAATGTAAAATACAGAGTTAAAATACAGCGTTATTATGTTTTTATTTTCTCTAAAAGTCTGAAGTTTTTACCATAATAATGAGCAATGATTATTCGCAAGCCATAACTACAAGGTAGCATCTGGAATAATTCTTTCCTACTCACCCACCCCCTTATATTCAGGAAATGCCTTGGTATCTGAGACAGTATTCTTTGATCTATTTTTGTAATTGCTGACTCACACCAGCAAAACAGAAGAGGCCTCCTGTTCTGGAGGGAGAGAAAGAACAGAAAGGAACTGACAAATTTTTAAATAAAGGGGCATCTATTAACAGATAAAAATTCTTAATCTGTGCATGATGCTATCGAGGTTCATCACACAAAAGGCCCTCAAGGTATAAAAGGTATAAAATATGTATTTCTATTGAAGTATATGAAGGCATTTCTATATGCATCAATATTTTTACAATATTTTAATGTCTAATGATCATGATCGCATGTCAAAACAATCTCAAATAATCCCACATGGTTGGCATTTATTTGGGAAATTTAGCAAACTCATTTGAATACAATACATTTAGAAACAAACATACATACACCCAATTTCATGCCTGCATAATATTAGTATGGATAGTCTAAAGAAGGTGTCCCCCAACTCCTGGGTCATGACCCACTATCGGGCCACAGCCTCTTTGGAACTGGGCCACATAAGTGGCAGGCGAGCATGAGTGCAGCTCCACTTACATGAGTAGTGGACACTCACATGAAGCTCCATTTGTGCAGTGGCAGGCACTGACACGTGAAACTCCAAAATTCCACCGCTCAATGGAACCATCCCCTCCCCCACTCCTCCGTTGATCCACCAAGCCAGAAAGGTTGAGAACTGCTGGTCTAAAAAGCATTAAACTCTAAGAGCTGAGGCCTCCCCTCTTATAGTTGATAAGCTGTTTCAAAATGTTGGAATAGCTGGGAAGTTAAGGAATGTTAATTTTTAAAAGCTGAATCAGAGTTCTTTCAACAAAAAACTGCATACATTATTTTGACTAGATTCTGGTTAGCCTACTTGGAGATGGAGAAGTTACAGCCAAGGTTTATAGGTGGCCTCTTTTGTATTATCCTTGGAATTCTATCCAAACCCACCAGTGTAATTTGCCAAAAATTATCTGGGATGCCTCTAAAATTAAATTAAAATTAAGTAGCTTGGGGACTATAACTTTGCCGAACATTGTGCCAGTAATTATAACTGGCATGCTTCATACAACATTAAGGGCAGCTCTTGGCCCTAAAAATGTTGGCCATGGTACCAGTTTGGCATAGTGGTTAAAGCATTATAAAAGAAAGCAGAGACCATGACTTCTAGTCATGCCTTGGGCCACACCAGATGGGTGACCCTCATCCCTAGGAAGGAAGCGGTAGCTAAGCATCTCCAAACAAAGCTTCCCAACAAAAATTCAGGGATTCTTCAGGCAGTCACCAGGAGTAAACACTGACTTGATGGCTCAAATACAAATGAACAAAACCCCACATTATCCAGCTGGAATCTATCTTTGAATAGTTAAACAATTGTAAGATATACTTACATAAAATCTGATAGCTAGATTTTGGTCAGGCATTATAATAAGCAATTCCCAGTTTGGATGGTTTTCAAACTGCTATTTAGTTACTAAATCCCTAAATCATTTGTTGCTGGAATACTAGAATTGCATCTTCCATATTTGTGAAGTGCTGTCTAATTTATTGTTAGTGATGTTCTACCATTAATGGAAACTAGCTTAGTAGGTATTCAAGACTGAGATCTCTCATCTTAGGAACTTTGTTACTGTGTTGTAAATTAGGTTTTTAAGGCTGTGTTATATTTTGTCCCATTTTAATGTGGACAAAATTAATGTTCTATCGTTTTACATTGTTTCTTGATTTTTATGAACAGGTTCTTTAAAATTGTCTAGACAACTTTCAGATAACAGTGAGATTTAAAAAATAATTTTTAATGAGTTATTTATTTTTGAGCTTAAACTGACATAGTATATTTAGTATGTAATGTATACTATGTACAAATAAATATATCTATAAATGAAGTATATTATAAAGTATACAAATATACACCTTAATGATATGTTATTAATATGCTTGTGGTCGACTGGACTACCCTAAACATCATCTGTAGCTGACTTTGACTTTGCAAATAAGTATGAGTGTATGTATTAAATCCATGTTGCGTAGATTTGGATCCTACATATTTTTTGCTGCATCACAGGCAGCAGTGTTGCATAATAGAAAGGCTCACTGAAGATTCATATTATACAAAGGAATTGAATAACAAAGAGAAAAGAATGAAAGAACAGAATAGCATCTTACAGATACACAATTTTACTTGTTTTCTGCAACAGTATATTAATGGCAACATATTGCATGCCTGCACATTAGTATATGTAAATATTATGAATAAATTCCATGGTATAGTATCATGGAGAAATGAAAAAGTAGAAAATGGATTATTAGATGGGGTAGACACATCTACTAATATTAGTAAATGTGTCTACTTTTATTCCAGATCCTAATTTTTATGTATGTATGTATGTATGTATGTATGTATGTATGTATGTATGTGTATGTTCTTTGCTGGATCACTACACCATACCTGTGGTCCTACATTAATGTTAACACAAATGTACATCAATAATAGTTTTTTAAATTTGCATGCCACTTGACTCCCAGTGATTGGTTTACAAATAGTTAAAAAAACATTTAATTAACAATGCAAACAAATCCGTCCCACAAAAACAGCACACAATAAAAGGAGATGGCAGAGAAAACAAACCTGGATAAGGACGAAAAAGGAAGAAAAGGGACATTCATCATATTTACCAAAGGCCTGCATGAAGAACATGATCATTACCAGTGATAATGTTGCCTAGTTTGGTTTACAAAATGTCTGCAGAGAAACAGCCAAGCTCAGAAAGCACCAAGTACTCCACATTTCGGCCCTTTGAAATAAAGGGTGTGTGTGTGTGAGGATTTGAATCTTGAATGGAGACTTCATTCCAGAGGATAAGTGTTGCTACAGAGAAGGGCTGCTTCTGGGGTCACAAAAGATAGCATTGTTTAATCAGTGGATCCTGAACACACCAATCCTGCCAAAATAAATTACCTGGGGAGAAAAACTATGGAAGACAGTAATACAGGCTCCATGCACTGTATATGTGGTAGCCAGCACCTTCAATGGCACTCAGAAGCAAATTGACAACCATTTAAAAAATGATAACATAGGATGTCCATCAAAGTGGTTAATTTATTTTGTTTTCGTTTTAGATTTTGGAAGTAAATGTGGACCAATTTTATCCTTCTGTTCTTCTTTCTTTCATTGGGGAAAGTTATTATAAATTTACTGAAGCTCAAGAAATTTGCATTTCTTTTTCTAATTAAATAAACTTTCATTACTAATCTTTGCTTACTGTATGCCAAAAATACATTGAACTTGAATATATATTCAAGATATAGATACAGATATATAGAGAGAAATATAAAATAGTCAATTAACTTTAAAATGCATTTTACAGAAAAATGGAATTGTAATTCCATAAAAAAGCAAAACAAATCTTCCCCAGATGAAATGATTATTCCATTTTTTTTTCAGCTCAGTTATTGGTAGCATTTAATATTCTATCTAGGCACTGCCTGTAGTCATTATAACAGATGTTCAGTTTTTGAATTTTGATCCAGATACAGTTGATCCAGAAAATAATGATAGTCTGGCTCAGACATTAAATGGCAGACATTGTAGAACATTATTACACCTTTGCAACTGAAATTTAATGCAGATTTATGTTAGAAAGAAATCAACAGGTAAATGTAGCTTGGTTTTGGAATTTACTGCCTCCTGATTTAATAGTAAATCATTAAAATTTCTTTTGATTATTTTTGGTAACAATTAAGCTTTCCAAAAATGTATATATTATTTTGGAAATCAATAATTTGAGAATTCAGAGATAACAGTAGTTATACGTGAATTAAATTCTTTCATATTTTATGCTGAGAATGTTTTGGGTTTTTAGTACTTAGATGTGGGGATATTATCAGTTTTCACAGTCCTTTTAAGAGAGAATTCATACAGGGCCAAGCGACCAGGTAGCCTTAGAGCCATGGCCTTATTCAAATGTGGTGATTACTTAGGATGTATCTCTGTTTTCTGCATATAACTAAATTTCATTAAAATGGTCTCCTGATGCAAAATTAGAATTTGTTGTTAGATATTATATGTACGATTATGCAGAATTCGTTATGTTTTAAAATAAAGATTAGCTTTTGAATTTAAAAAAAGTTCTCCAGGGAATGGAAGACATTTTATTTATGGAAATAATGTGGTTGGTTTGATTCTATGTTTAGTTTACTTTATTATCATTGCACCTCGTCCATCTAAACGAAATCAAACACCATCTTCAGTGCACATCATGACCATGACCATGAAAATAAACACAAACACACATCCTTCACTCTTCACACATTGAACTGGAAACCCCCAACACCACACCAACACTGCACTATATGGCAGAATTCAAAAGAGCTACTGCACTGGATAGAAGCTGTTTTTCAGCCTATTTCTCCTTGTTTTTTTATTATTCTGTACCGTCTGCCAGATGGTAATAGTTCAAAAAAAGGGTTCCCAGGATGAGATAGATCTTTGAGAATGTTTTGAACTTTCTTAAGGCAGCGGGAGCTATAAAGCTCTTCCAGAGAGGGAAGAGGGCAACCAATGATCTTCTGGGCAATGACATTAACCCTCTGGAGTGCCCCCCCCCCCCCCCCCGCCCCCCCCGGGCCCCCCCCCCCCCCCCCCCCCCCCCCCCCCCCCCCCCCCCCTTTCCTTATTCTTTATCTGCTCATGTGCAATTGGCAATACTTATTATCTTGTATACAAGGAAATGCAGTAATAATAAATGTATAAAAAATACTCTCTAAAACATGGTGCAGCGGTAGAAGATCACCAGAAGTTTCTCATTCAGTTGTTGTTTTCTGAGAAGCCTCAGATAGTATAATCTCTGCTGGGCCCTTTTGACCAGGGCTACAATGTGGGCACCCCAGGTCAGGTCCTCTTTTAGGGTAACACCCAGAAACTTAAAACTGGCCACTTGCTCTACTCGGTCACCATTGATAAGCAAGGGCTGGATGTCTGACCTGTTCCTTCTATAATCCACTATAAACTCCTTGGTCTTATTGGTGGTTGAGGACCAAGTTGTTGTTTCCACACCACAGAAGCAACCGGTCCACCTCATCTCGGTAGGCAGACTCATCCCCCCCAGAGATAAGTCCCACCACTGTTGTATCATCTTCAAATTTAGCAATTGTATTATGAACGTGACTGGGAATGCAGTCATGCACATAAACAGTATAGAGTAAGGGACTCAACACGCAACCCTGTGGTGTACCAGTGTTAAGAATAAGGGCTGAAGAGGTATGATTACCTAATCTGATCCTCTGTGAGCGGCCAGACAGGAAATCCATAATCAAAGGCAGATTGAATTAGAAAGCCCAAGGTCCAGAAGTTTAGACACTAGTCTATGTGGAAGAATTGTGGAAGAATTGCAGAACTAAAATCCACAAAAAGCATCCTCACATAGCCCTCCCGCTGTTCTAGATGAGTCAGAGCAGTGTGAAGGGTGATGACTATAGCGTTCTCTGTAGATCTATTTTTTCTGTATGCAAACTGGTGTTTATCAAATGTATGTGGAAGACCAGAAACGATGTGCCGGCAGACCAATTCTCAAAGCACTTCATGATGATAAGAGTGAGTGCCACTGGTCTGTAATCGTTGAGGTTATTGATAGGGAACTTCTTTGGCAGCGGAACAATGGTGGAAGACTTCAAACAAGATGGAATAGTGGACTGGGATAAAGACCGATTGAAGATCCTGGTAAAGACTCCAGCCAACTGATCAGCACAGTCTTTAAGCACTCGGCCAGAGATACCGTCAGGACCGGCAGCCTTTTTAGGGTCCGCAGCCCTCAGAATGCTCCTCACCTCCTGTTTCTCCACAATGAGGTGGGGGCTACAATTGGCTGGTAGTTGTGTTTTATCTGTCTCTGATGTCTCCATTTCAAAGCGAGCAAAGAAATGATTCAGTTCCTCTGCCAATGAAGCATCCCCCTCAGCAGGGATGACATTGGTCGGTTGATGGTTTGTAATTTGTTGAATCCCTTGCCACACCTGCCTCATGTTATTGCTATAAGAATTATCCTCAATCTTCCTCTTATAATCAGTCTTGGCCTTCCGAATACCTTTCTTCAGATTAGCTCTGGCAACACTGTATCTTGCCCCATCACCGCACCTAAAGGCCTTGGTCCTGTCATGCAAGAGGTGCTGGACTTCCTTGGTCATTCAGGGTTTCTGATTGGGATAGATCCTAATACGTTTATCCACAGTGATAGTATCTGTGCAGTGTTTGATATAGCACAGAACAGTTGCAGTGTGCACCTCTAGGTCAGGGTGGTAAAAGATGTCCCAATTTGTGTTCTCAAAACAATCCTGAAGTTGTTAGGAAGCATCTTCTGGCCAATATTTCACTGTCTTAATTATAGGCAGAGCCCGTCTCCTAAGAGTGATGTAAGCTGGTGCTAAAAGCAGTGACATATGGTCTGATTGTCCCAAATGTGGTAATTGTATAACCTTATAGCCATGTTTGATGTTGGTATATACTTTGCCCGATATGTTTGCTCCTCTAGTAGCACACTTAATATGCTGATAAAATTTAGGGAGCACTTCTTTTAAATCAGCTTGATTAAAGTCCCCCGCTATGATATGCACAGCATCAGGATACTTATTCTGCTGATTACTAACAATGTTATACAAGAATCCCAAAGCTATGGTAGTATTGGCATCAGGTGGGATATAGATTGCAGTAATCAAAACCACGCTGAATTCCTGTGGAAGATATATGGGTCAACATTTCAGTGTCATATACTCTTCGAACTTAATGGTTGAGATATACCATGTCTACTCAGCATTTGGTAGTTATTTTGAATAGATCTTGGACTTGATGCATTCTCATATTTTTTTTATTTTTTTTATTTATTTGATTTGCCAATTGTTTACAAGATAATAAAGTATTGGTCTAGCAAATGTTTTGTATGCTCTGGTTAGTAGTGTGATATTACCAGAGAAAAAGCTACGTAGGATTAGGTTAACAACTCTTAATGCCTTTTTGGCTATGTAGTTGCAGTGGGCTCTAGCACTTAGATCATTAGAGGTGAGTATTTGAAACAGTTTGAACTCCAGTTTGGTTGGCAAGTACATTTTCTTTGCATGCATGTTTTTAATTGATATTTTCTATGCTAAAATGAATGTCTGTGTAAATCTGTGTCTTTTCATATTGCATTAAAGTTGCACTTCATATCACACATGCAATGACTGGTTGAGGATTTTTTAAAATTGAGCTCATATAGTAGCTAAAAATGAAATGGCATGACAAACAAAATTTGTTTAATGATGAACTTTTATTACCATAATGTTATACATTTCCAGAAAATGCATGCTGACCTCAAAACAGAAGTGAAGAACTATGTAATAATCCTGAAATAAAAATAGCAAGACTTGATGTTAAAAAACCATAACAAAAAATTCATCAAGCTGTTCTGAATTCTTATGTTATATGCTCTGTATACAGTGAATAATTTAAAACTATATTAATAAAAGGTGTATTGCACATATTACTTTGGGTTTTAATCTTGGATGAATTAAACAAGAAGAATGAAAGTTACTTTGTTTCTATTTTTAATTAATGAGATGCTTCAGTGTCATTTTCAAAGATATACATAAAATGCAAGCAACAAATGTTTTATTTGACTCTGTTAATAGCCTGCTCACAACTGTATTTTGTAATCTGTGGCATTATAAGAATTAAATCTGATACTTAGAATGAATTGTATTATTCTTCAAGGCATTCCTTGAAAATATGAATCTTGCACTTGCCTTAAGTCCTGAGTTTACATTTTTTGTCTCCTGGTTAGGATATCAAGTGTAAAAGTTCTTTTGCAGTCCTGTTATAATCAAAACAGTTTTTCCTTATATTACAGTGCCATGGAATATATATTGTTCCAGCCCATAAATCTGCCATGATTAGGGTCACTGTTCTATGTTGGACAGTGAGTTACTTTTAATTAAATACAAGCAATAAATAATGGATTTCTTCTTTACTTCATAAATATTGTAACTTTTACATTATTTATTTGAAAATCCTATTTCTTGCAGCATATGCTAAATTAACAAGTGCTGCATAAAGAATCTGAAGGGTATATTAAGCTTTACCGAACCACATAAAGTTGCTAAATCACTACAATCTCATGTTTCATACTTAATACATATTTAATAGGGCTCACAAGATATTTACTTTAATAAATCAAATGTTTAAAAAGGTACAAGCTTTAAATTCGTTTTGCCAAAAGAAGATTTTGTAAGTACCTGATATTTCTTAGAATTGAGTTGTTCAGTGGAATGTTTTGTTTGTTTTTCCTTTGGATTCTACTTGAGCTTGCTTCATGAATCACTTTATTTTGTGTGTTATTTTGTGTGTAATTTTATGGTTTGCATATTACTTTATTTTCCCTTAGAATGGCTTCACACCTCTCTACATGGCAGCGCAGGAGAACCATATCGATGTAGTAAAATATCTTTTGGAAAATGGAGCCAATCAGAGCACTGCTACTGAGGTACAGTATTCAGATCTTCCTCTTCCTCCTCTGCTTGTCCTTTTCTTTAAAATCATGGTTCCTACTTTATCCTGGTATTCTGAAAACACAATATATTTTTTGTCTTTGCAAACTATTTTGTTTTCATTATGTCTTCCATATTTCTAGGTTAAATATTTCCCTACTGTTTTGATACTGCAGTGCAGTGATAACATTTAACATTGCAGAAGTGCTCATTCATGAATAAATTTATCTACAAAACAATCTTTAGCATTTGTGTAATGTGAAGCAATCCCTTATCAATTTCTTAATTTGTCACCCTTCTTGGTATACAGTAATCCCACTGCAGGGTATCCAAGATAGTACGGTATTTAATAGAGGAGCCAAGCTTGTCTGTATCAACAGCTGTTTTGCTATCCTTTCATTGGATGGATACTGTTCCATTTGACAGTGGCTTTTAAAATAATCTTTTCTGCTGCTGGAATGGATTGAGGTCATGTTACCTTGCAGCTTTTTGTTGCTGGGATGGACAGAAGCCATAATGTTCCCATTGTAATTTTGCTGGATATGAAACATCATGTGGTTACTAAGCAACTGGACAGAAACAACAGTGCAAATGAATGAATCACTTAGATGAGCTTGGTGCCTACATTTCGCTATTTGATGATGGTGATGATGATAACATATTGCATGGTTATTTCCCCACATACATTAATTCATTTCTTGCGAGGATTTGAATTGATAGCGCACTCATATTATGATAGGAATGAGTAGCAGTTGTGTTATTCTATTTTAAGTGAATGAATGTAACAGGATGAGATGAATAACACTTTTTTCTCTGTTAGTTCTAAAACCACCTACTATATTAGCAGGCATTACTGAGTGTTTCTAGATTTGGAATGAAACAATTTCACTTCCTGTCTTCTTTAAACAGAAGAAAGTATATAACCCCAAACCAACAATTCATTATTAGCTTCTGTTGTCCTAAAACTTCTTTCACTATATTGCAGCTTGTTTTGAATGGCAGTATAAGGAAAGATTTACACATATTGGTATTTGCTGGGCCATACCAACCAACCAAAATTGTGGCCTAAACCAGGAATCCATTATTAGCTTGTGGTTGTCCTAACACTTCTTTTTTGCTAGATTGCAATTTGTTTTAAATGTGTGTAGAAAGCTTTGCACATAGTGATACTTGCTGGGATGTTTGTATATATCAAAAAAGACAAGTTACAGGTAGTCAAAGCAGCATTGCAATTCAATCCCTATTGTTTTTGTAATTGCATCAATACACATTAAAAAGGGCTGGGGATTGCATCATGATGATGCTTCTGTCATGTTTCTATTTCTGATCCCACCTTGTGGGTCCCAGTGTTTGCACATGATTCCTAGGTCTCCAGTCCTTTTAATATTCTGTTCCCAGTTTCCAGAAGAAAGAAACACATCTGATGATGAGAGACAATCTGCACTCTTTATCAATTTGGCTTCAATCTTTTCTTACTGTCTCCTTTTATGTGTCACATGAATTCCAACCATAGTCAATACTATATTGCCTAATTCAACATATTCATGTTTTCTTATATGCTCTGCTTATTTTCTATCAAATGTCCTTCTAGGAAACATTCCTGAAATTTCAGTATTTTAAAGTTAAGAATTATGACAAAACTACATTCTGTATATTTAAAATGATATTCTTAATTACAATGATCTAATATATTTGTTCCATCTAAATGATAAATAGATAGGGTGGCTATACATTTTCAATACCTGATGTACTACCACAAGAAATGTAGCTATGCCTTATACTTTATTTTCAAATTAGGTTTGCTATCTGGAGAATCAAGGATACAATGCAATCAACAATGTGCTTTGATGTGGGATTCTACAAGTGAATATTCACCCTGAATATAATAAAAATATTGTCTATTGATAAATGATATGATTTGTGTGAGGGCTCTTTATACCAAAAAGGGCCATGTGGATTTTGTCTTTCATTTACTTTTAGAAAACTTTTTTCTAAACTTAGATTGAATAGTCTTATAAGGAATACTGTGTTTAAAATGGTAATATTACCTCAGTGATAAGCCAACATTGATGTGTGGTAGCCAAAAGCAAGCCTATTCCACTGAATGGAACTTGAGACTTTTCTTCCAAAGTCATGTCTAGATAGCACCAAACTTTAATGTATCATCTCTTTTTCCCCCATTCTAACAGGATGGGTTCACTCCACTAGCAGTTGCATTGCAGCAAGGACACAATCAGGCAGTGGCTATTCTTTTGGAGAATGACACTAAGGGGAAAGTGCGACTGCCGGCACTGCATATTGCTGCCAGAAAAGATGACACCAAATCAGCAGCGCTTCTTCTCCAGAATGATCATAATGCAGATGTTCAGTCTAAGGTAAAAAAAATTACCTCTTTTTCCAGGATGGTATCAAAAATATATTTCCAAGGATTACTGTATTTTCCCCCAATGAGCAGGATAAAAAAAAAATGGTGTTTTTTTTTAAGTGAAATTGGAAGTGTAACCATTTGCCACATATTATTCATATATTTATTAATTTATGGTTTATATCATATTTATAAAATATCTTAATGTGGATAATAAGCATTCAGCACTATAAAAGCTACTAACATAGCTGCTGAATCATATATATGCAGCAAACCCTCCCCTTTTTCTTACAGTTGCAAGAAGATTTGGACTTAAAGGCATAATTCATTCTTCAGATTCCTTTTTCTTGGGTTGAATTCCTGTGATTCTTCAATTCTCTCTATCTTTGAAAATACAATCCAATTAATACTGTGCTTTAGATTCTGAAATATAAAATTTAGACTTTTGACTATTTACTGGGGGGAAACAACTGTTAAAAAGTTTTGTAGTTAAATAGTTTTGGGTTGTGTAATCCATGGAAATGTGAGATTCCATACACTGGCATTAGAAATTACTTATGCATATCAGGATTTTTTTTTCCTAGTAACAAGATTGTAATTTATGTTAGAGAACAAGTGAGCTTTCTTTCATTCTACCAATCTGTAATATCTTTCCTCTTTTTTCCAAAACACGCTTCAACAGATGATGGTGAATAGAACAACTGAGGTACCAAAACCCAACAGTTTTGTTAACCTATTCTTGCCAGCCCTTTACTGAAAATCATTTCATCCCCCCGCCGTCACGGCCGCCATTCCATTCAGTTCAGAATGTGTCACATTTCATTTTTATGTAGTCTTGGCAGAAATATATACTGTCTCATCTTTTTTATTTTGTTTTTTGGCTTTGAGATACTCAAGATTTTTGTATTTGTTTTTCATAGTAGAGTAGGGAACTAAAATAATGGGCCTGCAGAGGAATTATTAAGTACAGAACAATTGCCTATAACATGAATTTATTTCTGTAGCAGTATAAATCCATTCGAAAATATTCATCTGGACAATTGGTTTGGATTGTTTGTTACTTACAAATGGCATTTTTAAATTTCTGAGATTCTTTCCCTCTTCATAATTTATTATGTTTTCAAGTGCTGGGCAATTTAATATACTGAAATCAGTGGAACTCTGTTCCAATTTAAAGAATTCCCAGCTCAGCGGAGCACAGATTCTATTTTATTGAAGGAAGAATGATAAAAATGTCCACAATTGGATGTTAAAAGCACTTTACAGAAGCTACCCCTTAATTTCACAGAATTGCTTTCTGTAGACAACTATGGAAATTTGCCATAGAAGATGGATAGTTAAGCATGGACATCTATAGTTTTATCAGATCCATATTTTGTTCGCAACATCCCTCACTTTCTAAATTATATGGAGAGTCAATAAGTAGCATGGCAGAATTTGATACAGTACCTGATAAGTATTAAAAAAATATTTTCTCAAAAAACAAAGAAAATGAGTTTTGCATCTGAACTAAGAAAAATGAATAAATAATGGAATGAACAAATAAGAAGCCATAACATTTAATTCTTGTACAATTAGAGTAGTCCAGAAGTTGGAAAGCAATTCTGGCTTATAGTGCTCAATAGTGGTCAGTTTAGTTAACTATTGTCTTGTGGGGGAAAGAAAGAACTGGATTTTCTAATTAGGACTGTTTTATTTTTGCAGAGTGGCTTCACACCTTTGCACATAGCAGCACATTATGGAAATGTTAATGTAGCGACACTTCTACTCAACCGAGGAGCTGTTGTAGACTTCACAGCAAGGGTATGCTTTCTCAATTTCGGCACATAGAATTTTCAAGGAAATATACTGAAAGGGAAAGAAGAAAACACGGAAAGAAATAAGGAAGGAAAGGAAATAAGGAAGGAAAGGAAATCTATTCACAGATTATTTAAAGGCAATGATTCTCCATCCCCCTTTCCCTTAGAAATAATATCATGTTTCATAGTTAGAAAATAGTTGACTATAATGCATTCATTATATTTTTACAGGGTACCACTGTAAATGAGCAAAAAATATATTTAATACAGGTAATTCTCAATTTATGATCACAATTGAGCCAAAAATTTATGTTGCTGAGACAATTGTTAGACAGGTTTTGCCTCATTTTACAACCTTATCACAGTTGTTAAGTGAATCACTGCAGTTGTTAAGTTAGTAACAAAGTTGTTAAGTGAATCTGACTTCCCCATTGACTATGCTTGTCAAAAGGTCACAAAGGTCATTAAATGACCTCCCCCCAGGACACTACAATCATCATAAATATGAATCAGTTGCCAAGTGTCCAAATTTTGATCACATGACTACGGGGATTCT
The DNA here is from genome assembly GCF_049901735.1 of Notechis scutatus. Lineage (NCBI taxonomy): Eukaryota > Metazoa > Chordata > Lepidosauria > Squamata > Elapidae > Notechis > Notechis scutatus. Next base: position 26,296,325 of record NC_142012.1, read on the forward strand.
GCAACGGTTGTGTGAAAAACGATCATAACTCACTCTTTTCAGTGCCATTGTAACCTTGAACAGTCACTAAACAAATTGTTGTAAATCGAGGATTACCTGTATTAATATAATGTGTGTATTGCTTCATTTTTAACTAATCTCTATTTAAATTAAGAATTGCTATGAATTGGGCATTCAAGAAAAAAATGTATGGTAGAAAAACCAAAAGCTTTATTATTCTTTAGCATGCTTACCTTGACAGGTTTTGAGGCACCAGCTGCTTTCTCTCAATCATCGAGGTATTGCTTGTTCCACCCACACCTCTGACAGATTAAGATGGAAGCAGATTTTCCATTATGAAAGTTTCCTTTAAATTTTTATATAGACGTTGAAGCACATGTAGGACAATATGTGAGAAAGACCTTGGGAGGACTTGATCAAGGCATCATGCCAAGGGAATGGTCAGATAAGAATCAATATTGCCCACACCTGGATAATGAGTGATGCAGGAGGTTTAGAAGGAACCTTCCACAGTGTCTTTGCCTCTAAAGCAAGCAGAGATGGAAGGATTGCACTTTCAGAGTTGAGAAATTACCATTGAATCACAAACAGACAAATTCATTCTACCTTATTCTACATTGATAGAATCTAGCAGTTTCCCAGTCTCCCAAGATCTTTTCCACATATCATCATGGCTACAACAATTGTCTCAAGTTAGTACATTGGGAAATTTTGCTTTATTAATTCATTTTCCCCACATAGATCTTCATATGGATCATGTTACTTCTCTAGAGTCATGGTACTGTCACTTCATAATTTGCTTTGTTCTCACTCTAAACTATACAGTGATTGGTTTGTTTTACATCAGCACAAGATACACTAAAGTTTATCTTTATCCTTTGTTGTGAGGGAAACAATTGAATCCTTCATTTATCTCTATGAATCATTTCATGATGATCAAATTTACCTCATTAGGGCATCAAACGAACTCATATTTCAGCAAGGACAAACATTTGCATATTGCAGCAGCTCTTAGAAATTATTGAATTATATTCCTGTGATGAGCAAGGTGTTTATGTTTTAACTATTCTTGATAAACTGGTTTGCATTTATTTAAAAAAAAAAATAGATATTGGCCTCTCAAATAAATTTAGAAATATTTTGAACAAGCTATATAAGTATTTATATAAAGTTACTTTGTCTAATTCTTGAAATTGTACAAATAAAACCTTACTTTAAAAAAAAACAGTACAGCTTTTCAGCTGTAAGTCACTTGCATCCTACATATTCTTGCACAGAAGTTTTATTTGATTCAGTAGGATTAATTTTGGAGCAAATATAGTATACACAGGATTGTGCTGTTAATTTTGAACATCTTATAACTCACCATCTAACTATTTTATTTATTTGTCATATTTAGACACTACTTATATCTCTCTCACAGAGTAGCTATTATTAACTGTCTGATAGCTCAAATGTTTTCCCCTGCTTAATTTCTACATCTTATTAGGATTGGTTTTCTTCATATATTTAAAGTGGTTTTTAATGTTTTTTCCTTCTATTTCCTACCATCATACCAAATCCTTATTTACTATTCATGAATAGGAAATGAAACAAAATCTTCAGACATCTTTAAGACATTTAATGTGAATAATTTGTTATGATAATTGGCTTCTTCTACTTAGATATTTAATAGAATATAAATATAGCTGTGAAGGTCATTTTGTCTTTCATATTGTTTGTTTATGTATGTCTGCAGTAAAACTTTTGACGTTTTGATCTTTTAAAATTTTAAATAGGAGTGCACTGCAACACCCAAATTTATATTTAAAAGAATGTGTAAAAGAATATATTTAAAATAATATTTTAAAAAAGCACACGTGATAATTATGGGTTTACTTGCATGAATCAAAAAAATTTGGACATATATCATTGCTTTTATTACATTTAATCTAGGTTACTCTAAGCCTTAATGCTAAATGCTATTATTTCTTTACACATCTAATTAATTTTACACACTTAAATGACACAATTATCATCCTTTTCTAGTTCTCAGGAATTATTATTTTATTGTTAAGTTTATGTAGCTCCCTTTCCAATGCTTGTGGCTCTGGGAGGTACACACCATTAAAATAACAACAACAAAATCAAAACAATTAAAAACAACAATTAAAACACAATTAAAACAGCTAAAACTATCCTAAAATAAAAACCATAGGAGAAAGCATTCCAAACTTACAAACAATATCATTCAGTGGACTCCATAGTTCTTGGAATCTCAGCCTTGATGAAAAAATAATATTTTAAGGGCTTTCAAATAGACAATAGGGTTTGGGCTTCAGCTACCACAGGAGAAAATGCTTTCCTTCTAGGTCATATCATTAGGGATAGGATCTACCCTCCTGCTGGTTCTGAGGGGATGGGCAAGTAACCGGATAGAGATGTCTCTCAAAGGACTTGGAAATAGGTGAAATACTAGCAGGTGGCATCATTGATAACCTGCACATTATTTACTGAAGTTAATGGAACTTGTTTCCTAATGGAAAAGGTTGTCCGGCTACCCTGATCATTTTTTATTTATTTTAAATAATAACAGAATAACAGAATTGGAAGGGACCGTGGAGGTCTACTAGTCCAGCTGCCTGCTCTAGCAGGAAACTGTATACCTTCTTAATTGTTAAGTTGTGTGCCTTATTCATAACCCATGGCTTATCCAGAAAGAAGTAGAGGATCTTGTTCTTGTCGTACACTGTAATAAAGGAGGAGGATGTTGAATGACCTCAATCGATCTTGCAAAAAGTTAAAAAGGGTTGGGCCTGGTTGGACTTGATGGGAAGATATGAGGAAATCCCAGGGCTAGGGATTAGAACTCTGATCATTAAAACACAATGTTTTATAAACCTTCATTCAGAATGCTTGGATCCAACATTTTTTTCTAACCAAGCATGCAGTGGCAATCACTTCTGCTACATTGCTTAGAAAACTATCCAGATCTGTTCATATCATTGCCATGATCTGAGCGATGATACAAACAACTTGAGAGTCTTTTTACCTTTATTAATCATCTGTTCATTCTAATGAAATGCTAAACGTCACACATCATAAATGTTATGTTTCTAATGCACATCTCTATCAGAAACATTTATGTTGTGTCATGTTTAGATAGTCATACTATATACCTGGTAGTCAGGTTTTGATTGGTAGTCTTTATGAATCAGATATAATTGTTTTTAAATGTTTAATGTACTCTGTGATACATCTGTGTTTATATTCTGTACTGTTTTGTGTCAAAATGCAAAACCATTCCCATTGAATGTCTCCAACCCCATCATGCTTTCGTTTGTTCTTTTCATGGTGTAGAATGGAATCACCCCACTGCATGTGGCTTCCAAAAGAGGGAACACTAACATGGTGAAGCTCTTGTTGGATCGTGGAGGGCAGATCGATGCCAAAACCAGGGTGAGTGTTTTATTCCCTGAATATATGTTCTCGTGCATTTAAAAAAAAAATTTCTTGGAAGGGGCTAGAACTCTAATCATCAAAATACATTCTTTTAGAAGATCATTTTGTCTTTGTGAGCAGAAGGAAATTCACACAGTGCTATTTATTCATGGAAGAAATCCTTCTACGAGAATATATATCCTTCCATTAGTGAAAACTCTTTTTTTGAATAGATACTCTTTCTGTTTTGGTTGCATGTACTTTGAAAATGAATTTGGGCCTTTTGATTAAGATCAAATGTAGCATTTGTTCTTATCAGAAAACCATTCTGAAAAAGTGCTTGTGCAAAAGTTCCAGTTCTCTGTTATTCATTAAAATGGCCTGATCTTTTTTTTTAAAGCTACCCTGTTACTGTTTTTTTTTTTAAAAAAAAGCTTTAATTTTCAAAGTGCACAGAACCTTTCTTTCAGTTTATAAACTTTGGGTGAAACTTCAATCCATTTGGATTACTGGAAAGTGCTCTACGTGAGACTCCCCTAAAAGAAGTTACAACTGGTCCAGAATGCAATGGTGCATGTAGTGATTTATTGTACCCCTATCAAAAGCTGCACCAGATCCCTGTTTTCTTCTGGGTGCACTTCAAAGTGCTAGATGCTATTTTTAAAGTCCCACATTGTGTGGGACCAAGTAATCTGAGGGACTATCTCTCTCTGAGGCTATCTTTCTGTACAAGATAGGAACACTTTTCCCTTAAACATTGCCAGCTTGTGAGACCTTGGCAGTATGCCTTTTCCATTTCAGCCCCTGCTTTATGGATCATTCTCCCTGCTAACATTCAACGGACCTCACTCTTCTGTCTTTGCCTAGAGTACTTAAAATTTGGCTCTTTCCCCAAGCTTTGTGATAGAGTGAAGTCTGGGTAGGATTAGAATATGGATGTACCAGGGAGGTGTGGCTTGATGACAAGATCTGATTTTTTTTCCTGTTTGTTTTTAGTTTGTTATTGTTGGCTTTACATGATTTTATTGATTGCAAGCTGGCCAGAATTGTTTTAAGATGGGTGCCTATGCACGTGTTTTGCTTTAATAATACAATTCTGCTAAAATGTGGGTTTACTTTAAACTCAATTATGTTTAAATTATAGAACAGGTTAATAGAACCCATTGAGGAAATGATAAGGTCTTTAAAGTTTTCCTAAAAGCTGATAGTGAAGGTACCTTCATGAAGTTGTGCGGACAGTAAGCTCAAGAAGACCTTTCTACAGAAAACTCTGGTTAACTTGTGCTACCCAGCTAAACAGCTGATGAAAGAGAATGGAAAAGAAAACCAAGGGAACCTCTACATCTATAATGAAGACAAAAGATTTATTTAGGCAGCTGATATAGTAGCTATCAATGGCCTTTCTAATTCAAGATTCTGGGATATGATTACGGATAGAAGTATTCTAACAGATCTAACATTCCATAGTCTATTTTATTCTTTCTTCCAAACAGGGAACAATACTTGATGAAAATATAATCACAGATTCTATTATTTCCGTAAGATTACTCTTCTGAAAAAGATTTTAAATGACTTTATTGTTTAATTTATCACCCACATCAGATGGGAGTATTGCTCTGAACTGCCAGCATAGAGACATTGACATCTGAAAGGACTGGCAATCCAATTTGCATATAAATTCCTATTTTTCAAGACATTTTTCAGTGTGGGAGATTCCAGACTTTTGGTTTCATTTGTTGGCGTCATGTGACTGTGCAATATCTTTGTGTCCAACTTTGATTCAGCTTGCATCATTTTTGTTCCTTGCTTTGTCTATTTTGTCATAGTCATATGTAAGTGAATAATATTTGCATAATTTATAATATAAAAGCCTTACAGCTAAAGATATGACTGTTGAGTAGAAAAATAGAATATGTATTGTCAAAATGGATTGTATTAGTATCTACAGGAAAAACAAGAAATCATATTTGTTTTATCATTATTGTTAGGAGCCCCTGAAATCCAGTGTAACTCAATCAAGTCAGCAGTGCCCAAAAAGTATGTGTGAGGCACAATCAATTGTGCCATGTCACTATGCAACCTCCCTCATCCCAACAGCCTAAACTTAGAAAACAAGAAAATATTTTATTCTGTGACAGGAAGATATAAGGTTGCTAAAACAAACCATAAAAACAAGAAAAGTACCAATATTCTATCATTAAGGTAAAACCTAAGAAATTGTGAATAAATAGGGATTTGGCTCAGAAGGAAGAAAGGAACATGAATAATTAAAGAAAAGAATATTCAGTCAGGAAAAAGGAAAGGGTGAGCAAATCAAAAATAACCTTTGATATTTTTGAGTTTAAGATATACTAGAGAGAAATTATTTCAAGCAATTTGCAATTTTACCAGAAACTGAGAATTAGTTACAGATAGTCTTTGGGTTGCAACCACTATTGGGACCAGAATTTCCATTGCTAAGCAAGGTAGTTGTTAAATGAGGCTCATCCAATGTTATGCCCTTTTTACCATAGTTGTTAAGTGAATCATGCAGTCATTAAGCAAATCTGGCTTCCCCCATTTTCTTTGCTCATCGCAAGCCAAATGGGAAGCTCTCAAAAGGCAATCACATGACTTCAGGCTGCTGCAACTGTTATAAATACACGATAATTGACAAGTCCCTAATTTTGATCACGTGAACATGGGGATGCTTGATGATCATAAGTGTTGGTTGCAAGTTACCCTTTTTCGGTGCCACGGTAACTTTGAACATTTGCCAAATGCATGGTTGTTAATCAAGGACTGCTTGTACTCTATACCATGCATAATAAAATAACAATAAACAACTACCTCAGGTGAACAGAATCCAGCCACATAAACTTTAAATTGTCTAGGCCCTAGACTCTAGGGACATTCTCAGTCATCCAGATCATGGTTGTCCCAAAGGTGCTTTTTCAAGAGGCAACTGAATTTCCTTGTTTTTCTTGAAGACAATTTGCTTCTCATCCAGGACGCTTCAGTTAAAGAACCTTTTTGGATGAGAAGCAAAACGTCTTCAAAGAAAAACCAGAAAGTCCAGTTTAATTTAAATTATAAATTTACATTTCTGAAAATCAGTTCTGTTTTTTTCTTGCCGAAAACTGCCCAAAAGTACTAGCTATTCCACAGGAATGGAACACAGACAGAAGCTCTTTGTCTTCTGACCCTCTTTTCCTAGCTTGCATGGAAGGCAGGCCCTCAGCATCCTAATTTGGAATGCATATGCCCCGAACTGATCCACCCACACTTCAGAAATAATTACATGAAAAGATTTTTTATAATTTTCTATTATACAGTCAGACTGGATATTTCTGAAAGAGACTTATTCTTAATGGTTCTTATTATTCTTTTCATTGCTAATAAATTACAGTTGGCACATAGAAATACGTATAACTATCTCTCCTAGCAGTAATTCTGTGCATTAGTGAGATTATCTAGATGTAATATACAAAAATACTTGTAATTTAATGCCAGTTTTCTGAGCTGCATAAACTTATTAATGCCAGTGCTATCTGACTAATGATGGATCATTACTGAGGGTTCTCTATTGGAGAAAATCTAAAGCAAATACTTCATCATTGCCACTAAAGATCTAATTTTGCTGCAAGATTTTATTAGCAGTACAGTCAAATGATTGTTTGACTCCAAGGTAAAAGAACATGGTTTCTGTTTTTGCTGTTTTCAAAGGATGGGCTGACACCACTGCATTGTGCTGCACGAAGTGGACATGACCAAGTTGTAGAGCTTCTCCTGGAACGAGGTGCCCCACTGCTTGCCAGGACCAAGGTGTGTTTATAGTTCAGTCAAGTACTTTAAGGGAACTTGTTTGCTATTGAAACCAATAGCAGTAAAATAAATAATAACTAGTAGAGCAATTGATAAAAGTATAATCAAATATTTTAAAATACATTCATCTTTGCTCTCATATGTGTCATGTGGTTATTTATTTTCTCATTCATTTTTGTTTCTGTACTGTTTCCATTGCTTTTATGTAAAAATGCATTCATAAACTTATACAAGCAGAGTATATGCAGACAAAATAAAGATATCAACAAACTAGATGTATATTTAGGCAAAGCAGTATTAATATACTACAATAGACAATGGATTGGACCCAAAGCACAAATGCATGAATACCCATTTAGTTTCTAAAACAGAGTGAGGTTTCCCAAGTGAATAAGCAAAATTGGAAGTTTGTATATCTTGAAAACCAACTTTGAAATATAACTAGACAATGCATTATTGTAACTTGATGGATGAATCTGTAAATTTTATAGGCTGCTTTTCAAGATTTAAATTTAGTTTTGTTGTATGTACGTGCATTTACAGATTGTCACTGCATAATGTTTTGCATTGTTTGTTTCAGAATGGACTGTCTCCACTTCATATGGCTGCCCAGGGTGACCATGTGGAGTGTGTCAAACACCTACTGCAGCACAAAGCTCCTGTTGATGATGTTACATTGGATTACCTGACTGCCCTCCATGTTGCTGCACACTGTGGTCACTATCGTGTCACCAAGCTTCTGCTGGATAAGAGAGCAAATCCAAATGCCCGTGCTTTGGTAAACTTTTCATGGATTTCTGGTGGAGCATAAAGGGAACTGAGATACTGATTCCACATATTCAGTTCAGTGACTATATAAAGACACAGGGGAGAATTGCTGGCCTTTTCAGTAGGATACTCTATAACTCTGCCATAAATCCATGTAGTTAATTAGTCAATTGAACATTAAAAGATATCTAATGGATACAGTGGCATGTGATAAGTATGTGAGGCAAACAGAATGGTCAGCGTACATGAGAAAGGGGAGCTTCTGCACAGAATTACAGCCATAGACTTTTTAAAACATTAAGGGTTTCCTCATCACAGTCTACATTAAGATTATATTCTTCGCCATAAGCAGTATGTTATAATGAATAATGCAGCCTTCTTCATGGGTGCTATGAAGTTGTGTTGGTGTAGAAGTCCTTCATGGTAGTTTCTAGCCACTATATTTATGCTGCTTGCAAAACCTGAGTGTTGTAGTCCCAACATCTTTTCCATCACTTGGGGAAGTTTGAGCTAATATATGTTTGGTAGATGGTCAGCAATATTTATTTGCTTAATAATTCTGATTTGTTAGATATATTTGATTACCCGTGCTAGCATTTTCATAGCTTTTTTCTATTCAGAGTATGAATACTAGAGTTTACTCATCTTATCTGTTTCAGAACAGGAGAAGTTCTTCTTCCAACTGCTCAACTTGAACCCATTCCATTTCAAGTTCCTTTCCTTTTCTTTCACAAAATCGGACCTCATTCATTCATTCATTCATTCATTCATTCATTCATATCTATCATCTTACGTGGCCACCCATTTCATATATATGGCTAACAATTAAAACAAATTAAAAAGAGACAAAATTTAAAAATGAATCAGTGGTATAAAAATAGCTGCACAGAGAACATCAATAATATCCAATATTTAAATCAGCCATGAACCATACTGTTATGGTCACAGCCTAGATGGCAGTCCCAAGTAGGGTTCAGGCAAGTGTAATCTCAGGGGGAATAATATTCCAGAGGATGGGTGCCACACGTTCCCCCTTTTTTTAATTTCACAGATACCCAGTGTATGTATTTTATTCAGTTTATTCAGTAATTTCTGTTCTTTACCATTTACCATTCACTTTACATGTTATAGTCTTCTATACCTTGCCATGATTATCATCAAATGGATCCACAGATACTCATTTTTTTCTACCCCTCACAAGTTTGATCAATCAAGGTTTTTTTTTAGCAAAAGAAAGGAGATATTGACTAGATCACTACTTTGTTATATCAGCGCCACCTGCATCATTCCTAGCTAATGATAAGTATATTCCTGGTTAGGCAAATGTTGGCCAATATGCCATAAGATAACCAAAGCAAGTTTTACTCCAAAGATATTCATGCAGTACTATAGATGCTAAAATTCTCTTCTAGAGATTGCCTTGCAAGTCAGTGTAATTTTGCCTACATCCACCACTTATGAAGTATAAGTAGCTTATGTTGATATAGCTGAGAAACATGACCTTCTTATCGAATATACCTTCATATAGTTGGTTGTACATGTCTATTGATTTCACAGCATGGTTAAATGTATAATGTATAAAATCTTCCATGAATCTTTAGATGCTCAAAATTACTAAGGAAGCTTAAACTTTGGTGGAAAACTATAGATCGGATAGGAAGGCAAGGAAATACCCAAACTGTTGCTAAGAAAAACAAATGGATGTGTCCATGTAATAACCAAATTACCAAAAATCAAGCTCCATCTAAAGGAAACTTACTTTTTATGACATATGGATTCACTCATACACATTGTATGATTCATGTTTTAACCTTAAACATGATTCTTGATTTGATTTTGCCTGGAAAGATACTGTGAAACATTTTTAGGCAGAATTAACATTTCAAATGATCAGGGATTAAACAAGATACCAGACAATACACCAGAGCTTAATGTCAAACATAAGTGGCTTAGTGTCAGTGGACAGAGGTAAAGGGTGAGATTGCCTTTCAGCCACTGAACCAAAAAGAAAATTGAAACTTGAGAAAACAAGATTTTGTTACTGATTTAAAGCTATGATATGATATGATATGATATGATATAATACAATATATGTATAATATAATATAATAATAATATAATATAATAATATAATAAATATAATATAATATAATAAATATAATATAATATAATAAATATAATATAATATAATATAATATAATATAATATAATATAATATAATATAATATAATATAATATAATATAATATAATATAAATATAATATAATAATATAATATAATATAATATAATATAATATATAATATAATATAATATAAATATTTTCTCTGAGAATAAGAGCATCAATAGCTGAAATGGACTACAGTCCATGAAAGCAAGTAGCATAGTAAATTTGTTAACATTTAAGATGCCCAAGTCCTTTTTTTGTTCTTGATAAAAGAAACAATTTATTCCTGAGTACATGCCTTCTATGTATAAGTGCCCTTACTTAATCATGATAATGACCTAATAATGAAATGTGCAATATAACATGCACATGACATATGTTTTCCCCTTCCATATTATCAGTACAGTATACCACACAAGTGTACAAGGAATGGAGTTTGTGTTGTAATGGCAAAACACACCCATCCTTTCCTATGAATGCCTATACTTTATATGTTTCTATTTTAGACATTGTATAGATCTCCCCATGAATTCAGTTACCGTGTATTTGTTTTCTTATGACTTGCCTGTGTTGTAGAAATAGTGCAGTTTTGTAGCACACAAATCACACTGTTTTTTAGCTTAGTTAATGCAGTTCTGGAATACAATCTATTGTGATTGTGTTCTATAGAATGTGTTTTTGGGTATCATGGATACAATTTAGGAATGACCTGAAATAGTATCCTCAGTTTATTCCCTTTATTTGCAGATTGCAAATAAATAAATAAATTTGGGGCCAAGAATAGGATGAGCCAAAAGAGGATGGACTGTATTAGAAGTGAGACAAGAAAGTGAACATTTCCTTTCTTTTCCATTTATTCTTATAGTTTAGAGATTGCTAAGCATTCCAACAACTTAAAAAAAGATTAAGGTTTTATTTGTGCCAACACATATGCCAAGTTTTTGAGCTGAAAAAAATCAATCTGTGTCTATTTTTTCTTACTCCCAAATGTCTCTAAATGGTCAATAGTATCATTGTAAATAACTTCATTTCAGGAGCATCTTGGGAGTGGGAAAGATGGCCGTTGGTGCTTTGTTCTAATTAAAATTAGAAATACTTGCATCATTAAAAATTATTAAAAATTCAGGTAATAAGTAATTGGCAAAACTAAAACAAATAGCATTTTTAAAATTTGAAGAAAGGGAATTTATAGCTTTCACTGTAATGTGCATCCTCCAAGTTAGGAGATAATCTGGGATTTTCCACTGGATAATGAGAACTATAAATATCATAGGGATTAATTTAATTTCACATGATTCTCTATCCCAGCATATCACTCTGCAAAAGTACTGCTAAAGTGCCATAAAGTATGTTGTGTCAATAATAATTCAAACCCCATTACAAAATTTGTATTTTCTGTTTATCATGATGATTAAAGTGATCTGTTTTTAAAAAATTATGCAGACAGGGAAATTCATGGATGTTGAGTTTCCTACTTGTCTTATCCTTTTGGGAATCCAAAGGGCTTTTCTGTGGCACACAATTTTTCTGGAATAATGTCATATGGTCAGCCGTGGCTTTCTACAGAAAAGGGTGTTCTGTCCAGTTTGGAACAAATACTGTCCCTCAGTGGAGCTTCCTCTTATCCCACCCAGAACGTTCAATTCTGAACCTTTAGAAAGTTTCTTGGGAACAGAGAGACTGTAAGAGTGAGAGTAGGATCATACTTATTTGGGTTTCTTGTTAAAACCAATAAATTACAAATTGACTGATACTTCTTATGGTTGTCATAAATGCCATTATTCAAGTCTCATAGGGTTTTTCAATAATTAATCAGGGATCTCTTGTCCTGTTTCTTTGCAAAAAAAAAGGTAACATTTCAGCATTGTCATACAATTGTTCAAAATTCATGGATTTACAAGTAGACTTTTATACAAGATAAGGTCAAATTAACTACTGAAGTAATCATTCCGTTATAGTTAACATAGTCTAATATTAATTGGAAGCCATTTTATGTTGAGCCATAGAAAATGGTGGCAATATAAACAGAACGTTCTTACTCTATAATGTCCTTCCTCCATACTCTAAGTGGCCTGGAAGCTCCTTCAGTGCAGTGCACTGCTATAATTGATGTTGGTGATTATGAGTTTGTTTTATTTATACATGGTAATGCTACACTAATGTGGTCTTTGTAGCTAGTATTATAGCAAAAAGAATGAAGAATATCACACACATTAAACTGCCAATCAGACATTTTGTCTGCTTAAAATGTCCATTCACAAATTCTCTTTTGGAGTAATTACTCCAGCTGCTGCAGTGACCCTGGTATTCCTATTTTCTCAGTATGTCAGAATCTGACTTTTTTTTCTAAAAAAAGAGGATAACCTATCTATTTGACAATGGAAGGTGCATGCTTTAACTAACATGACTGTTTTTTGCACAGAATGGTTTTACTCCACTGCACATTGCTTGCAAGAAAAATCGCATTAAAGTAATGGAACTGCTGGTGAAATATGGGGCTTCAATCCAAGCTATAACAGAGGTAGAGAAATTTCACAAAGAGCCATCTCTTATGGCCATCTCTTCTTTCTCTTCACACCCTCCTTTTTATACATATATCTATATATACGTATATAAATCCGGAAGAATTTAAAGGCATTTTGCAGAGGAGTAAAATTGCTATTGCTTTATTTCACAGTCGGGCCTGACACCAATTCATGTAGCTGCATTTATGGGGCATTTGAACATAGTTCTTCTACTACTGCAAAATGGGGCTTCTCCAGATGTCACTAACATTGTGAGTATGGCTTGGATTTGAATAATCTTAGGATAGCTGAATGTGATGTTTCTTAACCAGAAACTACACTAGATATTAGTATTTTGTAAACTTTTTTCTATCTAGCCTTCTTTCTGGGATACATTCAAGATGGAATATGGTCCCTTTTTTGGTTGTCTGCTTGTCTTGTAAATACTTTTAAAACACTTTTATTTCTGAAATCTCAAACTAATGTCTAAGCAATTTTCTAAATAAATAATTTCAGGATCTTTTGTTATCTACTCCTCAACCTTCCTATGTCTTCAATTTTGACTACTATAATAGCAGAGTTATGCCAGTGGTGCCCATATATGGTAGAGCATGCTCAGAAGTTTGTGCTAGTAAATTTCCAATGATAAACAAGTATTCCAAGTATAGACTTTAGACTAAAACCTAAAACTTGCACAATTGTTACAAACTAGATTTATGTTCGGTAAATAAATATAAATATTTTTTCCCCAGCCATTATGTTCAAGCATAAATAATTATATCTATAGTATTTACTGTTTTTTTTCACTGTTGAATATATTTGTCAGATTGACAAATAAGTGTCATAAGTGGCAGGTGACGATAAGGTTTATGTTTGATATTATAACCCAAGGATTGAGTCTAACTACTTGTTTTCTGTTTAGAAAATTGTT